>NC_135499.1:38040875-38405875 GCF_052857255.1 Amblyomma americanum | reverse complement strand
CTGTAGCATATTGTGCGCACATAGTCTTCGCATCTTCTAATCTCTCGCCACAGCTGATCTTTCAAAAATCTGCACAACCGCTTCAGAAGACCTAACGGATGCTGCAAGTAACCAAAAAGTGCACTCACTTCCCAAGGTATGATATCCTTTCGAAGGCATAAGGTAAAGTATCTTGCCCGGCACGTTGACGCAATGATGATGGAGACAAAGGCATCTAGCTGAGAAGAAGACAAGAAGTCACATACAAAAAGGCCCTGAGCTTTTGAAAGATGGTTTAGAAGAACTTTTTGTTGGGCTAGATGGTGCATACTGTGGCGCCGCTTACTGTGGCGCCGCATACTAGATGGCGCCGCCTGATTGGAAGAATGACGAAGTTTTGGTGGGCCCACACACTCAACCAAGTGATGCGGACTGCTGCGACGAAGAGCAAGACGCAGGCAAAGAGTCCGGTGACTATTGTGGGGGAAGTTGAACTTCCTAGTGAAGAAAACCAAGTTTTTAGCAAAGGACCGAAGTTTAGCCATGAGCCGCATGTTGAAGCACATGAGTTCCTGGCCTTGAATAGGCGTACAGCAAGAAACACTTCTGAAGAAAACAAGGCAAGATGCCTACTGGATGGAGTGGATGTGTTAGAAAGATCAACGTGCCACAGCGGCAAAAGGGCTAACAAGTATACCATGACGAAAATAGTGTCCTACTTCAGGGAAAACAACCTCCAGCTTCACCAAGCCGACAAGGTGAGCGGATTTGTGGTGTTCACCGAGGAAGAGCTTGGTGTCAGAGCCGGTGAAGCTATTGCCAAGAACTTTGTTCCGGTGAAAGCCAGCGCCGTGAGAGTGAAAGGCAAGGCAGCCCAGATGTGCAAGGACTTAAAATAGGACAGACCAGCGAGTAGCATCACGAACAGTAAAAAGAATGCGCTTACAGTGTTTTTTACCGCGAAAAAGCATTAACCGTCAGTGCCTTTTAGATCTCTGGTTAGCGATGCGGAAACGTGGCAGCTTAATCTAAGCAGATACCTGCAAAAGCACCTACGTCATCTATCTGTATCTGGTCCTTTTCATACTAACAGTTCAAAACATGTTATTAGCTTTCTAGAAGGAAATGCTTCCATTGGTTATCTGTTTTCTGTGGATGTTGAAGATTTATTTTATTCTGTGCCCCACAGTGAGTTGTTTGTAGCTGTAAGAGTTGCTATAGAAGAGAGCGGTGCTGTTCAATTTCAGAACTCTTCAGGGGTTTCAGTACATAATTTTATGAGGATAATTGAATTTTACCTCAGTGTGACGTTTGTCTCTTACGGCAACACATTTTATCGCCAAAGACAAGGGATCTGCATTGGATCCTGCGTAGCGCTTGTACTTACTAACATTTTTCTAACATTTATTGACCGCGCCATTGAACTAAGTTATACGGGGAAGGGGGTTCTGAAAGTTTTTAGGTATGTCGACGACTTCCTGATAGTTTTTAAAAAAACAGAATGAGTTGACGTACACATATGCTGTGAGCACTGTGTTAAATACCTTTAAAGATATGGGAGGGGGACTGAGGTTCACGCATGAGCTGCCTGTGCGGGGTTTTTTACAGTTCTTAGACATAAACATCAATGTAGGTGTATATCATGCATGATGGCAATACGCAACGCGAGCACAGAAGCAGTTACTACGTATACTTCGGCTCAGTCGAAAACAGTGAAACGCGCCATTGCCAAGCTTTGCCTAGAATCGGCTCTCATGAAATCGCGCTGTCATACTGTGCAAGGGAGCTATGACACGCAGGTTGACAGATTACTTTCGGCAGGGTTCCCAAACACTGTCATCACAGCGGTTGCTGAAGCCCTCTTACAAAAGATAAAAACCATCAAGTTGCAGCAGCCATGTGTCAGCAGAGAAACGGCTGTCAAACCGGAGGTTGTGCCATATGTGCACAAGGTAGCCCACCACTTGAAAAAAGTGGCTAACAAACATGGCGTGCCGGTTGCCTTCTCGGCCCCACGCAAGATGGCATAAATCTGCGCGCGAATTGCGAGCAAAGACAAGAGTGGTTGTCGCGTCAGACATGCAAAGAAGTTTACGGATTGCTGCATCGGGGTGGTATATCAGATACCGCTGTCATGCGGGAAGGTCTATGTGGGCCAAACAAGGCGGTGCATAAATGAAAGGGCAGGTGAGCACGCTCGCTCACTGAAATACCTAAGTGGTGCGCATCTTCCTCAGCCCTGCACTGAGTGTTCTGACTGCCCTCGAGCGGCAGAACATTTGCTGCAGGATAGACGCCAGTCCTGCAAGAAGTGTCAACCACGGTTTCATAAGATAAAGATTTTGGACAAAAGCAAAGATACTAGGGCAAGGGAACTACTGGAGGCATTTCATATAAGGAAGAGAGGCGTATATTGTGTTAGCGATACGTCTGTGAATCTATACAAATCGGAGATGGCATATCTTGAACGGTTCTGTTGATAGTGGTGTGTGTGACTTGGTATCTGCACGTGATCGGGTTTTTTTCCTTATATTTGCTGCGCTGCCAGTGAATAAAGTTAGATGAAGTTTAGCGCTAGTCCTGTGTGCCTCTGTCTTGTGTTCGTCTTGGTCGCGCCACAGTTCTTTTGTTACAGTATGCACCATCTAGCACAACAAAAAGTTCTTCTAAAAGTCATTATTGACACCCGTCTACAGTAGCGAAAAGCTGTAGACGCGATTGTTTCATCTGTATCTTCTCGTCTCAATGTGATCCGTAGAATTGCACGTGAGCTATGTAGAAACCATCCTTCTTCAATGGTCAAACTTCATGAAGCGCTGGTGGTCAGCCGGATAATGTATCAATTACCTTTAATTTCCCCCTCGGCATCACAACTTGAGCGTCTCGAAACTGTCCTCAGAAAGGGCCTAAGAAGAGCCATTGGACTTCCCCAGGCGGCTGCGAATAAGGCAGTACTTCATGAGTCCCTATCGAAACCTCTTAAGCCTTATCGCTTCTCAGAGACTATTAATGCATCTTGACCGCTTAGGAGAGACAGTAGCTTGGCGATCCCTTCTCCAGCGGCTCTGCAAGAGATATGAGTCGAAGGCTTACTTGGCACTCAATACTCTTAGTTCTTTAGGCATTAATGTCCGAAGGGAAAGGAAACGGTTGAAACCCCCTGGTCTTTTCCAACCCTCGACTGTAAGGTCACAATTCCCCATGTGAGCGCAAAGCGCAGCTCTCTTTTGGAAGCAACGCGTTCGCTTGTACTGGAGTACTTGGAAACAGAGTATGCCTGCCATCTTCAAATTTTCACGGATGGTTCTGTGGACAAGGTCAAACAAGCTAGCGCAGCGGCTTTTTACATTCCTTCTTTGCACTGTAAGTGGTCCGTACGCTGTACTGCTGTCGTATCCTCCACAACGGCTGAAAGTGTTGCTATTGAGGCGGATTAACTGAAGTTAGGGTCTTGTCCGGCTCAACCTGTTGTCATCCGAACTGATTCAAAATCTGCCCTTCAGAGGTTAGAGTGCGGATTCCCTACTGACGCCTTGTCTCTAAGCTCTCTGCGCTTGGTGCAGAATCTGCACAGCAGAGACTTTACTCTACATTTCCAGTGGGTGCCCTCTCACATAGGAGTCATTGGTAATGAGGTGGCAGACAGTCTCGCCCATGAAGCTCTCTCAAGGATTCCATCAAAAAAAGTAACTTAAGATGGGAAAAGTCTCTGCAGGAAAACGGTGCTCGATCACTTTCGTACCCTGTGGAGTGCGTCCCACAAGAAATGTGTGACCAAGGGACTGATAAGATTTCAGGCGACTCTTCTACATAGAATTCGCTTGGCTTCTGCTCGCACTCCTGCATGGATGCATAAGACCGGCATAGCATTGTCTCCGCTATGCTCTTTATGTGGTGTGTGCGGGGATATCGAACATTATATTATGTACTGTTAAGAGTACAACGCGGAAAGGCATGTGATGTTCGCTTCCTTCAAGAAGACAGGATCCCGTCACAGCACAGTGCAGGACATTGTCTACCCGAGTGGAAACCAGACATGCAGAAGGGAGGCTGCACGCCTTCTTTTAACATTTCTGCAGAACACGGATCTTGTTTTAAATGGAGACAGCAGGAACGGACTATGGCCTACTGTGATTGAATGTGTTCGTAGATGGTGTCTTCCGGAGTGGACTATTTTATACTGTGAGTGAATGTGTGTATGGAGTGTGGCACTACAATGGCCTATGTTCTACTGTGACTGAATATGTGCATAGATGGTGACATCTGGAGTGGACTGTGATGTGAACTGTGTGGATTGATTGTGTGCATAGATGGTCACTGCGGGAGAGAATGTGTGCTATTATAAGAGACTGTGCGCTTAGCGGGGTAGATGCGGCATTGTTAATATCGAAGGGACGCTGCGGTGGAGCAATTGCCGGCAGATAAAGCAAGGCTAACCCCACCTGTAACATTCAGCACCTCAGCCTCAACCTAGCGCCATCTATCAGAGAAATTACGATGCACGTCTACTCGTTGTCGAGTTACACCCCCTCACGATACGTCCCAAACAGAATTTACATGTATAGCGGTCCCGTAACGCGACATTTTTTCTACCCGTGAGAGGTGCTGTTTTCTAGTTGGTGCCACAGATCGCGCTGTGATATCTGAGTGGTAGCAACCCTACGAAATCTCGAAACGTGATGAGTAGCTGCTACCACAGATGGCGCTGTGATGTCAGGGTGGTAGCAGACCCAATGAAATCTCGAAACGTTATGAGTAAGAGCTAATGCTCTTAAGACCTCTCTTACGTAGCATACTGCTGTGCTCATTCATTTGTATTTTGTCAAATTCTATTGTTTGAAGTGACAAAAAGCGCACTGTATGTAACAGCAAAGAGCAATTAGAATGAACATAGCTATTTATTTACACTCCTTACACACCTGAGATTTTCAAGCGCTTGTTAGTACACTACTACTGCTTTCGCAGCACTGTTTCCACAAACTTGTTCCTCATATTACCTGCTAGTCTGCGCAACAAAACTTCGCCAGTCTCGTCTGGGTCATCGGCGCACGACACTCAATGCCACTCGATGTCTTGATGTGTAACAGCGCCATTTGGTTCCTTGGCTCCAAGTCTTCATAATCGATGCACAAGTTATGCAGTACGCAATAGGTAATTATAAACTTATTCAGCCACTCAAGAGTACGGAGCTCAAGGTAGATCAGTGGTCGGAACCTTTTCTTTAGAAGTACATGCTGTTGAGCTGCTACGCTTGCCTTCTCTTGGAATCCACTCCGTTACCTTTAAGGACCAGCGGTTGTCCTGCCTTCGCAACACAAGCCCTACCCAAGCCCATTTCTTCCTCTCGATTTCGACTAGGACTTCACAAACCCGCGTTTGTTCCCTCACCCACTCTGCTCGCTTCAGGTATCTTAACGTTACACATATCATTTTCTTTCCATGGCTCCCAGCGTTGCCCTTAACTTAAGCTGAACCATTTTCGTTAGCCTCCACGTTTCTGCCCCGTAGGTGAGTACCGGCAAGATACAGCTGTTGTACACTTTTCTCTTGAGGGATATTGGTAAACTGCTGTTCATGATCCGAGAGAACCTGCCATCTGCGCTCCACCCTATTCTTATCCTTCTAGTTAATTCGCCCTCATGATCCGGATGAGTGGTCACTACCTGCCCTAAGTAGACCTTCAGCACTTCCAGCCCCTCGCTGCCAATTGTGAACTGCGGTTCCCTTGCTAGGCTGCTGAACATTACTTTGGTTTTCTGCATGTTAATTTTATACCCACCGTTCTGCTCTGCTGGTCTAAATCATTGACAATGCTTTGCAATTTATCTCGTCTGTGACTCAGTAAGGCAATGATTCAGGCAGGTTCCTTTCCTCCCTCCTCTATTTTGTTTTCCTCTCCTCCCGATTCAGCCAGACCACACCGAACATCCCGATTACACAGTGGCTAATTTATCACATCAATTCACAACTGCGGTGACACAACTCTGCCGTCGGGATGCGGCCTCTCGTCTCGGCATCCACGACCCGTCTCCTCCTCCTTCTTGGTCGTCTCTCCTCTCTTCCCGGTCCTCCTTTCCAGCTTGCCCTCTCTCGTCCTTGCTTCCCCGCTACTCCCTTCGGTCGGCTCCCGGGAAGACATCTTGAGATGGTTCCCGTCGTTACGGAGGCGGCGCGCAGACCTTGGTCTTATCGGATGATGCCCCCGTAACTGCTGTTGGGGGGGTGTCGCTCGTCCGTCGCCGCTGAGTGGCAAGCACGCACACAGAAACACAAAGCGCCGGCTGTTTCTTGGGCGCGCCGAATCGCCCGCGCGTAAACGAACCTAACCGCGACGGCCGTCTCTTCCGGCTTCGTTAGGATGCCATAATGCCGCGCGCCCGACACAATGTCATCAGTAGCCCTGTCTACATGAACCCGATAGAGTCGAGTAGAGTTAGCTTGTCGGGTAAAAAACCAGTTGCCGGGTTCATGTAGACGCTGTCGGGTCGAGTAAAATAAGCGGCAGAGCGAGTCGAGTTAACTCGCCTGCAGGGGGTAGGTTAACTCGCCAGACCCGCCTTTCCAAAAACCATGTATACGCAGTCGGGTCAGGGAGTCGGGTAACGGGGAACTCTGGGAAAGATTTCGGTCATGTGACCAGTCGACCAAAATGGCAGCCGCCGTCGGTCTCCGCGCTGTTTCCACCCGAGCTTCTTGGACCGACCGGGAAGTAGAATGTTTTTTAGCGCTAATCAGTGAAAAAAAAGTGAGCGAGGCGCAGGACAGCAGACGGCAGCGCAATCAAGATGTGTTCAGAGATCTGCAGGCCGAAATGGCCAATCTCGGCTACCACTGGACGTGGCAGCAGTTGCGGAACTGCTGGAAGATTTTGAAGAAGAGATTCACGGCCGTGAGTATAAACATTCCCTCACCCGAATTTCGACACCCATACGGAATGATACGACGTTGCAGCACAATTCTGTCTTGTGTGACAGGAACGGTTGGAGCAAGAGAGAAGTGGAGCTGCACCGTCGGCTTGGAAGTGGTATGACCACATGAGCGCACTTCTCAGCCACAGGCCGATGGTGCAGGCCCGCGAGTACGGCGTGGACTCGCAAGATGTCCCACCAGGCTACGGCGACAACTCGCAGCTAGGCAAGTATACACCCAAATGTGTTTTCACGCTCGTTTACTTTTATGTGATGTAGCATGTCAGCAGCGCCGAAGTCGGCGACTCGGTGCTGCGTTGTTTTGGTGAGCGCTGATTTGAATGCCGCAACGTAGAGCGGTTAACGCAGTTTCAATCAGCTTTCGCATTTCTAATAGCGTGATCATTTACAACCCCCTGGAAAGCGGCAGCGCTAAGGAACAAGGACGAAAGAGAGACACGAGAACACACGACAAGCGCTGATCTCGTTTCTCTCTTTCGAACTAGTTGCTTCGCGCTGTCGCTGTCCATGATGATTCACCAACTAGCCCGCAACAAGATATTAGTCCTACATTAAATGCTATGTAAACAAAAAAAATCGATTCCAGAAAACGTGTAATGGTAAGGACAAATGCGGCACTGCTGATAACGAGTGCACACAGGTACTCTTGAGCGAGACACACAAAAATTCTTGTTTCCAGTAAAGAGCCTCAATAAGCTGACAACTGAATTTGTTCCTTGACAAATCCACTGGGCATGCAGCGGGGCTGACTTAATTTTTTTTATCATGCAATCATGTAACTGTGCAGATGTATTTGACAAATAACCAAGGTGCCCTGCACATGGCCCTAACATGAAATGCTCTTTGCTCCTAGTGCACGTTTTCATTGACTACAGTACGCACCAACAGCTTTGAAAATGCAGTGGCTTAAAATTTGTGTGCCTCAGCACAGTTCCCCTTAAAAGCGAACTCTTAAGAGCACATTTTCTTTGGCATAGATTATTATTGTGCTTTCATGAGACATGGTTAATCTCATCCAAATTTCACTGCACTGACATAGTACACGGGCCTCTAGCATTTCGCCTCCATTGAAATGCATTTGCCGCGGCAGGAATCAAACCCACGTCTTTGGGCTCAGCAGCCTAGCACCATGAGCACTGAGCCACCACGGTGGCGTTATATACTGATGAGGTATAGACAGTGTTGAAAGGCTGATATCTCCAAAAGGAAAGTTCAACACTTCTTGCTAGTGTTTGCCTGTGGGGCTGAAACTTGGAAGCTAACAAATAAACTAAAAAAATAATGAAGGGCTGTACAATGAGTTAAGGAAAAAACAATAAGTGTAATGTAAAAAGGACACAAGAACATTGTGTATGAGAGAACATGAATTAATGCTATCTCAGTTCATTAAGAGCAGGAAATAGACATGGGTGAAACATGCAATATATAGCATTGTGTCTTTGAGTGACTGTCAAGGCAAGGCACAAGTAGTTAAAGTTAGTAGAGAGTCTGTTGCAGTAACGAAGCAAAGAAGTTTGCTGGTAACAGGGTAGGCATGCTAGTTGCAAAGAAGAGGTGATTGGAGATAGAGGGCCCATGTTGTGCAGTGGGATGGGAGGGCATCTTACAATCTTTGGACTGCAAGATGTGCAATTTCATCGCTTTTGGCTATAGGAGCAGTGATTTTTTTTTCTGTTTTGCATATATCAGCGATGCTGACACCAGGACCGAGGAGGACGACGCTGATATCCTTCAGGAACAAAGTGAACGTAAGCTTGGGCAATTTTTAAGCACTGGATGGCATTTAATAGCTCGGCTGCAGAACAAAATTGGTTCCCTGGGCCCATGTTCACACTTCGATTTCTCGTGGTATTGATCCTTTGAGGTGCTCAACAATTGGCTGAGGCAGCGGAAGCGGATGTGCTGCTCAGCTGCACTGCAAAGTGTCGTCGGACCAGCCTTGAAAATAGTGAGGTATACGTGATTATATTTCCAGACATCGTTTGAGTGGGATGGTGTGGATTCCATTGGCGCAGAGTTTTGTTTCCAAGGTTACTGCATTTTGTTTTTTATATAAACAGTTTACTGTGGCACCGTTCAGGCTTTTTACCCGCAGATGCAGACGATGCAAGTGCCGCAACTGCTTCTGCTGCTTCAACCAATCAAAGAATGCTTGCGAGTCTCTCGAGAGGTCAGAATTAGAATATTTGCCCTGCTTTATGCTTCCTGCATACTTCCTGCGTACCATTTTGATTCAGTAGTTTTGCATCTCTATGTGTAGCTGAAGATAGAAAAAGACAGCCTCATTTCTTTTCTTGTTTATCCAATAATTGTTCAAATATAACAAGAAATGACATCTTGAGTTTTTCGAGATGAAGACAAAAACATATTTGCTTCCATTTTTTAACAGAACCAACATGCACCGAAACTTGAATCTATAGCTACTAGCCATGTAGCCAATACGAAAGCAAATTTTACTCTGCCTGTCATTTTTCTGCTGAGCTTCCCTTTTGATCTGTTCTGCATCTCTCCTCCGTGAAGTACTTTCTACTACGGTCCACCTCACACAGCTACGCCATGATGTAGTGTCCCGGTGATGCACGAAATACCTTGGGGTGTCACCGGGTATATCAAAGGGTATCAATTTGGGCTATGCTCCCATGACTGAATGTTAGTGCTGCGTCTAAGATGGTAGTTCGGATGTGTGGCTGGTAAGGAAGGCATTCTTTGGTGCACATTCCCAAACTGCATGGTTAAATAACTCGTAATTATTTTTGCATCTCCTGTAGAAACACTATTCTAGAAGCTTTGGTTGTGCATTGCGCTACTTGCTGGGGAGCAGGCTTTGTGGTGTGAAGAACTGATTGGAGCGAGTACCTATGCAGGAAAGGCTTGTTCATCATCTGGCTCTTGTCAGCGCAGCAGGTGCCTCAGTCTTTTGAACACAGCATTTGACAGACATTGCTGTTGACAGCCAACATGTGGAAATACCTGCGCAAAACAGCCTTACGCATAATTTCTATGTGCCCACTAAAAAGCAAAAGAAATGTTTAAATACATCCATACAAAAGCGAGGTCTTACGCTTCACGTGAGGCAAGAATAGCGCAGAATAAAAGTGTCAGCACTGAATAAAACATGCATAGTGCCTTGCTTGCATTGCCTGGAGGCTGTCAATGGATCAACTGTGTTTATGAAATTTCCAGTGTTTTTTTTGGCATTTTTTCCATTGCAGAAATGTGAGCAAATGGAAGCTTCAAAGAAAATGGCTTTGAAAAAAAAAGGCTGTCCTGGCTCTATTAAAGGGCAGAAAAGCATGCGAGACGCTGAATAATATTCATGAAAGTTTTGGAATTTGATATTAGTAAAAAACCAAAAATCAATTTTTTTTCTTGCACTTTAGTCTTTCCTGCATCCTGGAAGAACATGAGGTGGTTCATATTAATCCAGGGCTCTCCAGTATGGCACATCTCATGGCCCATTTGTTGCTTTCGAATGTTAAACCCAAATACCGTACCATTCCACACATACTATGTTCTCTCCCTGTAAGGGGCAATGCTAAGCTGCTCTAAATAATGCAAGTGCCTGCCAAATGCCCTCCATTCCATTTGTATTCTCCTGGCTATTTCACTGTCATGGTCCAACTCTACGGTCATTACTTGCCTAAGATAGATGTATTCTCTTACAGTATACAATACTTTGCTGCCTATCTTTAACTGTTTGTCCCTTGCCAAATTACTGGACGTGACTTCAGTTTCCTTCTTATTAACTTTTAGCTCTACCATTCTGCTTGAATATTGAGGCCCTGAGTCATGCACTGGGACTCCTTCTGAGTTACGTCGCTGGACAACATGAGCAAATCGGAGGTTTCTAGGATTTCCTCCATTAATTTTTATCCCAAGCTCATCCCAGTCCAATCCTTTGACTCTTGTAAACATGCAGTGTATAGCATCAAAGAGCTTATGTCGCCTTACTCTACACCCTTTCCAATGAGCATTTTGGTGCATTACTCTACCCCCCAGACCTTGTTGTTCAATTTCCTCACACCCATTCTTTCTTTTTCTGGTGGAGAATTGTGGCGGCACAAGGATTTGAACCATGGGTCTCCTGCACGCGAGGCGGATGCACTACCTCTGCGCCAGCGCAGCATCCACTGAACTGGCCACTATAGTGGCCACTGTACTGCACCCTGAATGCCTACTGGCATTGCTGGTGCTCATCTGTATGCAGCAGTAATGAGAGAACAAGAGTAGCACACGAATTTTTTTAAAGAAAAAGTCATTCAAACACAGCACAAAGCTCTTATACCTATGCTATTAGGAAGTGTTGTCAAAGTAAAGTGATGCAACTTGCTATCTTTAAGTGTGGTTGTTTGCAGAATCCTGATGTGTTGTATTGCCAGGAATATTTAGGTAGTGCAAACTTAAATACATATGTGACCAGTGTTTCGACAAAAAAAACTTTCTTTTTATAGTGAAAGGAGCAGTGTGCATGTGATAAGCATTGCTGAGGTGGTCAGAATTTATGCATACTATGGCATTTTCCATTCTGGTAATTTTATTGTTTTCATCTAAAGTGTGTGTAAACTTTGTACCACAAGGTCTCGTGGACTAAGTTTCACTTGCACAAGGTTAAGGGTGAGTATGTGCCTGCAGCGTTTCACTTTTTTTGACCTCTAATTGAAAATTGTCTCTCGGTTTATTGAACATGCCTAAAGCTGTTACCTCACTTTGTAAACATGGACATTGCTATGTATCACACAGAAATGTTACTAGTGAAAGGGGGACATCACGACACAGGACGTAGTCTCAAATTCCAGGTCTAGTACCTTGCCACAGCATCTTTCCTCTCTTTCGGAGTCATAGCATTCTAGGATGTGTTTTCCAAAAAAAAAAATCAAATTGCCTGGGCAAGCACTGGCAGCAGGAGTCTGAAGTTATTGCTGCATCCAAAGATTGTTATATACTAGAATGATAGTCATGACGCATAAAATCAGAACTGTCTTCAGTTTCCAACCTGCATGGACTCAGAACACTGGTTCCTCTAGCAAAGAAAAAGTAAACAATGTGCAAAGAAGTGAGCACCCTGGTATACGTAGTATGTGTGCTGTTCAAGAACATGAGGCAGTGTTTATCTGTTCAATAAAAGGGTCAGCTGGCAGGATGCTATAAATGTAATGGGTGCTTGTCACATTTGAGTATGGCTAAGTTTTAGGATATGCATAAACACAGAGGGAAAGCTGTGAGCAGTTTTCAGAAACTTTTTAGGATTCGCGCTGCACGCAAAAAGAATGTCGGTGATGCATGGAAAACCCGCGGAAAGGACGCGTTCACAAGCAGAAGTACACAGGGCAAAGTTGCCCTGTGTACTTCTGCTTGTGAACGCGTCCTTTCCTCTGGTTTTCCACGTATCATGCAGCAACCGGCCCAACAAGCTACGCTTCTTCAATAGAATGTCCGTGACAACTGCTAGTACCCATTTTTTTTTTTTACACCAGCAACAGTGTCCTGTGTGGAAGCTTACCTGTAGCACTGTTTCATTTAAGCTCCGTGTAGTTTTCATGCAAGAATTGATTTCTTCAGCCACAGCACGTATAAAAAGTTAAAAGTTCAAACCTGTTTTTAGCAGACCTGCATTTTTTTGCTCTGCAATTCTTTATTTTTCAGCAAAGTGTGAATAGTCCACGAAGGAAAGTTGTGACCATTTGCATGTGTTTTCCTTCTTCTTTTAGCAAGCACCTCAAGCAGATCACCGCCACAGAAACGACGCCGCATGGGAGAGGCGAAATTGGAAAAGGTGCTCTTAAATGTGCAGCGTAAAAACGAAGTATTTTGGACGAAGCAAGCAGAGATACAATTTCAACAACAAAAACAACTGCTTGCAGATGAGAACAAGCACATGCAGGAGCTCCTGCAAGGTGTTTCCACCACCTTTCTGCAGGGCACACAAACTTTAATGGGGCAGTTTTTTTCTCAACAGGCAGCATTGGTGGCATCCCTACAACACATGCCCAGCTTCCCACAATTTATGGGACCACCAAACATGAACTTACAACATCAATTTCCACCACCGCCGCCAGCCACCAACACACCACCAACACCTAAACACTGAGGTGAACTACACCCGTCACATTGCCACCATTTTTAAGTTTCATTTAATCACTTCGAGAGTAAAAAATAGTGACTGATGCCTCCTTAACGTGCAGCAGCCTCGGAAACATTAAAGGGACACTGAGGACAAATCCATCCAATCATTGTTTTTGATACAAATTATGGTTTATGGGGGTTTAACGTCCCAAAGCGACTCAGGCTATGAGGGATGCTCTAGTGAAGGTCTCAGGAAATTTCGACCACCTGGGGTTCTTTAACGTGTACTGACATCGCACAGTACACGGGCCTCTAGAATTTTGCCTCTATCGAAATTTGACCGCCGCGGCCGGCATCAAACCCGCGTCTTTTGGGTCAGCGGCTGAGCGTCATAACCACGGAGCCATCGCGGCGGCTGATTCCTTGCCTCTTTCTGGCTGTATTGGCATTTCTCTAACACCAAAAGATGCATTTGTAGCAGAGCAAATTGGATTTTAAAAATTTGCCAGTAGTCAATTCAAATTCGTGACATCTGTACTTTCTGCCACCGGGCTGCTATCGTGTACAAGTGAATGGTGGTGTAGCTTAGCTTCTGGGATCCGCGCCCAAAAATCTGCGTTGATACATGCATTCCACTTCCGAAATCGGCCGCTGACGGCAATGCCTGTTTTTCTTTTCCAGCTTACAGAAAGCTCCAATTTTGGTGTGAATGGTCTCTTTGTAGTTTGAGCACGGTACAGTTACAATACAGGCCAGCTTCTATTTGTCCTCAGTGTCCCGTTAATCTACCCTAATACCTGATAGGTAACTATAAGGATGTGCAATATTATCGCAAACAGTATAAGTGCAATATTAGATTCCTGACAAGTCAAAAGTGTGCAGTTAGTAAATGTACTTTTTTTGTTTTTAATAATATGCTCCTATCTTCTTTATTATTATTATCTACCGAGGCAGTGGTATATCTTGTGTCCTTGTTCAGTTTCATTTTGTGTTTTTGTGTGATGTGTTTGTCAGTTCCTATTTTGTTTACAAGATAATGGCAATGTTTTTTTCAGATATATAAAGAGTATTAATGAAGCTTGCTTTTTGTTGGTTTCGTTTAATGAACTATATTAATGCGTGCTTTCTTTTAGTACTTGCCAAAGGTCATTTATTTTCCTTCACCAGACAGGTACAAACTGTGTGATCTGTTTCTCAGTTCCTAATTTGATTTTAAGATATTTTTGGTAATCTTGTTTCAAATGTGATAACCTTCAGTTTTAATGATGCCAGCTTTTTGTTGGAGTCTTTTAATGAACTATATTTCTGCATGTTTTCTAGTATTGCTTGCCGAAGTCATTTATTTTGCTTGACTGGAGAGGTACAAACTATGTGATATGTTTCCCAGTTCCTAATTTTATTTTAAGATTCTTGATAATCTTGTTTCAGATGTGTTAATCTCGAATTTTAATGACATCTGCTTTTTGCTGGTGTCTTGTAATGAACTATATTAATGCGTGCTTTCTTTTAGTACTTGCCAAAGGTCATTTGTTTTCCTTCGCCAGAAAGGTACAAACTGTGTGATCTGTTTCTCAGTTCCTAATTTGATTTTAAGATATTTTTGGTAATCTTGTTTCAAATGTGATAACCTTCAGTTTTAATGATGCCAGCTTTTTGTTGGAGTCTTTTAATGAACTATATTTCTGCATGTTTTCTTGTATTACTTGCCGAAGTCATTTATTTTGCTTGACTGGAGAGGTACAAACTATGTGATATGTTTCCCAGTTCCTAATTTAATTTAAGATTTTTGATAATCTTGTTTCAGATGTGTGTTAATCTCGAATTTTAATGACATCTGCTTTTTGCTAGTGTCTTTTAATGAACCATATTAATGCGTGCTTTCTTTTAGTACTTGCCAAAGGTCATTTGTTTTCCTTCACCAAAAAGGTACAATCTGTGTTTCTCAGTTCCTAATTTGATTTTAAGATTTTTGATAACCTTGTTTCAGATATGTGATAATCTCGAATATTAGTGACATCTGATTTTTGTTGCTGTCTTTTAATTAACTGTATTTATGCATGCTTTCTTTTTATTACTTGCCAAAGAGTGACATTTATTTTGCTTCACCGGAGAGGTACAAACAGTGGTGTGTTTATCTGATGTGAAAACAATAGCAATCACATTAATAATCAGGGGTCCTCCTGACACTTTGACTTCTGCACCCTTTTGTGTTCTTCGAAAACACATTTATATTTCTTGTATGTGGTTTCTGAGGCAAATAAAAAAGAAGATCTACATTCCAAACACGGCTGTATAATGTATTTATTTATCACATTACCCAAAGTGCCTGTTTGGCAGTACAGTGGAGGGAGAGAGTTACAACATAATCATACAATATAGTGGCAGGGAAAAATTTCTCACGGAAAATAAATTGCAACATAATTTGATACAAACACAAGCATAAAATTACAGCAATGCGGCAAACAATTCATTAGATTTTGTTGAAATGACTTCCTGGGGCAACTTATTCTATTCATTTATTGTTTTTGGAACAAATGACATTTTTAGTTAATCAGTAGTGCATTTAACTTCTTTTGCTTTGAAAGTGTGGTCCCTTTTTGCAGACATATAGTCTGGTGGAAATAATGGTCATGGTTAGTACCTGTTTTAGAATGGTATATAGTTCGGAAGAATTTCTGCCTAAGTACATATCTGCGTCCCTGCAGTGAAACCCATCCGAAAGACTTCTGCGTTGCTGACACACTGAAATTTTTGCTGTAAGTATTTAAAACAATGTGGACAGCCAGGATTTGGGCCTTCTGTATTTTATCAATATTTTTAGTTTCAGGGCCCCATACTGTGCACGCATACGCATACTGTGCACGTATAGGCCTTACGTTAGTTGTGTATAGCAGTTCTTTACTTTGTAAAGGAAAACGCTTGGAATTCCTGCATAAGAAAGTCAAAATTCGACCTGCTTTTGCAGTTATTTAATTGATGTGCCTATGCCAACACAGATCACTACTTAAATACCCACTGAGATATTTGTATTCGGTGACGGACAACAAATTCAGGTGACCTTTTCTTAGTAAAACACATATAGAGACTTTTCCGGAGATTAATAGTGACGCCCCATTTATCATACCATTTAGAAATTCTGTCAAGGTCGCATTGCAAAGCATCACGTTCAGCAGGAACAGAAACAGTTCGGTACAAAACAGTCATCTGCGAACAGCCCCAATGTAGATGATATACCAGCGAAAATGTTATTTATAAAAATTACAAATAAAAGTGGTCCCAGAACTGACCCTTGTGGTACAGTCGCAAGTAAAAAATATTAGCACAAATCACTGCCGATCAGAATTTGTATATCTCGCCATGCGGCGCTGTGGTTTGCAGACCTGCCTATCGGGCCGTTTCCATATTTTCAGCATGGGGGGGGGGGGGGGGGACGGCAGGAAGTAAGCTTTATGAAGCGTGCCATTGCCCGAGCGTCGAAGTGCCGACCCTACGTGACTGTGCATGCGGCATTTATTTTGGCTCAGTTATCATGGGCAAAGATGGATTCTTTTTTATTACTGTTTTTTTATGTCCGTGATGGTTTGTCAAAAGGAACTCGCTCGGGATGATAGAGCTGCTTTTAGCCAGTATTACACAAGCAAGAAAAACAGAGAGTTTATTTTTCCGATGCAACTAATTCACACAGGTCACTTTGTTGGGAAAGTGTAGTAACATTATCAACAGGAGCACTATCCCATCAATTCAGGGAAAGAAGAGAGGAGGACAGCCAGTTCGCTGTCGTGATGCGTGAGCAAACACGTCGTTGCACTAATGGCGTGCGTAGGCCCCACCGACCGTCACAACGCTTTGAAGGCGCTCAGGGAAGGAGTCAAACAGGCTGCTTGCAAGGTCAGGAAGAGCCTGGAGCCTGCTCCATTCCTCTTGAACCGCCGCCCAAATGATATCTGGTGATGATTTGTGCATCTGCCTTACAGCTAGTCGCTTTTTCATTAATCCCCATATATTTTCAATTATATTCAAATCTGCTCCTTTTGGAGGCCATGGCAACTCCTGGATGCAGAGCTGTTCAAGCAGTTACCAAACGCAGCACGGCTGAGGCTGCTTGCAAAAATAACTGCCAAACAAGCAAAAAAAAACAACTATGCTATTCTTCACCCGTTGCCTGTGGGAGCAAGGCTGCGCTAAACAAAAGAGAGGGCGAGACAGAAAAATAAATTTTGCTGGGCCGTGACAGTCCGCTGAACCCCCCTAATACTGTAGAATGGGAACGGCCCGGCACTCTCGTTATCAGCCTCTTTGTCATCCGCAGCCCCACGCATTGTCATTCCGGCGCTCAGGTGTTCCATCATGTGTGCTAATCTCTTTTACTCGTGACTGTACTGCTGCGGTTACAGCAACATCGTCCGATATTTCACCACTAACCACCGCCCTAAGTTTTCTTAAATGAGGGTACACTTTGCTCCATGCTACTACTTTACTGCTAATGTTATACAATGATAATTTTTCTAGTAGTGAAGTATGTCGTACAACATCAAACGCTGTCATAAAAGCGAGAAACATGCACTCAACCGAAACTGCTTTATCTAAAGAACTAGCTATATCATGGGCAAGTTCAGTTAAGTGTGTGACACATGAAAACACTACAAAACCCATGTTGGTTATTATTTATGAGGGAAAACTTAAGATGGTGTACAATGTAAAAAATACATGCTCCAAAACCTTGAAAACTGCACTTGTGAGGGATACTGGGAGATAATTTGAAGCCAGATTACATGGCCCTGATTTATGAATCGGCACAACATACGCCATTTTCCAATTATTGGGCAAATCACTGTCTTCAAGTGATTTTGAACATCACTCGGTTAATGCATGCATAGTAGGGCTGTTCAAGATACGAGTGAAAAAAAAAGGCTGGCAGTTATAGTATGTCTACACTAACTGCAAAATGCAATAATACTTTGGTTTCAAGTAGGTGATGCATGGTACAAAAGCAAAACTGTTTTCAGTACTAAAGATGACAGAGTAGCTGCCGCAGTGGCCCAGTGGTTATGGCGCTCGGCTGGTGACCCGAAAGACGCGGGTTTGATCCCGGCCGTGGCGGTCGAATTTCGGTGGAGGTGAAATTCGAGAGGCCCGTGCACTGTGTGATGTCAGTGCACGTTACAGAACACCAGGTGGTCGAAATTTCCGCAGCCCGTCACTACGGCGTCCCTTATAGCCTGAGTCGCTTTGGGATGTTAAACTCCAAAAACCAATCCAAACCAAAAGATGACAGAGAACACATTAACTCAGGACAGGCGTGAACTGCGAAGTGAAGAGTATTGCCGAGCCAAGCTCTCTGTGACAACCACACATTGGCAGATACAATCCACAACATAAGGAACTAGGCAGTACACAGGATTCCACATGATATATCAGAAGCAACATGTGGCACACATAGTCGCATATATTATGAGGACTATCATAATAGTCTGTCTGAAGCAGAGAACATTTCAAGCCCATTCAGTCCAAAGACACTGTAGTTCAGTTGTCACCAAAACCAGGAAAGCAGTCATTATTGTACAGCTAAATAAAATAATCCCAAGACTGCTGAGATACTGAAAGCATTAATAATTTTTCAGGCTACTAAAAACAAATGCCTTTTGCCTGAGTATTGCTTGTTGTGGTGCTCTTCACATAAGTGGCTGTGCAAAATGGACGTGCTTGATATAATGTGTGGGATCTTCTTTGCTGCCTACTTCCACAAGATGCAAGTTGTGTGTGGTAAATGCCGTAAAAAGTTGCTTGACAACAAAATTCTAGTGACACGTACCTCATGCCTATCCTGTGCTACTGTGCTCATCGTTCCGGTCTTCTGTGCTAACAATTTTCTGCTCAATGCACTTTAGTGTTCGAACCCGACTGCGGCAGCTGCATTTCGATGAAGGCGAAACGTTAAGGCGCGCATGTGCTGTGCAATGTCAGTGCAGGTTAAAGATCCCCAGGTGGTGAAATTATTCCGGAGCCCTCTACTCTCTTGCTTCCTTTCTTCTTTTACTCCCTCCTTTATCCCTTCCCTTATGCACAGTTCAGGTGGTCCACCGATATGTGAGACAGATACTGTGCCATTTCGTTTCCCCCAAAAACCAATTTTCATTTTCACTTTAGCGGAAGCTACTTGTGCGAATCGGGAAGTTATGGGCTAAATAATTGCTCAGGCAGTCCCTTACATCCGACTGTTGGGTGCCTGCATAAGGCCTGCTGACGGGCTGCGGAAAGTCTTCCGATTCAGTAGCTGAAACAATGGTACCCCAGGAGTCCTCATAGGTTTCTGAATGCTGCTCACAAAAGTTGTGCAGCACGCATGCTGTAGGGGCAACAGTGGGCACAAACTTATAATTTATGTCTGTGCGCTTAAGTAAAACGCGCCAACGCCCCTTCAACCTGCCAAATGCCTGTTCTACAACATTCGTCCCAGTGCTGTGGTACACGTTGAAGGACTCAGCTTCTTTGGATAGCCTCCCTGTGTAGCCTTTCAAGATCCAGGGCAGTGGGGGATACGCAGGGTCAGCGAGAAGCATGAAGGAAAGAAGCTTCCCCTCAAAGAGCTGGCTGCCCTTTGGCAACAGTTGGTCGCTGTTCTTGTAGAGTTTCGACATCTTAAATGCTGTTGAGTCATGCGCACTGCCTGGCGCAAGGCATGAAATGCTGCGAAACCTGAATGCAGAAAAAATGGGATGCACGTCAAGACAAAGAAGCTTTTGAAGGCTATCATTTACACCATCTATTAGGTGCTAAAGCACTGGTGCAAAATAAAAGCAATAAGTTTGTATTTGAATTGCACTAAAGGGAAGCAAAACTAGCCAGCAAAACAATGTCAAAAAGGAAATAGAAGTAATTACAAAATATCTTGAAAAAGCAAAAACAAATTGCAGACCACCCTGAATTGCATTCTAAAAACTTTGTGGCATCACTGCCACGAAATGTGCCACTGGACACATCCACAGGAGCTGTGTTGAGCTCGTTTCTGCCATCTTTATATATTTTTTTGCTATAGCTATGATCCTAATTTCAAATTATTCATGTGTTGCATTCATATAGCTTGTTTTTATTTAGGTGCCAAAAAGTTAATACAGGTTTAAAAGAAATAGTTCACAAGCAAACTGTACAACACCACTAGATTGCTCAGTGGGAAGTGTGCTGAAAGTCTGCAGTGAGATTTTAAAGGCAAATAGATTACTTATGGATGTCCCACAGTTTAAATAGAACAAGATACATGCACTACAGTACCAACAAATGGATGCCATGTTAGTCAATCATGATAAGCATATCTTGGGAGAGGTCCTAGCACACAAGAATGTCAAGTTTGAAAATTCGTCATGCCTGTCCTTGCACACAAGGACAACAAAATAATTATCTGGCTTCGAATTTCAGAGTACTTAGTGTGAAACACTTCATCAGCATGCTTCATTACTGTTTTCCGTAAGTTTCAGTTGTTGCTGTTGCATACAAACAGCAAAGCTTAGTTCCAATAACGAATAGACAAATATACTCACAGTCCACGGTCGTCCACGACGGCCTGCATGTTGTAGGATGCCCACATTTTGCGATTAATAAAGTCTCTGTACCCTTTTCTTGGTGCAGTGATAGGAATATGAGTGCCATCAATGGCACCACATATCTGTGGGATGTGGCACTTCTCAGAGAACCTCCTGCCAATCAATGTGGCCTCTTCAGTTGATGGCAGGTAGATAAATTTGTTTGAAAGGTGCCTTTTTACTGTACTGCAGAAAAGGTACAAAAATTTCTGCTCAGTGCTTTTGTGAATTCCGAACTGATTTGCAACTACTCGGTACTCACAACAGCTAGCAAGTTTGTACAGTGCAATTGCGATTCTTTTGTCAACTGGCACTGGCTCTCGAACATAATTACATTCTGGTGACATAAATGGAGCAAGGGCAGCAACCAATTCACAGAAATTTGCCCGTGACATTCTGAAGTTTTCTTTCCATTCACCATCGTCAAAGTTGGAGCAAACAATATTGTCCCACCAATCACTACTTCTGTTCTTCATCCACATGCGCCGCTTTGGTGGTGGTGCCAGGGATTCCAGTCCTGCAAGATACCTGATGTTATCAATTTGACACGCACTTTTTTTTTCACTACCTTTTTATGAATATGCACAAACTGCAGGCTAGTGCGTGGATATCACAGTCCTAAAAACGAGTGTCACAAAAGATGCCATGGTGCTACATAAGGTATTGGAAAGCATGAACTCTGGTGCTTGATTTTGAGTATTTCCAATTCGCTTGCTGCTGGCTTTTAGTGCAGTTATTAAAAGTAATCATTGAAAATACAGGATTGCATATTTCTTTAGGTTACTCCATCGTTATGAGGTTAATGAACTTATGCAGCACTTACCAAAATCCTGCTACGTTATATAATTAGTTTTACCACATGTGCTTGCATCCTGCTACCCTATGAAAACCAAGAAGCAATTTATGAAAACCTCGCGATTGATGAAGCGTTATAAAGTAACGATGTTTAATATTACGTAATGCGATCATTTGCAGCCGCGTCACCATGCTGTTCAGCACTACACCAAACACAGGAGAACGTATTCCCGTAACAGCGCAGTGCATGTTTGGTAACGAGCTGTACCCCCTTTGTAAAAGCAACGGAGCAACGGGGCTAGCTTTTCAGCCCCCTTACGGCACTCCTACTGAGTGAAAAGTCCCGAAAGGTGAGTACAGGGGTTCTCCTGACCTTACACAGAATTAGAGCTTAAGGTCTGCCATAAGTGTCATGCTACTCGGCTAACATGCAAAACGCGTTGATCGGTTAGTTTTGGAAAAGGCGGCACTTCCGCACTCCATTTTTCGTCTCACACTCCACCGTTAAAACTCATGCAGCCTACTGTATTCGAGATATGTAGCTTGCGACGTTAGGAATGCCAAATCATCCGCTATATTAGTTTCTGCACTCCAGGATTAGCGAGGACAGGCGTAGAAGAATAGATACTAACCATACATGACGGCGACTTCGTGGACGGACCAACCGGCGGTGAGCGGTGTTCGGCTGTTTGATATACTCCGTATACGTTGACAACGAGCCCGGTAATGAATCACCGCGGCAGAGAGAAGCATATTATGAAAGCTTATCCATGACATCAAAAGGGTCATGAAATAAAGCTGATGGAGAGTGAGCATCACAATCAAAACAGCAGACGACATGGCCATTGCGAACGCGCGGGAACCCGCGGGCCAAAAACAGGAACCGGAAACTTGCACGATAACTGCGAACCTCGACGCTAGGCGCCGCTGCGATACTTACGCGCTTGAACAGAGTTCATGTAGACACCAATCGAGGCGAGTCAGAGGCGGGTCACCTAACCCGACGCTGACTCTACCCGGTCCTGTCGGGTTCATGTAGACAGGGCTAGTGAATCGCAGATTATTTAGATATTCTCCATGAACTCTTATCCTCAACTGTTCCCAATTCAGGCATCGGAATACCTCCTGTAAACAGGCGGTGAATAGCATTGGTGAGATCGTATCGCCTTGCCTGACGCCCTTCCTTATTAGAATTTTATTGCTGAATTTATGGAGGACTATTGTACCTGCGCAGTTGCTATAGATATCTTCCATTATTTTCACATAAGGCTCTTCTACACCGTGATTCCGCAATGCCTTTAGGACAGCTGCGGTTCCCACTGAGCACCTGCCGGTCGTAGACAAAATGGTTGAATTTCGCGCAGCCATAAACGACTGCCATCGCCTCCTTTCAAAGTGGCGAGTAACGCTGGTCCCACTCTGTAAGCGCCCGCGAAGCACACGCGACCGGCTTCCGTGTGTCCTTCTGGCACTGCTAGAGAGCTGCACCAATCCCGTTTCGCGACGCGTCACAAGACACCTTGGTTGCTTTTGTTGGATCGAACACGGCCAGTAAAGTTCTCTACTTAAACCTTCTCAAACCTGTCTCCACTCTTCAGCGTGATCAGGCGTCCAGACTAACGCACCACTTCGCTTTATAAGATTTTTGAGGAGCGTCGTCCTCTGGGGGAATGACGCATAAATTTGTTGAAATAATTCGCAACACCCCCTATCCTGCTTACTGCGAGCTGGTCTGCCGGTGGTGGCATCTGTACCGTACATTGAGTCAGTGCCTGGCTTGGTCTGATGCCTTCTTTGTCAATGGCGTCATCCAGAAACTCTATTTTTCCAACACCAACGCAGCAATTGTCCGGGTTAAATGTCAATCCGGAGCGTCCTGCTACTCGCAGTACCGAGCAGGCTGATGTCGTGGTCCTGCCTCGACAACCCTCAGACTAGCACGTCATCGACGTATACTCTGACGCCCGGAATGCCTTTAACTATTTTTTTTTTAGAGTTTTCTGAAGTACCTCAGACGCCGAGGATATATCAAACGGTAAGCGCAGAAATGTGTAGTGGCTTATGGCGTTGCAAAGGCGCAAATTCACGAGATTTCGTTGTCCAACGGAACTTGATGAAAACCAGAATTTGCGTCAATGCACGTGAAAACGCGTAAAACTCTCCATTGAAGCGAGGGATATTCAGCTTAATTGCCCAGGCTTGGGTCATTTGCTGCGAACAAAACCAGCCAATTCTAGTGTGACATTCCTTGTG
Organism: Amblyomma americanum; assembly: GCF_052857255.1. Taxonomy (NCBI): domain Eukaryota; kingdom Metazoa; phylum Arthropoda; class Arachnida; order Ixodida; family Ixodidae; genus Amblyomma; species Amblyomma americanum. Next base: position 38,382,279 of record NC_135499.1, on the reverse strand, counting down.
TGCTACGAGGTACATTCTTTGTGTGTGCTACAAGGTACATTCCTTGTGTGTGCTACGAGGTACATTCTTTGTGTGTGCTACGAGGATCCACGTTCGACGGCGCGGCGTAGACGGAGACCCAGATGACAGGCATCATCAATTACCCAGCCATGCTCGTTGAGAGTGACAACCAGAACGAAGTGGTTTAAGCCCAACCGGGCCCAACCGGACCCGCCGCCGCCGCCGCGGGGAAACAGGCTTTATCCTCCCCAATTGGCGTGGCGGTTTCAGGGGCGGCCGTCCCGGGCACATTCCAGGACAAGGGAACTGTCAGCGATCCAGAGCGCGCCGTACCACAGCCGACGCTATGCGCTACCGCGAAGACAACATTCTTTCCCTCGGACTCAACACGTGAGGGGGGCGAGACAATAAGTGCGGTGGTATGTTTGTGCGCCCAAGTGAAAGCCCTAGCCCCCCCCTCCTTCCCCTCCGGCGTGGGCGTCCCCACCCTAGGGAGTGTGGAGAAGAGGATATAAAAATCGAGAAGCAGTACGGAAGAGTCTCGCTCAGGACGACATCGTTCGCCAAGAGGGCCTTCAGCGCCGAAGCCCGACGGCGTGCAGCTTCTGCCAGCAACCGCTCGAGCCCAACTCCGGAGCCACTCCATCGCCCCCATGAAGTCGTCGGCACGTAAGCTCGGACGCCCCAGCCTCTGAATCTTAATCATGTATGATTATTGAATATATCTGTTTGTTTAAACTGAGCCATACGGTGTCTCTTTGCCTCTCCGTCCCGTGTGGACCTGCGCATTATGGGGGTCATCACAAAGGCAGATTGGGCTAGCTCGTAAGTTCCAGACGAAGTGGAGAGGACCGTGCGAGGTTGTCGAGAAGCTTTCTCCGGTAAACTTCAGAGTCCGAGACGTGAACCGGCGTTTTATAAGGATACACGCAAATCGCCTCAAGTCGGCACCGGTTCAGTATTCACGAAATGAGGAAAGGGAAAGCGCGGATTTTGATGGGGACAGAAGTGAAGCGGAGCGCGCAGATAGTTCGCAAGAAACGCCCTCTCCTGCATTTGTTCAGCAGGCGCCCGAGGTGACGGCCGGAATGCCACCGGATTTACTTCATGCATTGCTAGAAGAAGAAGCGCGCGAGGTTGCCGCGCAGATAACGCCAGGAGAGGCTCCTGCCACGAGCCCTCGCGAGTCCCAAAGCAGACAAAGGGGCACAGACTTACTTAGTATGACTCATGAAGGCTGATATCCGCTGCGAAATCGGAAAGCTAAGTCGGACTAATGGCGTAAACAGAGCGGAGTTGTGAACTGGTTAGAATTGTGTAATGCCGCAGCTCATAACATTGCTATGTGCTTATGTGTTAAGTTATCGGAGTTGGTAGTTAAACCTTTCTGTCATTAAGTAACACCTTCACAGGAGAGCATGCGGAGCGCATGCAGAACCTGCCCTACTTCCTTTCGTTATCTATATTTTTGTCTGTGCCGTGATCGTGCTAGAAGTGGGAGCTCCTTTGTAACTGTGGTAAATTTATTTCGTCCAGTTTGGACTAGAAAAGAGAGGCTTGGGTGCTGAGTTTCATGTTTATCTGTAAAAGAAGATCAGTGCTGCCCCTGGAGACGCCAGTTATGACAGCGGAGGCATATGGTGTTGTGCAGTGGTGTTGAGTGCAGCGAAAAGTGTTTTGTCGGACGCACTGTGCGAGGCGATACAGAAAGACAAGGGGAGCTGCGTGGACTCAAATGTTCGGAGAACATTCTTCTGGAGGGTGAGCGAGTGTGACATTCCTTGTGTGCTACGAGGTACATTCCTTGTGTGTGCTACAAGGTACATTCCTTGTGTGTGCTACGAGGTACATTCTTTGTGTGTGCTACGAGGATCCACGTTCGACGGCGCTGCGTAGACGGAGACCCAGATGACAGGCATCATCAATTACCCAGCCATGCTCGTTGAGAGTGACAACCAGAACGAAGTGGTTTAAGCCCAACCGGACCCAACCGGACCCGCCGCCGCCGCCGCGGGGAAACAGGCTTTATCCTCCCCAATTGGCGTGGCGGTTTCAGGGGCGGCCCTCCCGGGCACATTCCAGGACAAGGGAACTGTCAGCGATCCAGAGCGCGCCGTACCACAGCCGACGCTATGCGCTACCGCGAAGACAACATTCTTTCCCTCGGACTCAACACGTGAGGGGGCGAGACAATAAGTGCGGTGGTATGTTTGTGCGCCCAAGTGAAAGCCCTATCCCCCCCCTCCTTCCCCTCCGGCGTGGGCGTCCCCACCCTAGGGAGTGTGGAGAAGAGGACATAAAAATCGAGAAGCAGTACGGAAGAGTCTCGCTCAGGACGACATCGTTCGCCAAGAGGGCCTTCAGCGCCGAAGCCCGACGGCGTGCAGCTTCTGCCAGCAACCGCTCGAGCCCAACTCCGGAGCCACTCCATCGCCCCCATGAAGTCGTCGGCACGTAAGCTCGGACGCCCCAGCCTCTGAATCTTAATCATGTATGATTATTGAATATATCTGTTTGTTTAAACTGAGCCATACGGTGTCTCTTTGCCTCTCCGTCCCGTGTGGACCTGCGCATTATGGGGGTCATCACACTAGTGAAGCTTGCCCATTTTACGGATAAAGAAAAACTACTCGCCACTAGCAGAGAAAACAAACTCTCTAAAGTTAGCGTTGCCCAACACCTTTCTGCAGCCACTCGCTTTTTCTGAAAAAAAACGGATTGAATTTTAAAAGAAACAAAGCTTTTGTATAACTCTTCACCACAGCAGACTTGAAAGGACACATACGTTTATTACCCGGTCAGCAAACAAGTTGTTCTTCGTTCAATATAGCAATTGGTACACGCCAACCATGACAATACAAATCCTCCTCCTTTCTTTCCATTTTTTTATTAGGAGCGTGCTACCAAACGCGATATCCTTGCTAACCTTATTTATTCATCAGATTCTAATGTCCTTTAGACAAGGCTGAAATCATTTATAGATTATTTCATAATTTTTCTTCCCACCCAGGCTTCCAAATTTTTCATGCCGACCGCGACAACAGACGCAGCGGTGGTGTTCTCATCGCTACTCATTCCGATTTCAATTCCCACCGAGTAACCATTTACACTTCTTTGGAAATCATGTTCGTAAGCCGTAAAGCTGCACTCCTCCATATCATCCTAGGCGCATGCCATCGCCCGCCTGATTTCGACAACTAATGCGTGCCCCGGTTTCACGACGCACATATCTCTGTATTCTCGTGTATTTATCGTTATATTCGGTGAATTTAACTTTACCGGTATTACTTGGTCTGACCTAGCCATATCCACTTCGAAAGCTATTACTGAAAGCAATTTTGTTAACAGATGCCTAACATTTTCGCTAACCGAGATCGCTGAATCAGAAACTAGGCATCCCCGTCATTCAGCCAGCATCCTGTATTTTGTACTTAAAACACACCCCAATAGAATTCCTCCTCTGTCACACCTAGATCAAGTTAGCCATCATAAAGTAAGCCATGGCATATTGCCAACCACACTAAACCGCGTAGCCAAAAGCAACAAAAAACTCACCTTATATTACGAACATAATTATCGAGACTTCAGTTAAGAGCTAATCAGATATTGGGAATTCCTTCCGGCTGATTTCTGCACGCGATCTTTCGATAAAAGTTGGTTAATGATTAAATCTTAAATTCGCGAACTAATCGATACCTATATTCCAACCATAAACCATTACAGTAACAGTAGTTCCGTTGGTGTATTCTGCGCTTAAGCCTCTTAAAAACACGAAGAACCGTGAAATTTAATGAAAGTCCAGACGCATGGCAGAAATACCGGTAGCACTACATCCGAATGATATAACTCAGAGGTTACTAAATCTAAACACTACCTTCATAAAACCGCACTGCCTAACTTACTTTGAACTAACCCAAAATAATTCTGGAAAGCAATTAATCCCAAAGAGATAGACAAATCAATTTAATTGATGGATCAGGCAGGACAGCCTTTCCCCAGCGGTGAGGCAGCGGCAACACTCAATCTAGCCTTTTCTTCCACTTTCACAAGAGAACCAGAAGATAACCTGCCGCATGTTTCCTCGTATAACCACCCTATCATGCTAGATATCACATTTTCGTCCCATGGACTCCTGAAACTAATCGAATCTTTCAAATTGACTTCATCAGCTGGCGTAAATGGCATCAACGCCAAATTGCTCAAAAACACCAAAGAAATCAGCAGTGTTATTTTATTTAGTTATTTAGTTATTTACAACAAACTGCTATCTTTATTGCAAAGCATTAAGCAGGAGGTGGTTTTAAAATACACATTGTCAAAAAGAAAACATCCTTGTAGTACGTGCTATTCAGTGCACAATACAGAAGGAATGAACGAGAATAAGAAACAACTTTATACAATATTAGCCGACACCTCGCGTTAAAATGAGCACTGGGCAGAAAAAAAACGTTGAATGCTATAAAATTCTCGTTAAAATTCAGAGAATACCTAAACAATCTGCGATTCGCTGATGACATTGCCTTGCTGAGTCACTCAGGAGGTGAACTGCAAATCATGATCAATTAGACGGGCAGAGCAGATCGATGGGTCTAAAAATTAACATGCAGAAAACCAAGGTAATGTTCAACAGCTTAGCAAGGGAACAACAGTTCACAATTGGCAGCGAGAGCCTAGAAGTTGTGACGGAATACGTCTACTTAGGGCAGGTAGTGACAGCTGATCCGGATCATGAGAGGGAAATAACTGCAAGGATAGCAATGGGGTGCAGCACATATGGCAGGTTCTCTCGGATCATAAATAGCAGGTTAGCAATATCCCTCAAGAGGAATGTGTACAATAGCTGTATCTTACCGGTACTCACCTACCGGGAAGAAACGTGGAGGCTAACGAAAAGGGTTAAGCTTACGTTAAGGAAAACACACCGAGCTGTGGAAATAAAAATTATGTGAGATTAAGAGACCGGAAGCGGGCACAGTGGGAGAGGGAACAAACGCGTGTTAACGACATCTTTGCCCAAATCAAGAGGAAGAAATGGTCTTGGGCATACACGTAATGCGACGGCAAGATAACCGCTGGTCCTTAAGGGTAATGGAGTGGATTCCAAGTTAAGGCAAGCGTAGCAGGGGGCGGCAGAAGGTTAGGTGGGCGGATGAGATTAAGAAGTTTGCTGGCAAAGGGTGGATGCAGCTGGCAAAGGACAGGGTTAATTGGAGAGACATGGGAGAGGCCTTTGCCCTGCAGTGGCTGTAGTAAGGCTGATGATGATGATGATGATGATGATGATGCTATAAAATTATTATGAATTCTTAAGCAAATCCGTATACGACACCACATTAGAAGCCTCTACAACATTTGCTTTCAGGACATTAAATTCCCGCACAGTACGGGGAAAAAAAGAATTCTGATATGTTTCAGTGTGGCATGTGTACTCCTTCATTTTTAAGGAATGGTAGGATCGGGTTGGACGACCCGGGACGATCTCAATGTAGTTGCTGCTGTTAATTCCTAACTTGTTTTGAACAATCACAAACATCTACTTGAGTCGCTCGCGGTATCTCCTGAGCTGCAGACTCCAAATATGCTTTGTCAAGTAGCATGGTTGGGGACGTCTATATGAATATAAATAAATCTATATGAATTATATGAATAAAGCTATATGAATTTTAAATAAATCGCATCGACTTTCTTTGAATATTTTCGAGTTTTTTAATGGTTTCCTTAGTATAAGGGTCCCATACAACAGAGGCGTATTTTAAAACAGGTCGGATAAAAGTTTTGTATGCTAGTAACTTAATTTCCTGCGTGTAATACAGGAGATAAATTTCTAAATATCCAAGTTTTTTCATAGATTTTTTAATATTAGAAATGTGTTTGTTCCACCGTAGATAAAAGCTAATCGTTAATCCCAAGTACTTGTAGCTATCCACGGTATACAGAGACGATTATTAATAGTATAGGAAAAACTTTATGGCTGCCTTTTCGGCGTGATAGACAATGAAACAGCTTTTAGTATTTTAGATAATCTGCCTCGTTTAGCACCAATCATGAATTTTAGCCAAGGTGTCATTATGAGAAAGCTGGTCAGCAGGAGTTCGTAGTTCATGATATAGTACACAATCGTCGGCAAACAGTTTGATTTTGACAGGAATTTCTTTAACACTGTCATTTATAAAAATTTAAAAGGAACAATGGCCCGAGTACTGAGCCTTGTGGGATACCGGAGCTTACCAAAGCTGGGCTCGAACATGCATTACAGATTGATATGGACTGATGTTGAGACGATAGGTACGCCTGTACCCACGCCAACAGCATATCGTTTTTCAAGATATTCTTTACTTTTAGCAAGGACTTTTTGTGTGAGACGCGGCCAAATGCTTTTTTTTAATCTAAGAAAAATCCCGCATTTTTCAGCAGTCATTGTCATTCGGCATCGTCCCAAACAATTGGAAAGTGGGCAAGGCTTTTGCAGTTCCTGAGCCAGGTTCTACTAACTACCGGCCCATGCCACTAACCAGCGTCTCTTCCAAAATCATGTAGCACGTTATTTATTCGCAAATCACAAATTTCCTTACATCTGCTAAGTTCTTCCCCTAATCAGCACAGATTCCAAAAAGGACGTTCCTGCTATACCCAACTTGTGCTATTTCTTCATGACATAAGTATTACTGTAGACCTGAACATACCTGTAGACGCTCTTTTCATCGACTTCGAGAAGACATTTGACAAAGTTCCTCACAAACGCCTACTACTCAAACTTTCACTACAAAATCTCAACCCGCTCATCTTCAACTCGATACAGGACTTCCCCACTAACCGTCAGCAATTTGCAGAAGCCAACAACAAGTCGTCTCCGCTCTCCAACTTAGTCTATGGTGTGTCGCCAGGCACAGTTGTTGGCCCTCTCCTTTTCTTAATTATATCAAGACTTACCAAATTATATTTCTTCAAACATCTACTTATTCGCCAACGATTGTGTCATTTACCGTTCTGTTAACAGCGTTGCTGATAATGTTCTTCGATGCGATCTAAAAAGGTTGGATGTGTGGTGTCGTAGATGGCTGATGGTTTTAAGTACGCTGGTTTCCTTCCACGGATGACAAAATTACCAAATCCCAAATTATCTTATGAACGGTTCCAGTGTCTCATCCTTCAGTTGCATTAAGTATCACGGTGTTGACATCTCGGGCACCCGTAACTGGTATACCCACATAACGCGAATAATTAACAACTCTAACAGAACTCCCGGCTACCTTCGACGTAATTTGCGTCTAGCTTTACCAGCAGTTAAATTACTAGCTTAAACAACATTAATTAGGCCGAATTTAAAATACGCACCTGCCATCAGGGACCCCGCTCAACGTAACCTAACGAACTGTATTGAACTCGCTCAAAATCGCGCGGTTAGATTCATCTACTCAAACTACTTATACTCCACTAGTGTTTCTTCCCTCAAAAATAATGTATGCCTACCTAGCCTCCAGCAACGCCGTATAATTGCAAGGCTATGTTTGTATCATAAAATATCTCACAACTTTATAACTGTCCTGTCCAGTCTGCTCATCGTTATTCAGCGTGCACAAGGCACCACAAAGCCGTCTACCCCCCCCCCCCCTTCTTGCAGCATGACCCATGTTCACTCCTTCATCCAAGCAGCTCGTAACTCAAAAGTCTTCCTACAAGGGCCATTGTTCCTACAAATCCGGACTATTTCAAGGAAGACATCGAGACAAAGTTTTATTAACATTAGGTTGTTAGCCCACCCCTCATGTAAAGCCCTCACCCAGGGGCCCTTAAAGTATCTTAAATAAAAATAAAAATAATAATATTGCGGCCGTTAACTCTGCTTCTGTCTTCAAGCCGTGGCACTGTGCAATGTTCCTTCTTTATGCACTGGTTAATTCTGTAGCAGTCGCTGTAGCAAACTGCTCAGCCTTGCTTAAAGTCAGCGTGGGCTCCAGCAGCAAACTTTCCTGAACTTTCTCGTCGTTAGCTCCATAAACGATTTGGTCCCTAACCACTGCATCCAGTTGAGAGTATAAGCTGCATGCTCGTGCGTGGTTTTTAATTCTCGTAGAAAAACTTCGACTCACCAGGGGCCTGGACTTTAATTCTCGTAGAAAAAGTTCGACTCACCAGGGGCCTGGACTAATGTGCGGAAAACGCAGCGCTCATATTCCGCTGCGTCGCAAAATACGCTCAAACTTCTCAACGACAGCGGCGCAGTCGTTCCTACGCTCGTCTTCGCCGAAGGTGAACGTGTTGCATATCTCGATGTCTTCCTCGCACGCAACGCTCGGAAGAAGTGCTGCCTTGCACGATTCCGTTCGACGCTTACCGGTTGGCACTGGTGCGGCGAGAAAAAATTCTAACCTTTGGTTGAATGCTTGCCAGTTCTTAACAATTTCTCCAACCGAGCTCAGCGGTCATGGTGGCTTCACGAAGTCCATTGGGTTGGTCCTGCAATAGAATGTTTGGGCCACGAAGGTTGGGCGTCGGTTGACATCCCACCTCTGACATCATGTATCGCGGTGCGTAGCAGACAAGACATGACCAGAGGTTCCGAGCGAGAGAAGCAGAGGCAGCCCCCGTTTACTGAACACATGTGTATTTGTCAAGTGGGAGAGAGTGTGCTCCCTCATCACCAAGTTTTGTGTGACGCAGATGTAGGCCACGTCGCAAGTGGCGTTGATGCAAGGGCCGCGCTGCACCAGATACGATACAGCTTACAGCTCCCACATATCGTGGAAGTGCTGCAACACAACATGCCGCGCCACTTGAAGCCGTGGCTCGACGGCAATTGGAAGCCACCTTTGAGTTGACTGTTTCACTGCAAGGCACTAGTATATGCAAAGATGAGCCATGGCTCTCGCAACTGCTGACGCCCTCATTGAGTATCGTGATGCGATCCTTGAGAACAAATGCTCGGTAGTAGAGAACTGTAGCGAGTTGATTACCGTTGGGAAGTATGATGTCAGTGAAGATAGGGGAAGCTATGTTGAAAGTGAAACAGGACCTCACGGCTGTTATGCCGAAGTGCAGTTCATTATGCTGCAAAGGGTACGAAATTTTTATTTCAGTCTCGGGCTGCTTTGTCTCGAAAGAATGGAAGCAGAAGGGAAACTTGACCTCTCAGAATAGTAACAAACGTTAGTCAAATGTTTAGAGGAATCTCCCAAGGTGGAGTAAATTTTTAATTAGGGAAAAATTACTCCTTGGCGTCCACCTAAGCCATAGCCTCCTATATTTTCCATGCCTGGGTATTGGCTCAAAGGCAGCCGTTCAAACAAAATTAAGGCTACCAACGCTCGGTGAGGACGAAGTGTGAGGAGGTGAGGTGAAGCCGGTGAGGCGATAGCTTCACTACGCGCCAATGGGCGCGTGCTGCTTGTTCGCGCGAACTTTAATCTCTCTGCCGCCAGCAGGTTGTCTGCGATGCAAACGCCTCACCATGGCCAGCTGCTTAACTAGGCGCACCATGATGAACCAGGAGATGAACGAGTTTTGAGGTATTTTCCGATGCGAGCGTCTCTCCTGGCTACCACCTCATTCATCGTCCCACGCGTACTTTCGCCGATCGCCGAGAAGCGGGGCTCGCAGTCTCGAAGTGCCACGGTTGCCGTCCTGTGATCTTTGCGCCGATGACCAGACACGGAAAATACGTATAGGAGGCTATGCCTAAACGCATCCATACGGTTACAAAGGAAAGCTATACAACTCCATAAAACTCCGTAAAGAAAAATTCATCCTGGCTGGGGTTCGAACCCGGGACCACCACTTCACCGCAGCAGTCGCTCTAACAAGTGAGCTAACCGGAACTACTTTCATATGGCAGGGCGAAAGCGAATTTATCAATAACTCGAAGTGGAACAGTGTTGGTTAAATGCTCCCATTTCGACTTATTCCAAAGAAACTACTAAGTTTCTGTGGAATAAGTTTCTATGGAAGCTGTATAGATTTCCTTTGTAGGCATATGGCTGCGCTTAAGTGGATGCCAGTGACTAATTTGCTCCCTTGTTAAACACAAACGTTAAACGTCTGATGTCAAAGCATTCAGTCTTGTAGTTCACATACTGCAGTTCGTAATAAAATGAAAATCTTGAATATGGGTTGAATGAAATCATTAATTGTCGTTATAGACACTCTTGATTAGTCCTCGGTTAAATCCACTTAATCGACTTTTTGCCTGCCAGAGGATGCCAATAATCCACAGGATTAATGGCATCTTAAGATTGCACAAGCCTACACATGCAACGCTCAAAGCGTTAATAGTTTTGCATTTGGTGCTGAAAACTAATTTGAATATGCGATAAGTTTTGATGCGATCGCTCTCTTGGCATGTATTCACAATGACACAGTGCGCTGTTTTTGCGTGAATTCCGGCTCCAATAGTTGATTTTTTCCTGGACGCAAAAATGTTCAGCATGATGCGTATATTCCCTTGAACGTCAACACTAAACAGTAAGCTCTTTTATACGAAAACATTGCAAACCACAATGTGCCCTGCAAAGATTAAAAAACAGTGTGGTTTGAAAACACTTGTGACCAGCAGAACTGGAGCAAATATTGATGAAGTTCTGTGTCATGAAACTGCTAACCATGACAGTTACTGTGCTCAGTGATGACTGTACGTTGCAAAAGGAGCGAATGGCATTTGAAAACTGGTAATCCATTTCTACAATGTGCGGATCTAGCATTAGGTTAAAGAGTCCCTTTTTATCATTGGACAGCTTCTGCAAAAGTGTGCATCCTTACCTATAGTGAATGCTAAGGTATTCATCTTGACTTCTCAGGCCTCCAGGTACGTGTTCGTGCTGAAACCTCTATCAGCAATTGCCACATCATCTCAAACAAGGTGCTCCTGGACAACGCGCTTCCTAAATATCTGTTCGTCGGAGGCACGTCCACCCAAATTACGTGACACAAACGCAATGTACCCACAAGGAGCGATAACGAAATGAATTTGTGTTGTTGTGCCCTTCGTACAAAATACAAGTTCGAGCACTTGCTCGTCGTTTTTTGCCTCTTCAGGACGACCCCTCTGTAATCAAATATGCAACGGGTGTTTTTGTGGGCATTCTCTGCGAATATGCTTGGGATGCTGCTATCAATTCTAGGTTTTGGCAGCCAGATAATATATTATTTTTTAAATGATTTCATATATCTTATTTTATATATCTTTGTATATATCATATCTTATATATAATTGTGGTTTTGAGATTATGTAACGTGTGCACTGGTGTCAAATATATCTGTTACTGTTGCCTTGAAGAGGGGAGAGGTGCTCGGTCAAGCTGCGTTTTTACAGCTTACTCCCCATCTTCCGTTTTCACTTCTGTAAATAGAAACGATTTAATTGATTCGCGTGCCGCGTTTGCGCCAAGCGTGCCTGCCACGGGCTTTTGATGACAGCGGTGCTTTCGTGCAACCAGCCAAATAATGGTCTCGCATTAAAAATCGTGTTGTCGCAGAATATTTCCTGGTTAGCAGTGCTAAATTTTTTATGCCAATGCAGCAGAGGCTCTCCAGAAAACGGAGGGACGCGGTCTTCCGTTCCCGTGCCGTGAGATGTGAGTTCCGGAGCACTACCGACCCAGCACCCTCTCTCCAACTTCAACCCCTCATCCCTCCGCACCCCCAGGTCGAACAACAAACAACCCACTCCCCGCGGCAAGTGGACAAAGGACCGCCTCCTTCCTTTTCCACTTAGCACCTGCTGCATTGGGATCCCGAAGTCATGGAGGGTGGGTCTCGTCCGAGCCGCTCATCGGACGGGGACCGGCGCCTCTCTTACCTAGGCCCTTTGCTGCGCTGTGCTGGTGTCCACGAAAGCTCTTATTTCTATTACGCGCGCACGCTGGCACGCTCTCCTCCCTTGCTCATTACTCAAGGATAGCCCTTTGCTGCGCCACAGTTTGTGCGGTTTTATAGCAGCTATCATCCTGCCTCCCTGCAGCGCAGCGGTTATACCCAGTAGATTTTCATCACCACCCTCGAACGGATTAACGCTGTGCGGTGTTCGTGTGGGTCTGCTCCTCGGACATCTGGACGAACGGTTACTTCAATCTCACGCACCTCGTGTACCCCCTGCCTTAACGGCATTTCTCACTCTTCGGGTTTCTTCCTCCTCTCTTCCGCGCGCCACTTCAGCCCGCTTCCATCGTCCTGCCTTCAAGGCGCTACTATCGAGTATCTTTTACCTCGCTCTTCTGCACGCCACACGGTCCCGCTTTACTCGGGCGTCTACCAGACCCGATCTCATGAATTGCTTGTTTTCGCGTGTCACTCGTGTCCGCTAATCGCACTTCGCGCCTATTTGACCACATTTCCCTTTTGTGGCTTCTTTTATTTCAGTCACCCACTTCTCCTAATTCCATGTCCGCCCCTCAGGTGGTGCGCCTTTCAGCCCATTCCGCGAGTGGTTCCCGTGGTGTCGTGTGTGGGTTGGCCGCAGTCGTCGGCGTACACGGGGCGGGTGGACACTGTTGGGATTCAGGTAGCGTGACTGGGCCGGAGAAGAGACGATGACGATCGGAGGAAGAAATCTTGGAAAACTTTATGCAAGGACTATTTACATTATGTACAAGTCCGGGCAACTGAGAGTGCTTCTCAGTAAAGAGAGCTTCCTAGGAGTCGGGAGTCTCTGATACCTCTAAGAAGGGGGCTCTCCTCTGGTATCAAACCAGCAGCTCCTTAAATACTCTTCGTATTCCCCAAATCCCTACCTGGGGAATACAGTTCGAAAAATTATGTCCAATCACACGATGGCACTGATGGTACCACCCACAGTAGGGCGGTCCTGATGTTTCTTCGCAGCTCGGTCGAGGGAAAGGGAACAGGACCCGGTCACGTTGTCGTCCCCGCGGCTTCCAGGTGGCCGCGCACGTGCGTCCGGAGGCCACCTGCATGACACAGGAATGCAAACTGTCTCCCCGCAGGTGTCGAAAGAGCTTGTACTGGTGACCGGAACGCGGAGGCTCTGTCGCAGGTGCGGCACTCGGGCAATTGTTCAAATCCAGCTTGATTGAAGGGGACCACACTGATACCGCACTTCGTCGTGGCGAGGACCGGAACGAATACGTTTATGGTCGTCGCTGGCATTCCTGTTCGAACACGTGGGGACGCTATCGTCGCTGCTTCCGGCATTCCTGTTCGAACACGTGGGGACGCTATTGTCGTCGTTCCCTCTGGCAGTCCTGCAGTCACGACTCCCCCAGAGGGCTCACCCACCCTCGCGGTGGTCTTCATGGAATCCTCCCCATGCCCCACTTCGCCGAATTCCACAGCAGGAAGGAAGCGCGAGCACAACAACACGCACTTGGTTGTCTAAGGGCCGTCGTACGATCGTTTCGGAGCGGCTTCCGCCAGGCCCGCTTCGCGAGCGGGCCGCCAGTTTTCGGCCGCCAGGCGGACGTGAGGCGGAAAGGTGTTGTACGATCACTTTGACGCTTGCGAACGAGGCGGATGGTCTCAGCGTTCCGATTGGCGCGTCCGGCAGTGCCTATCGTCTAATCGCGTGCGGCGGAATAGGCATGCATGCTTGTAGCAAAACACGCAGATATCTTACAGTAGAAATTGCCCGTATTAATTTCGGCGTACTCGAGACATCCGTCGCGACAACGTTTCTTTTTTTTTTGCTGCGGGATTTTCGTCCAAGGTACAATCGTGGTCGGCTGTGATATGGCACAGATCTCGGCGCGGCTGACTGCAACGGCCGCTAACCAATTCTTGTAAAAGCTGATCATTGTAGAGCATGATCATCTGATGCGATGCTGTGGGAAACGACATGTGGACCATTTATATCCAAGAGACCGAAAACGCGTCGCATCGCGATCGCAAACTCCTCCTCGTTCGATCGCGATGTTTTCACAATGGTCGACGATTTGCCAAAACAACAGAAGGCTACCCCATCTGAAAGTTAGGCTACCCTCAGGATTTCAGAAGAACGACGCGATTCTTATTTCGAATTCTCGATAGGGTCAGGCCACAGTACAGGCTGCTATCAACTGACCGTAATTATAATCGGGATAATCACATTTTTCAAATAGTTAAGGTTACATACTTAAAATTTTAGTCAGTTATTCAGAATTGCACACTGCAGAGTTTTTGCACTGCTGACAGAGAATAAAATAATTGCACTTGCAGCCTTTCCTAAGCATTTGCACAGCTGTTGTCACTTTAATATGTAAGCAACCTTCCCCCCAACTACCTACAGCCAGCTGACTGTTAATTTAAAAGGCATGCTTATCTATTCAATATATAATTTGTGTTTGTGTGTGTGCCTGTATTGTGAGAGCAATAAAAATTCACATTTTAGCACACTGCTGTCAAACGAAATGCAAATGCACATGAGAAATTATGACTTTTCCAGCTATTTGGAAAATGTAAAATCAGTTGTAATTAAAGAAGTTCTGCATTTTACAGAACCGTGACAATGCAACAATAGTGACTTATTTTTGCTGTTTTTCAGTCCATTATTACAGCCAAAATAGAAAAAGCACTATGTGGCTGCAAAGGAGCTTAGACAGGCATCACTTGGCTATAGTGCAAGGCTTTGTTCTCCACAGTGACAGCGGGCCATCAGGTAATCCTTTAGCATTCCTTCATGTGCTCATATTGCTATTGCACAAGTCAGACTACAGCGTTGAAAACAAGTATGGGAAGTTCTGCTGAAGGTCATGCCATTGTTGCCATGTACAAAATAATCTGGCATATACTCTGTGCAACTCCAAAGGATTCTCAAATGTCACTGTGAATGCAAAACGAAGCGGGTGCCTTTGTATTGCATAAAAGTCTAGTCATGTCTTTCTGTTACTATAAACATAGTGAGATGTGGGAGCCAGTAAAGTGGATTGCAGGTAGAGGAAATGCAAGAACCAATTTGGAGGGTTTACATTGCAATGGCTCCTGGCCTAGGGTGGGGAAGAAAACTTTGCAGAGTCAGGGAAACAGGATACAATGACCCTATAATCTGATTATCTTGAGAAAACACCAAAATCTAAAGGTGAATTTGTAAAATTTGATTTCCAGTATGAGATCTATGATGTTGCACAATACAATGAAATAAAATTTTAGCCATTTAAGTATGTGACAGGCATATATGCGTACGTTCTCTGATACAACTTTAAATCAATGTTTAATAGTTATTTTCACTCATTAGTAAAATGTAGACAGGCAGAATGTAAAGGTGACCAGTTCCAATCTAGCTAGCAAAAGTGAGCATTGCTTACTGTTAACTGATTTTTATACCTCTCAACATGTGTTGAATTTTAGAGTGTGCTATTAGTTGCTGACTATCAGCATCTTCAGTAAAATATACCTATTTCACTGCCAGCCTGGTTTTCAAGGAAAGAAATTGATTGAGGCATGGATAGGCATCAGAAATTTGGAAAAGTAAAATTTCAAGTTAGGCCGAAAGATGCCAAAAAAAACGGAAAAGCAGTGATGGCTTTTGTCTTTACTGGTGTCACTTTGCTGCAACTTGAAGTTGACGGCTTTCGTGTTCAAGATGAGCCAACCGCCCTGTTGACACTATCCTGAATATATAAAAGTCACATGCATAAACATGCATTCGTAGCATTCTCACTGAGCCATGTTATGATGAGCCAAGTTATGAAGGTGGTGTGATGCTTAGCTGAAGAGACGATAAGAGAGAAAAACCAAGAAGAGGGAGAGAGAGAAAAAGACAGAAAGACAGGGAGGTTAACTAGGCAGCGCCCGGTATGCTACCCTACATGTGGGAAGGGGAACGGAGGAAAAAAAATCGAATCACATGCTTTTTCAAGGCCAAGAAAAAAAGCATCGAGGGGGATATTGCAGTCAAGGTGCATGTCGTGAAGAACAAGAGCAAGTTGGCTATTGCAGGAATGTTTTCTAAAAGCTTGCCAATTTGGATGAAACAACTTAATGGGCCAAAACAATCTAGCAGGGCACTGATTTGCAGCACATGGCAATCGCATAAATAGGGCCATAGGTGCTTGGTAATGATGGGTAAGAAACATAGAGGGGCCAAGCTATGATGAGGCAGGAAGCTATCTGCACAGTATGCACTAGATATGCGTACATCGTGCTTCCTGTCTTGTTGATGCTTGCTGCAAATTTCACAAAACATGGTACGAGTGCACTGTCGGGTGAACCGGCGGTAAGTTGGCATGATGAAACTGCGCTAAGGTACGAGGACAACAGAGCAAGAATTGCTACTATGTGCAGTGGTGTTGTTTTCCGTCGTCTTTGTTCCTAACATACTTTTACCAGCTCCACAGGGCTCATTTTGCAGTCTGCTGTTCTAAGTGGTGTCAGGTAAAGCCAATCGCTATTCTTCAACCAACAAACTGCTGTGCCATACAACACATCCTTCTAATCATCTTCATAATTTGCAAGATAAATGTATTTCTTTAGTCTCGTATTCAAAATAACACAGATTAATTGCTTGTGTCATCATCAGAACTAAAAAAATTAACCATACTTTCACATATACAGCCATTCCTCATTAGTGCAGCCCTCGTTAATATGGACTTAAACTATTAGCAGTATTTCTGGGGAAAAAACTTTTTTCAATTTACTTACGCTTTGCAAACATAGAAACCTGCTCATCAGAGTGGACAGAGTGAAAATGCGTACGGCCCGCTGTCGCATGTGTTCTTGTCCCATTAATGTGCAGAGGGGAAAGACTTAAATGTTTGAATTTGAGCAGATAAATCGAATGCTGCCTGAATCATATACCTTTCTCGCACACTGGAATTGTCATCACAATGCTTGCCCCACTGTCTGCACAGAATGTTATGCTAACCTGTGGACTGCCAAGCACACTGACTTCTAACCAGCTCACACACTTTCTGGTTGCCAAAGCACTTCTCTTTCTAGTGTAAAAATCACTGTCGGGGCTCGGTGACTCACGTCCTGGCTTGGATTGCTCGTTGCACAAAAAGAAATAACCTGCTTAAAATTAAAACAGACCCGCTTGCTTATATTATAACTTCATATATGCCTACCCGCAGCCCGCAATGCTAGGTTAGCACTTCTTATACAGCGTACACCGCAGAAGAAAAGAAAAATGCAGCGCTCCTGATTCACGCATGTGCAGCGGTCAAGAAAAGAACTAGCCGCTGCTGCAAAGCGGGGAATCTGGTAATGCAAACAGCAACAGCCATTTCATTCAATCCGAGGAATAAAGGAATGGGTTCAAATTAAATTCGGTCTTTGCCTTGACAGGTCAATGGTTCCATTGATACTACAGGACTCTCAGAAACAGGGCAACGTCGGTATTGCAGAACCAACCACCATGCAAGAATGCTTAGCACATTTCAAAGAACTGAAATAAGCCTTGTTATTGTAGTCTTGAATGTGTGCAGGAATGGTACTGTCGTGACCATGCAAAAGTGAATGGATAAGTGGGCCAGAAAACCTAGCCGATCACTGAGGAAGGTGCAAATATGCATTTATATGTCTGCAAACATTTTTTGTTGGTGTAAAATGTAAGGAGGATTAAGGAAATCTGGGAAGCGTTCTACCCTGCCGACACACAGCTGATTGTGTTCACCATCGTCGTCACTCAGCAGAAAAGTAATCATGTCCGTAGCAAGCAGTCACATGTAAATGAAGGTAGCAGGGTGCATGTGCATCCATGACATCTCCTTCTCAAGGTTTCGAAAATGTGTTGTTAAACAAACTGATGCGGCTGTCCCAGAGAGTGCTGCTGAACAACCGCTTAACACCAGTAAAACAGAGTTCACGAGCTGCTCTGCAACAATAGCATGGTGCACACATCCACTTTTGTACCGGTGATCTCTCGATCGAAAGGGACCGTGCGCAAAATCCACAACAAACAGTGTCACGGTTCATGAAGCGCTTCAAGATGACCGCATTTTTCTGATTACAATAGAAAGCAAGATCCCACTTCAACATCAAATTGCCAAGCATTTGTCAAAGAAAAAAGTGAAAAAAGCAATGGGAAATATCTTCTTAATATATATATATATATATATATTCATCAAGACTCGTTGTTCTGTGGACAGTTTTGACCCCATAGGCTGCAAGCCAGTGCTTTTTTTCGCGTAACATAGAGTGCAATGCTCAAAAGCAAACTCGTGAGTTAACACATATTAGAGATTGTACAGTGTGAACTAGCCGTGATTTAAATGCGGCAATGATTATTTTTCGTAATCGCGTAATACCATGTTGTCAAGTGTTCAGTCACCCATTCATCGCGCAAATATTTATTGCAGACAAATGTCCGCACAGCCGGCAGAAAATAAAAAGAAATGACGCCCCCGAAGATACATCTGCACTGCACACCCATGTTTTCACACAAGTCACACAGTGCCGCCTGCCACTCGTAACCCGAGCACCCATAATCGCAACATGTACTGAATGGAGCGCCAAGACACAAAAGTATGGCGGCGTTGCTTGTCTCACCGCGGAAAACAGTCCGACGGCCATGCAGCCAAGATCGTGTCACGTGACGCACACGGCATTGCTCTAGCACAGTGCCCGCACGAATCGCAATCAAAATGGTAATGGATACGCAGTATAAATAACGTCGTGTGGACGCGATCACTGCAACCACCGCAACGAATGCGACTAATAGCGCAACGCCACATCATTTCAACATTTGGAAAGCACGGCGTCCGTCGTGAGCTTTCGCAGGTGCCCATTTCGCTGCCTTGACGTAAAAGCACTCGCTCCGATCGCAATCACGTTCACTACGCGAGCACTTATCACTGTGCTATGCAGCTCATGCACGCACAAGAAATTCACCGTGAGCAGCTGTTATTCGCCGCTGTCCGTGATGATCCTCGGAACAACCACAAACAGCTCCATTTAAACACTTCGTGACACCGCCAACGCGAAGGGCTTGCGTCGGTTTGAAAAGGCGCTCTGTCAACTCCATCATCGTAGATGATAACAGAATTCAACTAGGCGAACTATCGCTCGCCACTGCTGCACGCGGCGAAGTTCGCAGTCGCTCTGAACACTCGTAACATCAGCAGGTGGCCAATATAATATGCTTCGCGGCAAAACTGCCATTGCCCAGGCCTCGCTCCCCAGTTCATTGAGTTCAGTCGACGGACGGCCATCTTGACTCGGCAGAAGCGAGACGTCACTGACGTCACGGGAAAAGCAGCCAATAGCTGCAATCCGGTCGCCGACCGGACCCGTTAGTCCGCTAGATAGTTGAAGTTGACCAACTTTCCATCCGTTCGCCGGACGAGGCGGATCCGCCAGGGCCGCTCGTCAAGCGGGCCTGGCGGCAGCCGCTCCGAAACGATCGTACGACGGTCCTTAGTGCGGTAGTCTGCGTTGTCGTGTCCACAATGGGCCCGCCCAGGACTCCTCCGCTTCTGCTGCCAGCGCTTCACTCCATCAGGACCCTCGATACCCTTGGCCTCCCGCTCCTTTCGCCGTCAAGCCTGTCGCGTACTCATCTCGCCCAGGGCTGACTCTACTTCTCCTTGCGCGCTTCCATGCCCGTCGCCGTTTCGCGGCGCCATCTTAGCTCTCGCTTCTCTGGCGGCCTAACTCAACGGCGCGCAAATTCTTCGCCCGCAATCCGCTCATGCCATAACCAAATGCGAGGGGGGCCCTTGCATGCGCTCTCGGCACGCGTCTCTTTCGTGCAGCGCACGTCGGCAGCATCGTTTCCTCTCCCTCCCATTCGCTCACAACGGCGAATCTGCCTTGACTCCTCTGTGCGCTCGGCTGACTGACGTTGGCGGCTCTCGCATCCCTGGCTTCTTCTGCGGCTCTGCTGGTCAGCCTTACCCCATTATGCCCTTTGCATGGCCTGCCTCCTTCCATATTTACCCGGACTCTTCCCATTACTGTCATTTGAACCCCGCTCCTCGCAGCACGGCGCAGCGACCACTTCCTGCCTGCGACAGAGATTACTGCAAGCCCCACTGCCCCACTTCCTCCATCATCACCAAGAATATCATCTCTCGCGAAGTCATGGGAGCCGGTTCACGGCATCAGCTGGAGGGCTGACTCGCCGCTGATATGGCGCCAAGTCGGTCAAGGGCTGCGTCGATCCGCGGTAGTGGGTAGATGTATTTCTTCATTACGTTGCTAAATAGCCAGTGATGAACTCAGTACCGAAAACTGCTTTTTTTTTCTTAGCGACCACAGAGTAAAGCAAAACCCATCGGATCTGTGACGGTAGAACGACGTCGTCACGTGGCATATCATTTACTCACTTCTGGATGGGCTCTTGCTCTCACGCCGCCACTCAGCACAGACTTTGGCGGAGGGTTGCTGAAAGTTCAGCGGTTATGATGCGGTGCTCAGGGGCACGCCTTTTTTCAGCATTTAAAGATAAACAAATGCAGCGTACACGGTTCGTCCAAGAGGGATCGAGCGATTTTACTCGCGGCCTGACACGCATCCCGCCCTGCTGTAGGCCCCCATAAAACTTCGTTATCCCATCATTCGCGAAAAACAAATTTTTCCGCTTTTCAATTTTATGGCTTTGGCTCACAGGCATGGCAAAAGGAGTATTCTCGTCACGGCGGTGCAATGGTAGTAGTGATGACCGAACTGGCGCCTTCTGAAGCGAACACAGAACAGGGCGTCGTAATATGAGAAACCGGACGCCTGTACGGAAGCATGTCACGGAATCATTGCTGTAGCATTAGGGACACCATCGGGTACGGCTCTCATTTTATCTCCAATTTGTTGTACTTTGTACTGTCGGCACAATGGGACGGCCTTTGGCTGGGCAGATGTGATGACCACCCATGTGCTCTTCGTTGTATTTCAACTGCGAAAGTTCCACGACTTGGTCGGACCACGACTTGGTCAGTTGCTCCAGTCATGTTTGGGTCCAGTCATGCTGAAGTGCTCAGAGGCAACCTTGCAGCTTTGCAGGGTCGTGTACTCGTTGCCTTCATCTTGGTGCAGCGTCACGCCGCATGGAATGTGTTCGTCGCTTCGCTGTGATCAAACTGCCCCTCCAGAAAATTGTTATTTAGTCTTCCCCTGGGAGGGCATGGCCACCTTCTTCGCATATAGCTTCCGTAGCTGCTGCCCTGGCATGGCAAGGAAGATAGCGACCCAAATTGGAACCGTAGGTGGGCTCGTATTTCCTCGATCTGCTTTGGACGTTGCCCGAGTCCTGTTATCAGCGCATCAGCGTTATCAGCGAGATCGACACCTTCCTATCGGCAGTGAGGCAGTATGTAACCGGATTCACCGCAGTAAAAGCACAGCGGATTGATTTGGACACTTCCAGACGCGCTGCATTTCGTGCGGGGCTTGAGCGCCATTCATTTTATAGATGGACAGTGCGGGGCTGAGCTCTGGTTCTGAAGAGCGGCATACAGCCCGTCGAGTCTAAGTGATAAGGCACTTTTGGCTGTGAACCCAGCGGTGTTGGGTCATCACTTCCTGGCCGGGCATTGGTT
Organism: Amblyomma americanum; assembly: GCF_052857255.1. Taxonomy (NCBI): domain Eukaryota; kingdom Metazoa; phylum Arthropoda; class Arachnida; order Ixodida; family Ixodidae; genus Amblyomma; species Amblyomma americanum. The sequence goes on along the minus strand of NC_135499.1, from coordinate 38,360,884 downwards.
GTTCCTGAAGTGTTAGCTTCTGCACCGTCAGCGTGCACCCAAATGTCTGCCTGACCTCTTTGCGAATGACGTCGATGATTGCCGAGGTGCCAGGGGGTGCTGACGATGAAAGCACGTCATGCAGTCCTTTCCAGCTGAGCTTGCAAATCATGCCTCTCATATTAGCGTTATTGGAGGACGAAGTGTTTTCATCAGTTGTTCAGACTTCATCAGTTTCATCAGTTGTTCAGACACTGGTGGTTGAACTGTCGTGCCAAGACGAATGTTCGTCAATTGCAGCCAACGTTTTTGGATCTAAAAACGCAGGCAGGCTGCATCTTTTATTATCAATAACAAATTAAGCACGAACGATGCGTGCGAGAGAACTGAGATGCCGATTCCAATACAAGGCCACAAACAGTTTCTCTCTGACAGAGGAAAAAAAATAGCGGTCGTTTAGCCCTGGTTAAACCTGGAGTGATGCCATAGCTACAGCTGGCCGAGTGCAACTAATACAACTCAGTCTTTCGCCGCTCCGTTTCGCTGGGCGTTCCTTCTTCATCTTCGTCCCACTTGACACGGTGCATGTGCACAGCTATTGCAGCTCGGTTTCGCCGGCGCGCCGCGCCGCCGGCAGCATCAGCTGCTCCGCACCACGTGACCAACCACATGGCTGGTCTCGTGCGCAACCACGTGACGACCCAGGTGACCAGCCACGGCACTGCGCTGCCGGCAGCTGCTCAGCACCACGTGACCAACCATGTGACCAGCCAAATGACCATGGCCGCGAGGCCACGCTGAAAGCTCGAAATGTTACCATTATGTAGCTGCCGCTACAATAACAAGGGAGGTTAACACTTCTAAAGAGCGGTTTTCGCGCCCTCGAGCTTAAATAAGCCTTTCATTTAGTATTCACCTTTGCCTGAGATTGCTCATTTTGCTGTTCGTGTTTCATTTCTCTGTTACGCGTGTTACGCGTTTCATTTGTTGCTGTACACCCACCATTCCTTAAACTGTATTGAGTGGCAATGCAAGCACACAAGTATTTAATGGGCTGACTTAAAAGAAAAAAAACGACCTATAGAGAGAGCATGAAGTGGCGTTAGTGTAGCATTTTTGAGACTTAAATCCAAAAATAAATTATCAGCGCGTGACCAATTTGGAAGCAAAGTCGACACAAAGAGGACACCTCACAGCTGCCTAAGCTATGTTTTTCTTCTTAAATGCATTAATTTCTGACCTAAAAGTTAAAGCGCAACCAAAGGACATTTTCAGTAAAAGATCAAGGCAGAAAAATGGACAAAGGAGCAGTCGAATTTGCGTGCTTCTGGCACAGAACGCGCTATTAATTAGCTATATATAGTTGGCAGCGCCGATACTAACTTTTGGTTCCGGATGCTTGTCGCAAGACGCCTACCACAGGCGGACCGACTGCATTTTGCATGTAGGCTTCGCTGATATCCAGGGTGTTCCAAATGATGTACGCCTTGGCGGTCAAATCCGGAACAGTCCTGGGCGGGTTGCAAACCATGCCGGCGAAGATATTTCCTTGACGAAGTGCACCTGCTTCGCTTCCGTCATGTCAAGGTCGGCTCTACTGAAAATACCCAAAATATCATCAACGTAGATAATCCCCGTCTTCTTGGCATACTGTAAACTTCACTGAGTTAGGCTGCTTACAATCGAGGCATGCAAACATCTTCTGCACCTCCTTACTTGAGGTTCACGCAGTTCGCCAGCAAAAGTCAGAGGTTCCGAAACCGTGTTCAGATCATGCCGCCTAACTCGAAGCTAATCCTGAGCTTCGTCTCGATTCTCATGCTTTCAGCGAAGCATAAAGAGGCTTACAGCATACCAGAGACGTACCTGCGTAGGCGTATAGCGGCTCCGCGGACGACAGCTAACCACACCCATGTCACCGCCCACGCGCAGGCGTCCGGTAAATCAGCGTACATCTCCGCTAATACTTCTCCGGTATGCTTAAGACATCCAATGGTTAAGCATGTACTGCCATTTTCCGCGTCTTAGCCTGCTAGGCTATGGAGGTTCGGAGGCTCGATGGACTGACAAACCGTGGTTGGTCTTGTCTGTGCACCAGGTTCCATCGTCACGGACATGGGAGAATGGAAAGCAACATCGCCACAAGATGTCACATAGCTATGACAGCATTCAAGCAGAGATGAGCGCTTATACAGTGAAAGCACACAGTTGTTAGAATGAATTGCGTCCTCATAGGGAACTGAGATTGGCGGCATTGATAGAGACACGTCACCTCGGCAGCCGTCGAGAGAGAATCGCGCACACGCGCACAAGCACACACATGCCGCTGATGGGTACCAAACCCACGACCCCCGAATTACGCGGCTGGTGCTCTACCAACTGAGCCACAGCGACGGCTGTCAAATCTTTTGCTTCAGGGGTGTTTAAGTTTACGTGTGACCTATCTTTGATACTGTTCGCCAGCGCCACCCTCGTCCATAAGCGGAGGTGGTGTATTCTTTTGCCACCGACAGCATGTGGTTGTTTTTCTCCTGCTTTTCTAATCAATTATCTTTAAGCGAAAAAATATTCACTAATACTGTCAATTGATCAACACAAAAATAATAATAAAAAATTCCCTTATGCTTCTTGGTTTCTCTGGCTGCTGACTTCTCCGATATGTATTACGAGCTCCTCATTTGCCTTTCCTTGTCTGCTTTGTAATATGTATGTATGTATGTATGTACATATATATATATATATATATATATATATATATATATATATATATATATATATATATATATATATATATATATATATATATATATATATACCAAAAGTGATTTCTGGCAGCTGATTTGGTCAATATAATATAAAATCACCAAAAATTGAAGAAACATAACAGGATTTAATTCACGACGTTTCGGCTCGAGGACCAGCCTTTTTCGAAAAAGGCTGGTCCTCGAGCCGAAACGTCGTGAATTAAATCCTGTTATGTTTCTTCAATTTTTGGTGATTATATATATAAAGGAAGCCGATGGTCAACGAAACCAAGGTGCATAGGGGAATGTTTCTATTGTTTTTAATGTCTAGTGCCAATTAATTAGTTTTTTAAAAGAGAATTACTTATAAAGCAGCAGAAAAAACAACCATGCCGCCGGTGGGATCCGAACCCACGACCTCCGAATATCGCGTCCGGTGCTCTTACCAACTGAGCTACGGCGACGGCTGTCGAATCTGCTGCTTTCGTGGGTATTTAGGTTTTGCGTGTAAGCGACCCTTGAGAGTAGCACGTCCTGTAATACCGCAAGTGCGACGTAGAACGTCATCTAACGGCGAGAGCGAAAACTGTGCGAGAGCCCTCTTATGCTACCTATGGCATCAAGACTGCCAGAACCGAGACCCCCGTTAAGCTATTAGCAGACAAGGCAAATGAACTGAGGGGCTCGTTTGACAAACATATTAAGGACGCCAACAGTCACCGAAACCAAGGTTTCCGTGACTGTTTCATTTGCCTTGTCTGCTAATAGCTTAACAGGGGTCTCGGTTCTTGGAGGAAAAACGCTAAGGCGCCCGTGTGCTGTGCGATGTCAGTGCACGTTAAAGATCCCGAGGTGGTCGAAATTATTCCGGAGCCCTCCACTACGGCACCTATTCTTCCTTTCTTCTTTCACTCCCTCCTTTATCCCTTCCCTTACGGCGTGGTTCAGGTGTCCAAAGATATGTGAGACAGATACTGCGCCATTTCCTTTCACCAAAAACCAATTATTATTATTATTATTATTATCATTATCTCGGTTCTGGCAGTCTTGATGCCATAGGTAGCATAAGAGGGCTCTCGCAGTTTCCGCCCTCGCCGTTAGATGACGTTCTACGTCACACTTGCGGTCACGGCGTCACGGCGCTCCTCGCGAACTCCTCAGTGACCGCGGCAGTGTTTTCTTGTCTGAAGTTTTTCACGGCTTCTCGCTGCGTGCCACACAGTCCACCGCACCACTACTGCTTACCACCCTCGAACCAACGGCCTCACCGAACGCTTCAACCGTACTCTTGGGGACATGATCGCTATGTACATTCACTCCGACCGCTCCAATTGGTATCAGGTTCTTCCGTTCGTCACCTATGCATATAACACCGCCTCTCAAGCAACCACCGGCTTTTCCCCATTCTTTCTTTTATTCGTACGCGAACCTTCTTGTATGTTGGATACAATCCTACCCTACAACCCCGACAGCTCGGAATATGCTTCCCTCTCTGACACCACCCGCCATGCTGAGCAGTGCCGCCAGTTGGCTCGCTCCTTCACCGCCGAACGTCAAGGTCTCGGTACCCATGCTTCCGATCAAAACACGCCCGCGGTTCACTTCTCCACTGGCTCACTGGTCTGGCTCTCTGTTCCGAATACGTCCAAATTTTCGGCCAAGCACATCGGCCCTTACCGCATCTTGAAGCGTACGTCACCGGTCAACTACATTATCGAACCGGTGACACCTTCTTCGGACCATCGCCGCCGTGGCCGCGACGTCGTTCACGTCAGCCGCTTGAAGCCGTATTATAGCCCCCTCGTAGTCTCTTCTCCTTGAGTCGCCAGGATGGCTCCCTCTTTCCGCCGGGGCACTTGGAATGAAGAAGATGAACCAGCCCCGAAGCCAACGACGACGAAGCGCTCGCGCCGCCGGTTGGATGCTCGTGCTGGATGGAACACTGCCGCTTGTGTCTGGTCTCTCGGCTCTCTGCCTCGTAGATTGCCTGTGCCAAGGTCTTCGTAGCTGGGGCTTCCATCGTGCCAATAAACCGCTCTACAATATATATAAATATATATATATATATATATATATATATATATATATATATATATATATATATATATATATCCTCGGGGAAATATTTTCTGCTGTTATATAAGCTGACATGGAAAAATGAATGGTACCAGGTAATGAGCGCGAGGTATACGTTCTAAAACTGCACGCGAATCTAATTTACAAAATACTTAAAATACATCAGGAAGTAAGCATAACACTTTTTTGATGCGGCTTATAAATGTTCAATGCCGGTGTTCACGCATGACGCAGTCAGGTCTTTAAAGGCGTGCATTTTTATTTCCCGGTTGTGTTTATGACCGTTGCAGCGCCGCACGCGGCAGGTGCAAGTTTGGCCTTCATCGCCTGCGCTTCACAAACATGGTGTCCTCAAACCTGTATAAAAGTCTCTTTGAGAGCCCTTCGTTCTCCTGGGGCATGACGCTCCTGCATAATCGCCTTTACCGAGCACATGCGTAGAGGCACTCGTCGCAGCACAATGATAGGATGTTTCTGATTGCAATGCCCTTCCGGCTTCAGTGTGGTGTTAAATGCATCTAACATTCACTGTAATGTCAAGGGATGTACGCTCTGCGTTTTTCACTGCAATAGCTCATTGTACTATCTTTCTTCACTGCAGTACGAGATGTTCCATTTCACCGCCTTCGCAACATTTGTCCTGTGCGGAGTCTACGCGCACAAGAACCTGGCGGTGCCCGTGTGGATCGCTGTGAGTGCCATTTGTTGTGTTGAGACCGGTTTGCAGCGATTGCCAGAAATTAAAAATCGTTTCTCCGGGCAAGGCCTCATTATAAGAGCCGGTTTTGAAGGCGATAGCCTTCAATAGCTCATACTCGCGGTGACCGTCCGTCCGTTACATCGCCACTTAGGTCACGTGAACTAGATCACGTGATATTAACATCGCGTGAGGTTAATGGTCATGTGACGGGCTGCGTATGCACAGCGTGACGTCACCGCTCCCTCCTCCACGCTCGTGCCAGCTGCTCTTCTCGTCAGTCATGTAATGAATTCAAGCGCGGCAAACTCAAATCAGTGCAATGAGTCGCAAATGGCCTTCAGCTTCCCGCAGTTAAGTAATATCAAAGTGCCTCCAACAAATTTTTGCCTCGCTTCGTCTCTTTAGTCGCGCCGGCATTTCACACCTTCGACCATCTGGGGATCTTTGAGGGTCACTGACGTCGCAGAGCGCCTTTGCGTTTTGCCTCCATTTAAACGCGGCCACCGCGGCCGTATTCGAACCCGGGAACTTTGGCTCACCCGCCGCGGTTGCTCAGTGGTTAGGACGCTCGGCTACTGATCCGGAGTTCCCGGGTTCGAACCCGACCGTGGCGGCTGCGTTTTTATGGAGGAAAAACGCTAAGGCGCCCGTGTGCTGTGCGATGTCAGTGCACGTTAAAGATCCCCAGGTGGTCGAAATTATTCCGGAGCCCTCCACTACGGAACCTCTCTCTCTTCCCTTCTTCTTTCACTCCCTCCTTTATCCCTTCCCTTAGGATGCAGTTTGGACACCAAACAATATACGAGACAGATACTGCGCTATTTCCTTTCCCCAAAAACCAATTATTATTATTAACATCGGCTCCGTAGTTGAGCGCCCTAAGCACTGAGCCACCGAGACGGGTGCTAGGGAAAGATGCATCAACGCACCCAGGCACCGCTAAAGTGACTGGTAACGATTTCAGTGTGCCGAAATCCCCTTCTCCTCGCCTAAGGATTTGAACGGCATATGGCGGCCGCTGCATGCCACTCTCGGCATGCCAATCACGTCTGTAGTGCCCTGTGTGTCTATCTGCCTTCGTGACATCATTATGATAAATTGCAAAATAATTTTCTGCCAGTTGGCAGAGACAGCTTTATTGATATTGAGAATGGATACTCAGAAGAAACTGGAAAAACTGTTTTGCAGCGAAAAGCTTCACTACGCTAGTCAACACCGCGCTTCGCGCGAGCCGGCGTATGTCGGAGCACGAGTGACGTCACGTTTTTCTCTCTCTGGCTCCCTAGTCACTACTGCGCATGCGCCACTAGTAGTACCGAGCCACAGGTGGGCCGCCGCTGCGCAGCGCCGCGCCTTTCCTCAAAATATAACTTTCAATTTTCAGTTTTCTGAGTTCCCGGGTTCGAACCCGACCGCGGCGGCTGCGTTTTTATGGAGGAAAAACGCTAAGGCGCCCGTGTGCTGTGCGATGTCAGTGCACGTTAAAGATCCCCAGGTGGTCGAAATTATTCCGGAGCCCTCTACTACGGCACCTATTCGTTTCTTCTTTCACTCCCTCCTTTATTCCTTCCCTTACGGCGCGGTTCAGGTGTCCAACGATGTATGAGACAGATACTGCGCCATTTCCTTTCCCCAAAAAACCAATTATTATTATTATTATTATTCTTTCTAACCCGCCGCGGTGGCTCAGTGCTTAGGGCGCTCGACTACTGATCCGGAGTTCCCGGTTTCGAACCCGACCGCGGCGGCTGCGTTTTTATGAAAAAAAACGCTAAGGCGCCTGTGTGCTGTGCGCTGTCAGTGCACGTTAAAGATCCCCAGGTGGTCCACATTATTCCGGAGCCCTCCACTACGGCACCTCTTCTTCCTTTCTTCTTTCACTCCCTCCTTTATCCCTTCCCTTACGGCGCGGTTCAGGTGTCCAACGATATATGAGACAGATACTGCGCCATTTCCTTTCCACCCCATAACCAATTATAATTATGTATACTTCTTACTCTTCTTCCTTTATCCCTTCCTTTACGGCGCGGTTCGGGTGTCCACCGATATATGTGAGACGGTAACTGTGCCATTTCCTTTCCTCAAAAAGCAAACAAAACAAGTGAGGTGACGGAGAGCTCATCGGCGTTGACAACTTTGCAAAAGCCGTTCATTTTCACGAAAGGAAAGGCGCACAACCGGCTCCGTGGGTCAGTGGAGACCTCAATTTCGCTTTCATGTTTACGTGGCGTTGGTGTCCAACTGCAAAAGCCTGCTTTGATTGCGTTCCGCACACTGGATAGGCAGCGCGGCCTCACTGCCACACTGGGAGGCGGCATGCAGTTAATGGTTGATCGCGAGATTGATCACCAAATGAGCGCTGCGGTCTAGCTATTGCTGCAGTGCCGCATGTCAGCCACAACGCTGTCAGCGCTAATGTATTCAGGCCATATCTCTCTCTCACCACCGCCACATGTATCAAAGCACGAATGAGGCATCCGCATATCCAGGGAGCCAGTTATGCGCCCTTCCTTTGCTCAAAGCCATCGCCGTCTAGAACATTGTCAACGCCAACGCCCATGAACACAGTGAACGCAATCTTTCGCTTTGTATATCCTGGTTTAGCTGAGCTAATACACAGTAATTTTTTCCTAACTCGTTTAGGCAGCACCTTCCGCATGTACCGCACTACCGACAGCACGCTTAACACGAACGCTCGATTGCACGTCCTGCACTGACATTAACGCCACTGGGCTCTGGGTGCTAGACAACGCTCCACGGTGCTCTTGCGGCTCTTGGAGACAGCTCACGCCCTGTCTCCAACCAAACATTGCCTCGGGCCCAGCAGTCGATACACAGCGGCGCTGAGCTAATACACATGGAATACACAGTGGAAGACACGCGCTCGAACGTTCGTGTCAAGCGTGCTGCCGCCGGTATGTAAGCCCAGAAGCTTTGGACAGCCGCCGCTCCAGGCAATTACCTGTAGATTTTCGTGCTCGCTGTTCTGGCAACGTTGAGGAACGGTGCCCATATTCATTTCAAGTCCGGCGGCGTAGCGCAAATGAATGCAGTGCTCTTCATTTCTCCAGTTACTCTACCTAGCGGCGGCCAGCGGCGGCAGGTGACTGTAGCAGCGGCTAAAGTAACAGAAAAATTTTCGGAGTACATATATAGGGATCCACCGCTCCCCGCTAACCAATTTGCAATCTTCGCGGCCACCCATGCCCAACGTTTCCGCCCAGCACTGCAATGACATCTTTGATTCCCTACGTATCCCCCTTCGCAACGCCGATATCATAAAAGATAAATTGAACTAACCGGTAGCTGGTTTCGGATAAATCGCCAAGTGACACCCAGGAAAACAAAGATGAAAGCATTAATGTTTCTAATTTCTAACTCGTTGAAGTACACCTTGCGCATGCATGCAGGTCATAGAGGAAAGCCAAGAACTTTTGGAAGCCCGCCGCACGAAGTCACTGCAAATGTTCGTGTCGCTGTTTTAAGGCAAAAGCCTTACCTGCTACATTTAGCGAGAAAACTCGCCGGTGTGTGTGTGCGTGCATGCATGTGCGTGTGCTTGGTAACACTCGAAGTTACCCATAGAAGATGGAGTCCTCACGCAATCTGGCAGATTGAGGCTAAGGTTGAAGTGTATATCCGTCGAAGCGCAAAGCGCTCGAACAAAAGTGAAAGAATATCACTTTACGATGTTCGAGCCCCCCTTCACAAGGCATACAGCAGATTCCAGGTTAACATTCGAAACAGCATATATAGGACACTCACACGTTGAAAATAAATACAGATTCTCCTGGTGCAAAAAAAAAAAGAATAATTGAACCGTAACTCTAGACCACAATTTACATATTTGAATTCGTAACAGAACTTCATTATACAATCCTGAGCGAGCATACCCATCACTTTTGTTGGGCAAAAAAAATCAAGGTTCGGATACTAACGCTCTCTACGTTTATATTCTATTTATGAAGATTGTTTAGCAAGGACCGTAGAGAATGTTCAAACATTTGTGGCCTGAAAGTTGTACGCACGAATGGAACTTTCCAAATTTCAGTAAACCGTGGTGTGGACCTACCTTGTTTTAAGTTTAGGTTTGTAATTGTTTCAACTATGACCTCATTGTTTTGTACATATGGCTTGTACAGTTTGCCTAATAAACAAGAGTGAAAGCTATGTACAGAAAGTATTTTAAGTTGCGTAAAAAGATTTCTAGTGTGTTCACACGGGTCTATACCCAGCGACGAGACATACAGCTTTTTTTTGCAGGATGTTAATATGCTGCAAATTTGTAAAATTTGTGTTTCCCCATATAAAAAAACAGCAGTTTACATGTGACCGAAATTACGCATTATACAAGTGATGCTTAACTGATGTCCGTAAAAAATCTGAGTTTTGCTGATATGCTGACGCTTCTTTAGATTTCGGAAATGATAAGTTAGCGTGAGTGTCCCTATCATATGTTTATAAAAATAGACACCATGTGTTTTTATTTCATCAATTACTTAGTTTTCAAGGGTGACGCTAACACGTTTTGTAGTTGATTTCTTTGGGGTGAAGCTAATAACCTTTGTCTTCTTGCTGTCTAGTTGTAAATTTTCGACACTCCCAGAAGTTAGGTACTTCAGAGGTCTGTTGATGGCATGTTCCAGTGGATCAGAACTATTGCCTCAAAACGACATGGCAGCGTCATCAGCATACATTTTAAACTCTGCAGTTTAAGGGATGCATGTGATATTCTTATAATAATAATAATAATAATAATAATAATAATAATAATAATAATAATAATAATAATAATAATAATAATAATAATAATAATAATAATAATAATCTTTATTCATGCTGACAGGTATGAAAAGGAGTCGAGGGAAAAAGCCACGGTGCTTGACAGGCCCTCGACCCCTGATACAAAGACATCGGCAAGCAGGGTTTTTCATTTCACAGAGTTATTTCGTGGCACGGCACAAGAGGAGTTGACAAAGACAATAATACATGTTTATGCAAAAATAACATTATGAGAAAAGAAAACAGGAATCGATTCACAAGTAATAAAGCCAAGAAAAAACGAGTAAAAAATATAAACGTGATTTGACATAATATACAAAAAGGGCCTTTGAAGATATGACATTTAAATGAACGTTGTTGTTTTGCGGTATAGTGAGGTGTTTTGGAAGTGGATAGGATAGCATATGTTGTTTATTAATTGTTCTCATAGTTTCTGTATGCAATGGAAAATTATTGCGTGTTATACGTCTGGTTATTTCTAGTTGATGAGGCCAAGTTCGCAGCTGTTTCATATTATTTCATACTTCCTTCTTAAAGCGCGATAATAAGTGAAAGCTGTACAAGGAAAAGATTTTCAATGCATTTAAAGTTATGAAATAGTTGGTGGTGCTTTGTTCTCTATTTAATAGAAATATGCATCGTATAGCCTTTTTTGGAGAATAAAGATTTCTTCAAGATTACCCAGGGACGTGGTACCCTAGACAAGGTGACAGTATTGTACCTGTGAACACAATAACGATTTATGTAGAAGTTTTTTAATATTGAGTAGAAGAATAGTTCTGTGCCTATACATTAGCCCTAATACTTGTGCAAGTTTTGGAAGAATGCTGTCAATATTGCAATGCCACTGCATTTTTTTATGAAGGATGACACCAAGTGATTTGAAGCTACTTAAAATTTCGATTACGTTAGAGTTCAGTACTAGATTTTTCTTTATGATTACGATCTTATTTTTTAGACAGAATATAACAGCCTTGCTTTTGTTAGACTTGATATTTAACGCAGTATGAGCTGTCCAGACACTTAGACGGGAGAGTGTGTCGTTAGCCTTGTCCATTAGGTCATCATAGTTATGAGCTACAAACTGAAGTATATAAACTGAATAATAAGGGTCCCATAATGCTCCCTTGAGGAACACCATCAATAAATGTTTTGTAGGTGGACACGTTCCTTTCTCTTGGTACACATTGCTTTTTATGCTGCAAGCATGAGGTTATTAATTCCAGAGAGGTTCCTCGTACGCCTTACAATTCTAATTTTTCTAATAGTGTTGGGTGGTATATGCGATCGAATTCCTTCGAAAAATCAATATAAAGGCCGGCTGCTTTTTTGATTTCCTTAAACAAGCCGCCGCGATGGCTCAGTGGTTATGACACTCTAAAGTCGTTCCAGTGACTTTATGACACTCGGCTGCTGACCCGAAAGACGCGGGTTAGATCCCGGCCGCGGTGGTCGAATTTCGATGGGGCGAAATTCTAGAGGCCCGTGTACTGTGCGATGTCGTTGCACGTTAAAAAACCCCAGGGGGTCGAAATTTCCGGAGCCTTTCACTACGGCATCCCTCGTGGCCGGAGGTGCTTTGAGACGTTAAACCGCTTAAATCTATTTCCTTAAACGCTTTTAAGATTATTTCTTTTTTCGCTAGAAGAGCCTGCTCGGGTGGTCGGCCATTACGAATGAGAGTTACTGACGAGGTTATTTTCGTGTGTATTATTTATTCTAAGCCTTTTGAAGAGCAGGCAAAATTGAAATTGGGCGGTAATTAGGTAATTTTTGTCAGCAAATTGAATACCTTAATAACTTTAGAAATTTGCCTTTTCTCCAGAAAATACCTGCTCACGGTGCGAGATTGCATATGAAATATACTAGTGATAATATATCAAGAGCATATTTAACAGGGCCTATTGAAATTTAGCTGCAGCGATGGCGTAGAGGTAGAACATCCGCCTCGCGTGCAAGAGGACCGGGGCTCAAATCCTGGTGCCGCGCAATTCTCCACCGGGTTTAAAAAAAAAAAATCCGCGTGTCGATGGAATTGCATAACCAGGCCTGGAGTGCGGCCTTATCTCGGTGACCAGAACCGACAACGCACTCTCTCACCAGAGCAGGATTTGGCCACCCTGGTGTAGTACTTGGCCACAACCTTCTATGATCAAACCAATTAACTCTCGGCCCTCAGTCCCCAGCGGCTGCAGAGCAACTGACCACGGCGGCGGTCAGACCTGTGACGCAGCGGAGGGTGCTAAGAATCTCTGGCTCCGGACAGGCCGCCATTGGAATCTGAACCTGGCAACGTTTAACGCTAGAACTTTAGCTAGTGAGGCTAGCCTAGCAGTGCTGTTCGAGGAACTAGCGGGAATTAAATGGGATGTGATAGGGCTTAGCGAAGTTAGGAAGACAGGTGAGGCGTATACAGTACTAAAGGACGGATACATACTGTGCTATCGCGGGTTAGAGGGTAGACGAGAACTAGGTGTGGGTTTCCTCATTAATAAGGATATAGCTGGCAACGTAGAGGAGTTCTACAGTATTAACGAGAGGGTAGCAGCTATAGTAATTAGGCTGAATAGGAGGTACAAGCTGAAAGTGGTGCAGGCCTACGCACCCACATCCAGCCATGATGACCAGACCGTTGAAAGCTTCTATGAGGACGTAGAATCAGCAATGAATAGAGTAAAATCGCAGTACACTGTACTGATGGGCGACTTCAATGCGAAGGTGGGCAAGAAGCAGGCTGACGACCACGCGGTAGGTGACTATGGGATAGGCTCTAGAAATAGCAGGGGAGAGTTATTAGTCTAATTCGCGGATAGAAATAATTTACGGATCATGAATACCTTCTTCCGCAAACGAGAAAACAGGAAGTGGACCTGGAAGAGCCCCAATGGTGAGATTAAAAATGAAATAGACTTCATACTATGCGCTAAACCTGGCATCATTCATGATGTGGCCGTCCTCGAAAGGGTGCGTTGCAGCGACCATAGAATGGTAAGGTCTAGAATTAGCCTAGACTTGAAGAGGGAACGGAAGAAGCTAGCGAAGAAGACCATTAACGAGTTGCCGTAAGAGGGAAAGCACAGGAGTTTAGGATAGCGCTGCAAAACAGATACTCGGCTTTAACTGAGGAAGATGATCTTGATGTTCATTCAATGCACGATAACCTGACATCAATAATTACGGAGTGCGCAGTAGAAGTAGGCGGTAGGACAGTTCGAAAAGATACCGGGAAGCTATCTCAGGTGACGAAAGATCTGATTAAGAAGCGCCAAAACATGAAGGCATCTAACATTACCGATAGAATAGAACTAACGGAGCTATCAAAGTTAATAAATAAGCGCAAGGTAGCCGACTTAAGGAAGTTTAATATGGAGAGAATCGAGCATGCTCTAAAGAACGGAGGTAGCCTAAAAACAGTGAAGAGGAAACTAGGCATAGGTAAAAACCAGATGTATGCATTAAGAGACAAGCAGGGCAATGTCATTAGCAATATGGATAAGATAGTTAACGTAGCCGAAGAGTTCTACACAGACCTGTACAGTAGCCAATGTAATCAGAACGCTAATGAGAAAGACAGCAGTGCACAGCACTGCGTCATCCCGCCAGTAACGAAAGATGAAGTAAAGAAAGCCTTACAAGCAATGAAAAGGGGAAAAGCAGCTGGGAAGGATCAGGTAACAGCAGATCTGTTGAAGGATGGAGGGGACATCGTGCTAGAAAAACTAGCCACCCTGTATACGCAATGCCTTATGACCTCGACTGTACCAGAAGCGTGGAAGAATGCAAACATTATCTTAATTCATAAGAAGGGAGACGCCAAGGACTTGAAAAATTACAGGCCGATCAGCTTACTATCCGTTGCCTACAAAGTATTTACTAAGGTAATCGCTAATAGAGTCAGGGCAACTTTAGACATTAATCAACCAAATGATCAGGCAGGCTTTCGTAAAGGATATTCTACAATAGATCATATTCACACCATCAATCAGGTGATAGAGAAATGCGCAGAATATACCCAACCTCTATATATAGCTTTCATTGATTACGAGAAAGCATTCGACTCAGTGGAAACCTCAGCAGTCATACAGGCATTGCGTAATCAGGGGGTAGAAGAGCCTTATGTCAAAATACTAGAAGATATATATAGCAACTGCACAGCTACTATAGTCCTCCATAAAGTCAGCAATAAAATTCCAATAAGGAAGGGCGTCAGGCAAGGAGACACGATCTCGCCAATGCTGTTCACCGCATGTTTGCAGGAGGTATTTCGAGGCCTGAATTGGGAACAGTTGGGAATAAGAATAAATGGAGAATACCTAAATAATCTGAGATTTACTGATGACATTGCCTTGCTGAGTCACTCAGGAGGTGAACTGCAAATCATGATCAACGAGTTAGACAGGCAGAGCAGATCGATGGGTCTAAAAATTAACATGCAGAAAACCAAGGTAATGTTCAACAGCCTAGCAAGGGAACAACAGTTCACAATTGGCAGCGAGAGCCTAGAAATTGTGCCGGAATACATCTACTTAGGGCAGGAAGTGACAGCTGATCCGGATCATGAGAGGGAGATAACTAGAAGGATAAGAATGGGGTGGAGCGCATATGGCAAATTCTCGCAGATCATGAGTGGCAGTTTACCAATTTCCCTCAAGAGGAAAGTGTACAACAGCATAATCTTACCGGTACTCACCAATGGGGCAGAAACGTGGAGGCTAACGAAAAGAGTTCAGCTTAAGTTAAGGACAACGCAGCGAGCCATGGAAAGAAAAATGATAGGTGTAACGTTAAGAGATCGGAAGCGGGCAGAGTGGGTGAGGGAACAAACACGGGTTAATGACATCCTAGTCGAAATCAAGAAAAAGAAATGGGCTTGGGCAGGGCATGTAATGCGAAGGCAAGATAACCGCTGGTCTTTAAGGGTAACGGAGTGGGTTCCAAGAGAAAGTAAGCGTAGCAGGGGGCGGCAGAAGGTTAGATGGGCGGATGAGATTAAGAAGTTTGCAGGCAAAGGGTGGATGCAGCTGGCAAAGGATAGGGTTAATTGGAGAGACATGGGAGAGGCCTTTGCCCGGCAGTGGGTGTAGTAGGGCTGATGATGATGATGATGATGATGATGATGATGATGATGATGATGATGATGATGATGATGATGATGATGATTTAAATGTTATCTATGTCTATGGCGCGGCTGTTGCAGAGCGAGCTAAGCAATGTGTAGATTTCACTTTCACAATTTTGATCTAGGAAAAAATATTTTGGTTCCTTTCGACAGTTTTCATTGCTTCTTAGGGCGGCAAGAATTTGAACTTGAAAACAAGTTTATAAAAAAAAGTGATGAAAACCTTCGGCTAAATCGTTATCCCACAAAACATTACCATTTATTGTCATTTCACGGGGGCCTTTATGAACTAGAAAACAGTTGAACAGTTCATCTAACTTCTTCCACATTACATGGGGTTTTTTGTTGCTACCTAGTTCGATAGAAATATACAAGTAATTTCACTTAGTATTGTTTAGGAGTGAATTTGTCTTGTTTCTATTCTTCTTAAATTTGTTCAAGTCCTTTGTATTCCTTGCTTTAAGAAACTTTGTATATAATTTGTCTTTCTTTTTTATAATATCTATGCAATATTTTGGTATCCAGGGCTTACGAGATTTCGTAGCCTTCACGATGGGAACCGCAAGACTGGGAGTAGGCAAAAATGAAGAGTTTTAGTAATTCGTTGAAGGCGCCATTTTCCGCGTTTAACCTGTACAAGGCATCCCAGTTTGTCTCCATTATAGTCTTCTGAAAATTATCTAATGTTCTTTCATTGATATCTGCTTCGTATGCGGAACATCGTTTGTGTAGCAGAGTTCAATCTGGGCAGCTTAGTAAACATGAAGGTGCGCAAGCGGTCACTTGTAGTTTCAGCTCACCCGCCTGCAAAGGTCTCATGGGTCGGCAGATTTGTTACGAAGATGCATATCAATGTGCTTGTGCTTGTTGTTATTGGTTGCTGTTTTTTAAAGCGAAGCCTTTACTACGCTATGCTGACAAGGTTGTGTCAGTAAAAACGTTTCCGCAGCAGTTGTGGGGAACTCAGAAGAGGTAGCGTCAAACGAGTGGTTGTAATCGAAAGGGGTTGGTGTGAGGATGCTGCGCAAACAAAAAATTCAAAAGCGGAATAATAGTTAATTATTTAAGCAAAAAATGTCCAAAAGTGTGCGGTGCCAGAGAAAAAGTGGCGCCATACTTGAAAATGCCGGAACTGTAGGCGGAGCCAACGCGTGGCGACAAATTTGAACGCCTGAAATGAATACTGATACGAAAAGAGGGAAAATGCGCAGTTAATCAAAATTCATTCAATTAATAATAAATATTGCAAAGTGCTAAGCGTAAATTAAGGTGAATTAAGGGTAAATTATTAATGTTGTGGTGAATTCTGGTTAATTAAGGGTGAATTAACGGGAATTATTGATGTTGTGGTGAATTCTGGTTAATTAAGGGTGAATTAAGGAGAATTAATGGTGCAACGGTGCGGCTCGGAGCGATGCCACGCCAAACGTGAAATGAGTATACTTCATGATCACGTGAGACACACGGAGCGACGGCGCGCCAAAGAACAACTTGAAATGAGCACACGGCCCCTTCCGCTTCGGCGCGCCGCTTGTACAGCAGTCGCTTTCTCGCCGTTGCCGCGTGCAGATGCTGTCTTCGCGCGCTGATTCCGTGGTGCTTAACTGCGTGTTGTTTGTGCGTGTGGCATCATGCTTAAGCCGTCTGTGCCATCGCATAGTGCAGATTCAACGTCCAGACTACACGTAAAGAGAGGCAAAGAGAAGCAAAGAGGGGCAAGGAGAGGCAAAGAGAAGTAAAGAGAGGCAAAGAGAACCATAAAGGGGTAAAGAGGGGAAAGGAGGCGTAAATGCCTTCGCATTACTCCAATGCGGGTTGCCGCAGTGATGTCGAATTTTTTAGACTGCAGAATCCATTTGACGAAAGTGCTGTTGATTGGCTTACTTGAGCAACCTGGGCCGCATATTGTCCCACCAGTGGACGCACCTGCCATCCCAGGGCAGTGGTCCATCGCTTAACTGCCACCTGCGAGTTAAATTAATGATTTCATTTAAGGTTGCTCGGGTTGCCCAACTTAGGTCGCACAAACAACACCGGTAGTAGCACCCGGCATCGCAAGGCAGTGGCGCATCCCTTAACCTGCTCCACCATTGCGCAAGGAATGGTAAGACTCGCAAGTACCTTGGAAAGTAACGTTGAGAATGAACTCATGCAGACAGTCGGCGCATGCGAACGCAACTTGGCATGGCAGCTGCTGGGGAAAGACGGACGCGGCCCGCGGTAGCACGGCATTTAATTTCAAGAAGTTAGCGCGCAAATCAGTAGTGCGGCGGCTGCGTACAGCCGTGCAGATGAGGAAGGCAAAATTGCCAGTTGCGTGGCATAAGGTTACATACCGCCGAAGCGCGCAGAGACTGCGTGCACAAAGTGTTGTGTTAGGTTTTATGGTACATAAGCAACTGAGGCCATCATGCGCCAAGCACGAGGTATTGGAAAAGTTTTTGTTGAATAGTATAGAAATTTAAAAAAACATCCCTGGTGTAGAGGCACACGTTAATACTACCTAGTGAACACATACACAAATTTTAGAAATGGCTACTTGTAAAAGCTTTGAAAAGGGCTGGGTAACATCACTAGCTATCCTTGGCTGGGCAAGGATATCGAGGCTCCCAGCCAATCAAAATAAAAACCTCAGCCTTCTTCTCAGGCGTGAGAAATTGGCTGAGGTGTTTTAGAATTCAAACAGACCAGTGGGTAAAAATTAAGAGTCTCTTCTGAAATCCCGTTTCCTTGGAGAAGCTAAAACAATATGATATATCAACAACTGCATCATCTCCTAAAATCAGTGGAGGATGAAAATGAATGCATTCCTTATAAAATTGAGTAAGGGGCTTTTCCTTACATTTTTCCAGTTTCGCACAAGAGAATAAAATGTGGTTAATCGCAATTTCATCTCCGCATTCTTCGCAAAAAGGTTGATATTGTTTTCCCAGTAGGAAATTTTGCGTCAGGTGCATGTGTCCTATACTAAGACGGCAGATAATCACTTCCTTAAAACATTCCTGGTGGGCGCAGGACTTCCATTCAATTATAACTGGTTTTACATTGTGTAGTTTGTTGTTTACTTCGTTGTTCCACGCGGACTGCTATTTCTTTCTTATGTTACGATTAACTAAGTTAATGAAACCTTTAAACAGTATATTTACTTTTCTGATTTGCTTGTCACGAGCTTGAGCAGCACATAAGTCTGCTCTCTCGTTGCCTTTTATTCTGATATGACTGGGCACCCAGCAGAATTTTATGTTTTCTTTTTGAGCTGCGGCTATTACGATGTTATGCATGATATCAACAAGTAGAATAGTGATTGAATTTCTTGTGTGAAGAGCAGTAAGCAAACTTAATCAGTCTGTGTAAATAATACTGTTTTTGAGGTTATCCTTTACTATTCGTTCAATGGCTACATTGACGGCGTAATTTCCGCAGTGAAGATTGATGCACACTGTGGAAGCCTTACTATTTGACTGCAGTTCCCTTGTACCACTTCATTTATAACGTAAGCATCTGTTTTTTAGCCATCTGTATAAAAAGCTGTGCCATTATTGTATTTTCCCTCGAGTGCAGGAAGTTCTGGTATTACATGTTGTTTTGAAGTTTCTTTTTTGCGGAGCAGTGTATTAGTGAAATCACAGATTTCAGAGAAATTGTACGATGGCGGCAGTGGATCTCGTCTTGCAGCAATGCCAGGTAATGTGTCTAGTAATCCGAGATTTTTGCACATCTCTTCAAAACGCAAGAGCAGTGGCCTGGCACTTGCCGGTTTGTTGTTGAAGAGTATTTTAGATGAACACTTTCTGACTACATGTTGACAGATGTCTTTAGGTTGAGAACGTATTTTTAGAATGTATGAACACGTGAGCATCGTTCTTCTGACTGTAAGTGATGGTTCTTTCGTTTCTGCATTTACACTGTTTAAGTGCAGTAGAACTACCGCTGTGGCTAGTTGAAAATGTATCCTTGAAGGTATTGGTGAACGCTATCAAAATACGGAAAGTGACAAACACACAGTACAAAGTGCTTTCTAACAACTGTTTATTCTCTGAAGAAGAATGACTATACACACATATTAACGTCAAATCATACACAGAAAAGGGAAGAGCGTACGGCGCTGACAAGAGCTATATGAAGGAAAAAAAGAGTATATATATATATATATATATATATATATATATATATATATATATATATATATATATATATATATATATATATATATATATATATATATATATATTAACGATCAACACGTGCATTTACAACAGCCGAAGATAACTATTCTTGAGGTAGTTTAATTCAGTTCTCCCTAACATCACCGAAGAGGAGCTGACGCATTCCAATGAGCTTATTGGGTCCCATAAGACTAGGAAACCGAGCTATGAGCGACGCCCCGTTGTGATGCCGTACATTCATAACATCGCCCACAGAATAAGGAACACAGCTAACAAGCACGGAGTTGAGGTGATTTTTTTCCGCTCCCATTAAGCTCATTGGAATGTGCAAAAAGGTCAACAAGAATGAAGACCACAAAAAGAAACCTGGATGCAACGTCAAACACATCACCTATGTAGAGTGTGAAGAAAACGTCATTTGCAGCATTGCGCTTAGCTGTCAACGAACCTGCGTAGGGCAAACGGGTAGATGCCTCAACAAGAGGCTCAGAGAGCACGAAAGATTATGCGAACAAGTTGCAAAATCCGGGAATATTGCAGCACAATGCGCACACTGCAAATGCACCCGGATGCTAAAAAACACCAAGGTAATAGGTCGGGCCAGAAAAAGGCGGGAACGCGAAATTATCGAAGCTTTCGCTATGCATGTTGCTGCAGATAAGCAATGCGTCAGCTCCCCTTCGATGATGTTAGGGAGCACTGAATTAAGCTACTTCAAGAATAGTAATCTTCGGCGGTTGTAAAAGCACATGTTGATCGTTATATATATATATATATATATATATATATATATATATATATATATATATATATATATATATATATATATATATTAGCAGACAAAGTTAAGGAAATGAGGGGCTCGTTTGATAAACATAGGAAGGGAACTAACAGTCACCGAAACCAAGGTGCACAGGGGAATGTTTAATTTTTTTTAATGTGTAGTGCTGACCAGTGGGATAATAATACTTGGATTAATCTATCGCTTAAAGAAAATTGCTTATAAAGCGGCAGAAAAAACAACCATGCCACCGGTGGGATCCGAACCCACGACCTGCGAACATCGCATCCGGTGCTCTTACCAACTGAGCTACGGCGACGGCTGTCCAATCTGCTGCTCTCGTGGGTATTTATGTTTATTGGGTGTAAACGAACAGTGAGAGTGTTCACCAGCGCCACCGTCGTCCATAGCGGCGGACGTAGCACGTCCTGTATTACCGCGAGTAGGACGTGGAACGTCATCTAACGATGAGGGCGGAAACTGTGCGAGAGCCCTCTTATGCTACCTATGGCATCAAGATTGCCAGAACCGAGACCCTCGTTAAGCTATTAGCAGACAAAGTTAAGGAAATTAGGGGCTCGTTTGATAAACATATGAAGGCAGCTAACAGTCACCGAAACCAAGGTGCACAGGGGCTCTCGCAGCATAAGCGGGCTCTCGCACAGTTTCCGCCCTCACCGTTAGATGACGTTCCACGTCACACTCGCGGTAATACAGGACATGCTACGTCCGCCTCTATGGACGAGGGTGGCGCTGGTGAACACTCTCACTTTTCGATTACACCCAAAAAACATAAATACCCACGAGAGCAGCACATTGGACAGCCGTCGCCGTAGCTCAGTTGGTAAGAGCCCCGGACGCGATATTCGGAGGTCGTGGGTTCGCATCCCACCGGCGGCATGGTTGTTTTTTCTGCTACTTTATAAGTAATTTTCTTTAAGCGATAGATTAATCGAGGTATTATCCCACTGATCAGCACTACACATTAAAAAAAATTAAACATTCCCCTGTGCACCTTGGTTTCGGTGACTGTTAGCTCCCTTCACATATATCTTTTTTCCCCTTCATATCGCTCTTGTCAGCGCCGTGCGCTCTTCCCTATTCTGTGTATGATTTGACGTCAATAAGTGTGTATAGCCGTGTTTCTTCAGAGAATAAACAGTTGTTAAAAAAGCGTTTTGTCCTATGCGTTCGTCCCTTTCCGTATTTTGATAGCGCTCACCAATACCTTCAAGGATGTTTACGGGTGACGTCCTGTATGCACCAGTGGAAAGACGCAAACCTAAATCATGTATCGGATCCAGTCGTTTAAGATACGATGGTCTCGCTGACCCATAAACTATACACCCATAATCTAAGGTCCTATCGTAATCGCAGTGTTTTCGGGAAAGTACTTTAAGTATGTTCAAGGATCGGGAGACTTTCTTTTTGAGAGGATTGATGTGAGGTAAGAATGTTAATTTTTTGTCGAAAATAATGCCTAGAATTTTTATTTCATTTTTTGCAAGTAGTTCGGTGTTGTTTAGATGTAAGGTGGGGTTGGGTTGTAGGTCTAGCTTTAGTGAGAAAAGAACACTCACTATTTGCTTTGTGGATAACTGGAAACCATTTTTGTATGCCCATGTCTGCAGTTTGTTTATTGTCAGGTGTATTTGTCGCACACATGTTGGTGCGTTGGAGGACGTGCAGGCTATTTGGAGATCATCCACATTTACTGAGTACATAATGGACTTCGTATTTATTTTGTTAATAGAATTCATCTTTAGAACAAAGAGAGTAGCGCTTTAAATACACCCCTGAGGAAGCCAGTTTTCTTCAAACGAATTTCCTGGAAAGGATTGATCCCAGGCGTACTTGACATTACCGGTTCGACAAGAAATCGTTTAGTCAGTTTAACATCCTGCCATGGATGCCAAGTACAGCAAGGTCGCGAATAATCCCAAACGTCCATTTTGTATCGCTTGCCAGTCTTGTTTGTGTATAAAGCTTCACGGATAGTATTTTCAAGGCAAACCAGGTGATCTGTAGTGGAGCATCCTTTTTTCAAGCCGCACTGATGGCCGTCAAGAAGTTCACAAGATTGAAGGACAAAATTTAATCTGATATTCAGGACATTTTCAAAGGATTTTGCTAGGCAACTGGTAAGAGCTATGGTTCTGTAACTGCTATGGGAGGTTGGTGGCTTTCCAGGATTAAGAAACGGTACAATAATGGCTTTCTTCCAAATCTCAGGCATTTTACCTAGAATTAATATTTTGTTAAAAAATTTCAAAAGTGCCTCAACAGTAGCTGCGAAAGATGCGCCAGTTTTGAATAGTGTATTTCAACAGGCTCGGGAGCAGTTTATTTTCCGGCAGAGAGTACTCTGTTAATTTCTGTGAGTGTGATGAGACTACTGTATTGTTCATTTTGGCTGCCGGTGCTTTGTAGGTATTGTTTTTAAGCGATTGTTGTACTTTCAAATAGTGTGCGTTTAGTGGGGGGAACTCGAAACTGCAGCGAAGTGCTCCCATAATATATCTGCCTGTTCCATTATAGTTGTCTCTGAACCAGGTGCTGTCAAAAGAGGAACTGTGAACGGTGAGAAGCTTCCATTTAATTTCTGGACCTACTCCCACATTTTTGTTTTATGTGATCTGGATGCTTATAGATGAGATGTTACTTTTCCACGATTCTTTCTCGGCGTTACGACGAACAAACCAGGCTTTAGCTCTCGCTTTTTTAAATTTAGGTTTTCCTGTGTCGAGTACATACGAAAAATACCCCATGCTTTGTTTTGTTGTATTTTTTGCTTTCTTGCACTCTTCTGTTCAACACATTTTGTGCTTTTGTCGCACCACTTCAGAGGATTTAGGTATAGCTAACTGTGCGGCAGCTATAATACAATTTGTGAATTTCTCATTTATCTCATAGGTGTTAAGATTATCTAAAATTCTTTTTCTGAACAAGCTTCTGCAATAAAAAGCTGCCAGTCTGCTAGATGAAGCGTCCAACGTCGCGGTTTTGTTGGGATGACTTGTGGTGCTGATGTTGAGCTGATTAGTTCAGGGAGGTGATGGCTACTATAAGGGTTGTCGATGACATTCCAATTAAAATCGCAAAAAATGCCTGGTGAACTAAAAGACAAATCTAAGCCGCTCATTTTTCTCGAGGTTGGGGCAAAAAAAGTGAGTTTACCAGAGTTAACAAACAAATACTACTGTTTAGAATAAATCCCCTATTATTTGGCCACTGGTATCTGTTTTTTCGTTTCTCCTGAAAGGTTAATGTGCGTTGAAATCGCCGACTACCGGAAAATGCTCTGGTAGTTGCTCTAAAAGGCTCTCCAACTCATTTATAGTTACTTTTCGGTTCGGCTCGACGTACACAGAACACACTGTAAGAATTTTGTTTGTAAGCAGAGTGGCTGCTACAGCGTCTAATTTAGTTGCAAGTTTCACTTCATGGGCTGCTATAGCGTTCTGCACGATGATGGCTACCCCTGTTTGCGTGCCCTCGGTCATGGCGGAATACGTTATATTTTTTCGGTACATTTGTATGGTGGGGATCTAGGTTGGTTTCCTGCAAGCACAAAGCCACAGGGAAGAATGAAGTTTATTTGAAAGTCCCTTGCGATTTCAATGTATTATGAATGCCATCTTATTTTATGCACGTGGGGTAAGAAGCTAGGTTTGGTTTGGCCCCGGGAATCGGGGCTTGTCTCTTTTGTGTCGATCCAGGGAATTCCGCCGTACCTGTGACATGGAGCTACCCTGGCTCGCGTCCATCACTTCTTCAGAGGTTATGGACGATCGTTCAGGCTGCACGTGGGTATTTGTGAGACCTCGCCTTGTGGGCAGAGGTCTTTTAGCCCGCTGCCTGGAGAGGCAGCATGAGCTGCTTTGGATGTGGTGGAGTAGTATTAGCTGCTTCCACATAAGATGAGGATGGCCTTGCCACAGCCTCACAACATGAGGTCTAGGCAGGTGCCAGAGGCCGGTGTGATGCGTCGCCCCGTCACACCACTCGGCAAAGCTTGTGTGTAGAATGAGAGAAAACTTTCCTCTCATTTGGATACGTTGTCTTGCCTCCCTGAATGAAATCTTTTCTTTTCTTTACAGCGTTATTATTTCTTGTTTCTTCCTTCCACGATGGGCAAGACCTGGAGTATGCTGGGTGTTCGCCCTCGCAGTTGGCGCAGCGGAATGCTGCTTCGCAGTTTTCAGAGACGTACCTTGAAGCGCCTTTCGCGCAGGTTTTGCCGCCTCGGCAACTCTGAGAACCATAGCCAAATCTTTGAAAATTAAAACAACGTCTGGGGTAGGGAATGTACGGTCTGACAGCAATCTTTGTGTACCCAACTTCAATCGATTCTGGGAGTGTGCAGCAAGTGAAAATAAGTTTAATGCGCTTCGTTGAGATTTCTCTGTTTTCCTTTGTTATTTTGAGTCGTCCAACTTTGGTGACATTTTGATCGGCCAAAGCATCATGCATTTATTCTTCGGTCAGATTCAACAAATCAATTTCAGAGATCACACCGCGGACAGTATTTAGTGGCCTGTGGGGTATGACAGAGACACGAATGTCCCCAAATGCAAGAATATTGGAAAGTTTAGTTACCTGAACTTTGTCACGTATTTCTGGGAGCAAGTCTTCGATAGCTAGTTTCGTCAACTTGTAACCAGAACCCAAGGCAGTTTCAAGACACTTTGCAACTATGAATGGGGATGTTTTTCTAGCTGGCTTTTGAGGACTTCGCTGTGGACCACGTGATATTTCGCGAAGACTTCTTTTGTTTCCTGCACAAACTGATTGTTTACTTTGTTCCGCACTGTTTTGATAGGGTAATCATTTTGTTAAAGCGAAGGAGCCATGGAATATGTGCGTTGTTCGGCCATGGTGCCAGCCGCCCACCATGGAGCCCAGCTAGGGGACGGGGCAGGAACTTGCAAGCAAGTCCTGCCTGCGGCAGCTGTTCACCTCCACTATAACCAAGTATGACGAAACCCAGAGTAGTTCGCCACACAAGGTTATCCCTAGCCGCCAGGGAAAAAAGAAAAACCAAGAAAGGGGCAGGAGACAGGACAGCTGTAAGGAAGAGATATGAAAGTTAAAGATGGAGGGGAGGACGTTTTTCATTTATTTTGTCCTGTGCGTGTTTAATGTCCCAAAGCGACTCCGGCTATGAGGGACGCCGTAATGAAGGACTGTGCAAATTTCGACCACTTGGGGTTTTTTAACGTGCACTGACATCGTACAGTAACCGAGCCTCTAGAATTTCGCCTCCATCAAAATTCGACCGACGCGGCCGAGATCGAACACGCATCTTTCGGGCCAGCAGCCGAGCGCCATAACCACTAAGCCACCGCGGCGGCTGGAGGAGAAGATATGAAAAGGCGACTGCCGATTTCCCCCGGTCGGGTCCGGCCGGAGGTGCCGTCTGCAGGAAGCTGGGACCAAAGTGGTGTGTTGCCTCCTCCGAGGGGCCTCAAAGGTCCAAACGCTCGGCATCGGCTCACCCACCAGGAACCCCGTTTCCCCTTACACGGCTATGCCACGCACGGCTAAGCGCGGGTGCTCGGGTCTGTGGTGACGCACTGCTCACTGTCATCCCCCTGCGGGGATGCCCTCCAGAGGCTCAGGAGCCCGTGGTGTCGCAACTGACCAACATCTGCATGAAGCAGATGCCCCTGCGGGGGCGTTCACAAAGTTAGCCGGCTGATTAACGCCTTCTCACGCGTAAACAGTATTAAGTGTCTCTGCCGACCATTTTTAATCTCGGCTGTGCGGTGGCAAGGACCGCGGTACACTGAAAACAGATCCGATAACTCTAGCGGTAGCAGATGGAGGAAAGTCGGAAAGAGGTAACAAAGCTCCTTATCGCCGGTGACTGTAACTTGAGACGGGGAGCCGGAAGCGTGCTGTAGCGGGTAGACTGAGATGGTAAATGTAAGTTGGGACACTTCCAGGGAGGAGAAAAAACGCAGTTCTACCACAGACGAAACAAAATTGCCGGAGAATGTTGGCGTCAGCTGTTAACGGTAACGGCAAGCCGAAAAATTGTTTTGAAAGGCCGTGCAGCAGAAACCTCAAATATTAACGCAGCGAGCGAGGGTAATGCGGGAAATAGCATCGTAAATGCAGAGCGTAAAGTGGAAAATACCGAAATTGCGAGGACGCAACAGAAAGGTCGAGAGAAACGCGGTAAATGTAAACCATGAGATGAAGCTAGTCGAAGAGAAGGGCTTTGAAGCGACAGAAATAGACAAGGAAGTCAGAGGAGCAGAATATGGCATTCGTCTTAGTGGAAACGTGGGCGCAGTGGTAGGCTAGCTCGCGCCTGGAGGGAGGTGCATTGCCTTTATTTAGGGGTTGGCCTATAACTCGGCGTAGAAATTGTAGCAATGAAGGCTGATGCCAGCAAAATACCGCTGTTAGGGCCAGGAAAAAATAAAATAAATTCATCACCAGGATCAGTTGTAATACTTATATGAATGCACCGTGAGAGTGAAATAAATATCGATAGAAGAGCAGTTAATGGACGATGAAATAGTGCATACGCTCTACGTGAAATACATCTTTGGGATTGAGGAGAGCCACCATTAATCGGCGTTTATACCTGGGAAGGGTGCAATAGAACAACAACAGAGAAGAACAGAGGAGACATTGGCATATGGACACATCAAGGAGCAAATTGGCAAAGAATAACATCTGTTTGCAACGAACATAGATCAGACTCAAGAACGACTGTAGTCCGAACGACATAGATAAAGTAGCCTATCTATGAACAAGGGATAATTACACCAAGAAAATATGGATCTATCAATATCTTTCTATCACTCTTCAAAACCGTTTCGATATGGTGCCGAGATAAATCGACTGGGAATTATGAATGGCCACATGAAAGAACTAGATGTATACACAGACTAAAGGCAAGTTAATGCTAGAGATCTGTGAGCAGCCCAACCTCGTTTTTCTACATAGGGAACCTAAATATTGTGACAAAGAAGACGAAGTTGGCAGTGGCCGGAGACGGAGCGCTCGCGCTAGGCCAGCATCCATTAAAACCATCTCATTGCCATCGATCGTCGTGTCTCTCTCTTTGGCTGGCCGCCACGTAACATTTGGTGTGAGGTGCGAAGTTCATCCCCATCCTGGTCCGGAAGCATCGGCGCATGCGGGAGCCGTGGTTGCCTGCCATGAGTTCTTGATCTGCGTCGCCCGGCCGTGTCCCAGCCTATCAGACCCGAACCGATCTCGCCGTTCTTCCCCCGCCCCATTTACCGCCCAGACCACTCGACACGATGAAGCGTACCCGACGCAAGGACTCGACCTCACCTACCCGAGACGCTGCCCACATGTGACGCACCGTTCCCCTGCTCATGCCGTTCGGCGCTTCCTTGGGCCCTGGCCGTCGGCTCCTGGTGACCTACGGCCAGGAAGCTTCGCGGGCAAGGAATCATTCAGCCATCTCCTTCATCGTGGCGGCCAGCACCTCATCACTTTGTGCTTCCTGTCCCGCCATCCTCTGAAGCCCATCGCCACTTCTCGCGTCTCTTTGTCACCGATCAGGACGATCGCTCGGTGGCCCCGGGTAGTGTGACGAAGAAGACGAAGTTGGCAGTGGCCGGAGACGGAGTGCTCCGTCTAGGCCAGCACCCATTAAAACCATCTTATTTGCCATCGATCATCGTGTCTCTCTCTTTGGCTGGCCGCCACGTAACAATATGAACCACAAATCGCATGCAAATCCCGCAATAGGTAGTCGACCTTTCATTACTCCTAATGTCCTAGGTATTCTTACCGAGCTCGCAAAGCTGGCAATTGATGAGAAGGGTAAGTTCAATTTGGGGATGATCGTAAACATATGGTCTCCAGATGGGACATCTAATGAAAAAAAGAAATTCCGGAAACACAAAGATAACGCAAAGTTAAACGAAGAACTGCGGTAATAAAAGCAGACACTGAGACATTAAAAGAAGAACGCCATATGAAAAAAAGTGATTTTAATGAGCTGGAATTATACATCAGTACGAAATTGAGCCTGTTACTCAAAGCTTCATAAGCAGGTGTTTTTAAACAGTAGCACACAGCAATGCGTCATCCCGTCAGGAACGAAATAGGAAGTAAAGAAAGCCTTAGGAGCAATGAAAAGTGTATGGAATGTGTCATCTATTTGAGGCAACAAAAGAAACAATGGAAAAGGGAAAAGAAGCTGGGGAGGATCAGATAACAGCAGATCTGTTGAAGAACAGAGGGGAGATCGTGCTATAATAAGTAGCCACCCTGTATATGCAATGCCTTATGACCTGGACCGTACCAGAAGCTTGGAAGAATGCAAACATTATCTTATTTCAAATGAAAGGAGACGTCAAGGACTTGAAAAATTACAGACCGATCACCTTACTATCCGCTGCCTACAAGGCATTTACTAATTTAATCGCTGATACAGTAAGCGCAATCTTAGACTTTAATCAACCAAATGATCAGGCAGGCTCTCGTAAAAGTTACTCCACAATAGATCATTTCACGCTATCAATCGGGTGATAGAGAAATGCGCAGAATATAACCGACCTCTATATATAGCCTTCATTTATTACGAGAAAGCATTCGACTCAGTGGAAACCTCAGCAGTCATACAGGCATTGCGTAATCAGGGTGTAGAAGAGCCTTATGTCAAAATACTGGAAGATATATATAGCAACTGCACAGTTACCATATTCCTCCATTAATTCAAGAATAAAATTTTAATAAGGAAGGGCGTCAGGCAAGGAGACACAATCTCGCCACTGCTATTCGCCGCCTGTTTACAGGATGTATTCCGAGGCCTGAATTGGGAGCAGTTTGGAATAAGAGTAAATGGAGAATACCTAAATAATCTGCGGTTAGCTGATGACATTGCCTTGCTGAGTCACTCAGGAGGTGAACTGCACATCATGATGAATGAGTTAGACTGGCAGAGCAGAACGCTGGGTCCAAAAAATAACATGTAGAAAACCAAAATAATGTTCAACAGTCTAGCAAGGGAAAAACAGTTTACAATTGGAAGCGATGGACTGGAAGTGGTAAAGGAATGTCTACTTAGGGCATGTAGTGACAGCTGATACGGATCATGATAGGGAAATAACTAGAAGGATAAGAATGGGGTGGAGCGCATATGGCAGATTCTCTCACATCATGATTGGCAGTTTACCAATATCCCTCAAGAGAAAAGTGTACAACATCTGCATCTTACCGATACTCACCTACGGGGCAGACACGTGGAGGCTAACCAAAAAGGGTTCAGCTTAAATTAAGGACAACGCACCGAGTAACGGAAAGAAAAATGATAGGTGTGACGTTAAGAGACCAAAGCGGGTAGAATGGGTGAGGGAACAAACTCGGGTTAATGGCATCCTAGTCGAAATCAAGAGGAAGAAATGGGCTTGGGCAGGGCATGTAATGCGAAGGCAAGATTGCCGCAGTTCCTTAATGGTAACTGAGTGTATTCCAAGAGAAGGCACGCGTAGCAGGGGGCGGCAAAAGTTTAGGTGGGCAGATGAGATTAACAAGCTGGATTAACAGATTAAGAGACAGGGTTACTTGGAGCGACATGGGAGAGGCCTTTGCACTGCAGTGGGTGTAATGAGGCTGATGTTGTCTGCCAATAAAAGTATACGTGCCAGTGCTGCTTGGTAACGTTCATTCAAAGGAGTGCTATTAGCGGCAGGATCTGTCTGTATATCAAACTCGCCTGGTGTTTCACGATGAGTAAGAACAGTGTGCTTAAGGGGTCCGGCAATGGAAAGCCATCGCTGGAAGTGCTCTCCGTCTTCATTACAGACAGTGACTGAGTGTCCAGGAGGCGACAAACGTACTCATGCTAGGAGCAGGAATAGTAAAGGGAAACTTGGCCTGTTGTATGAAAAGAAAACTGGCCTCGACCATCTTTCTTGCAGGCAACAAAAGCGAACCCCAGCCTATCCAGTTTCAAAACTTTATTACATGCTCATGTATCCTTGATTTTTAGACATGAAATGATTTTTCTTCTCATTTTCGGCTTACTGCGGCGAACATCACTCGAGAGCTGGGGTGACCGAAAGGAGAACATGACACCGAATATGAAGAACACGAGCCGAACCTAAGCCGAAGGTTCCAGGGATGGAAGCCGCCTTGTTGGCTCCAATGTGTGCGAAGAGAATTCTTCGCGTTACTGGTGCAGCGCGTAAACTGAGTGGCCTTGTTACTAGAAGGTGCAACTCCAGACAATGTCATCTACCGCCATCTACGCAAACTAAGGCCTCAGCGCTCCCGCTGTGACGTCAGGTTTCAAGCCCCGCAGACGCCGCAGAACGATATTCACTCGCGCACAAGTGCTTGCAGGAGCTTTTGACTGGGAGTATAACAATATATTTTTGTGAATGTGTGACATGGAGTATTAAGATTGTATACACTAGGAAACCTATTTACGAAAAACATCAATTTATTTGGTTTTTAGAGTTTAAGCTTTTTTTTACGTTTGCTGTTGTCATTAACAGCTTTCAAAATTTATCCTCCTCAAAAATCTTTTATGCATAATTCGGAATTATGATGGCTCTGCAGCTTCTCATGTACATGCAGGAGTATGGTGATATATCATGAAAAGGGTGCAACAGAACGTCGTCTTCGTTATTTCTTCGCAGACAAAAGCTTGAGCTGTTCGCTGAGTAAATGGACCGTATGGTGCTTGTCCTTCGGCGCTTTTTTGCATAGCTGGCCACGCAGAAAGTGAATGATGTCGAAAATCTTCATTCCAGCCCCATGGGCTTAACTAATGTTGCTGTCCCAGATCTAGACCAGGGTGTCGGACCCGATAGTGAGGCGGGGGTACGGCGTAACACACGGCTTGTCATTGCGACGCCTATTAGTTTCGTCCCATGTCTCGAACGCCTTCTGTTGAAGAAGTGGAGGGGCATTAGCTGACAAAAAGACGGCTAAAGTGCTGCACAGAGGAAGCGCGCAAGTTTGCTATTCGTAGTATCGCCGTCGTTCGAGCCACTTTCTTAGTAGTGCCAGTTAGTGGAGGATAGGGCTGAAGAAAGGTACTTAACAAGAATAGCAGCCTAATGACACTTTGTTAATGTGGACTGTTGGACTTGTCGCTCCGTCAGTTGAAAAACACTGTAGTTCAACCGAGGACTAAAGACAGAGCCATATAACCCTTCCTAAGCCATGATAATAGAAAAAAGTGTTCCCTTGTGCTGTGGTACGGGACTTTTAAAATGTGACTTTTTCCTTTATCTGGAGAAGCTTCTTATAAACAACTTGTTAGATGCTTCCTTTCCCTCTCACTTCCGTACCTCCGCCACAAAATGAGATAACAAATAACAAAAAAAGCTTGTCAGCAATAGTGACATTAGTCATTTCATGCCAACAATCTCGATAACGCACTAGAAAGAGTACAGGTGAGAGTTTAGGTAATACTTCGGATGTGCTAACATGCAGAAAAGATACCCGGAACTGGAATTTTCGGCTGCCTTAGGGAATATGTTTCCCACCGACACCAACGCTAAATTTCACGGTTCTTAGGCGATAACTTGGATTTATCACTGAACAGCTCAAGACATTACGATTATTATGAAAACCTATTTTGTTCTGTTTTCAGGTTGTTTCCGGAGTCTATGGAACGCTGCATGGCCTCCATTTCGGAATTTCTATATATCAGAACCACGTGTCGAAAAGCGCTGGGTATTACTGCGATGTTGAAGTTGAATAAAGAATGCATGTTAAGCCACTCGCTTTCAATTAAGCAGGAAACATACATAAAGCGACTTTAACTTATTTCATGAAATTGTACAAAACACGAGGTTTTGACTTCTTTTTCTTGAAATGTGGAATGCATTTTCTTGAAACACCGAAGTGTCCCATGGGCTGCAATTTCAGTAAAAAAATGCGTGCAAACCAAGTCGCCAGCTTCAATAAACTAAGCAGCAAAGCAGGCATAACAAGATTTTGACTCACTGCATAAAGCGTATTGGCACAATATTGAGACTGCGTTTTCATGAAACGGTCAGATTTTTATTGAAACATCAAGGCGCCCCATGAAATTGAGCTTTTAGTCTGAGTGGGCTGCCACGGCCACGCGAGCTTGTGTACGTTATTGTAAGAAA
The DNA here is from genome assembly GCF_052857255.1 of Amblyomma americanum. Lineage (NCBI taxonomy): Eukaryota > Metazoa > Arthropoda > Arachnida > Ixodida > Ixodidae > Amblyomma > Amblyomma americanum. The sequence continues at coordinate 38,328,430 of NC_135499.1, read as the reverse complement.
AAACAGACTAAAAGGAGGGCCAGGCGCATCCATTTAGGTGGAAGCAAGTTTGCCCCTAAGCACTCGTCTTTTACGGGACTAACTGCAAAAGGTCTAACTTTTGGTCCCCTAGGAAAGGGTTGCAACAGATAGACCTCAGAAGCAGCCGTTATTTTTATTTAATTCTATGCCCTAAGGGACGCAAGGGCCTTACATAGGCCACATGTTAATGCAAAAATGTTCACAATATGGTCAACCACACAAGCACAATAAAGCCAGAAAAAGACGCCATGTTTAACAGAACAAAGTGAAGAATAAAACGGTACAAACACTGAGAGTACAATAAAAATATTAGTGAAACGAGGAACAAAAATTCCTCGGTAACACTTCTGTCCTTTTAATTTTAACATCACAAGAGCGAAAAAACCAGGGACAACACACGAGTCATGGAAAGAAATGTAATAGCTGTAACGTTAAGTGACTGGAAGCGGGAAGAATGGGTGGGAGAACAAACGCGGGTTAACTACATCCTAGTCGAAATCAAGAGGAAGAAATGGGCTTGGGCAGGGTATGTAATGCGAAGGCAAGATAGCCGCTAGTCCCAAAGGGTAACGGAGTGGACTCCAAGAGAAGACAAGCGTAGCAGTGGGCGGCGCAAAGTTGGATGAGCCGATGAGATTAAGAAATTTGCTTTGATGCGGTGGCCGGAGGTTGCACAGGACGGGGTTAATTGCAGAGACATGAGAGACGCCTTTAACCCGCAGTGGGCATAGTCAGGCTGATGATAATGATTATGGTGACTGAGAGTACAAGATGTGAATTGTTTTTTTTTCAGTGCGACCAAACATCTGGTTTTACTTTATACGCGTGATTTATCCTAGTGGAGATGAGATGGGCTAGAAAAATATGCGAACGCGAAAGTAGTTATGCAAATGTAGCCTAATCGCCGAAACAGTTTAAAGCACTACAGTTTCTGGCAGCATTATTGACAGATTGTACAAAGCACGAAACAGAAATAAACACAAGGATATACGAGGAATCTTACTCACATCGTAATCAGGTAACCATGCGGGCTGCTATGGCTTTCATTTGGGCTAGTTATTTTAGCAGTGAAGCATATTGACTAGCGCAAAGACAGACAGGGACCAAAGCAAGAGTAAGAGAAAGGACACATACTAAACCATAACTCAATACAGTTTCTACTTCATGAGGTAGCTCAACATCGTCTGAGCTGTATTTAGTTGTGGTCTAGCGTTTGTCCTGTCTCTTACTTTGGTCCCTATCTGCGTTTGCGCTAGTCAATATGTTCCACTGCTACAACCAACTAGCCCAAATGAAAGCCTTAGCATTTACTATTTCTCGTACAATGGGCCCTGTCCTTCCCTCTGTTTTGTGTCAAAATCTTTCTTTTACCTACGTCAACCTGATTGCCCTTAGCACTTTCCGTGCTAGGGTGATGGCTTTCGCGCTCAAGAACAAGCTGGTGTCACCCGAGGTTCTTCGACTCTTCGCGCCCTTTCGACCTTTGGTGGGTCATGCCATCAGGATGACCAAGATTCTTCGATCTGAACTGTGGAGGCAGGTGCGCTTCCTTCACATGTGTCTACGCATTCAAGCGGCAACGGTACTGTCTAATCCCCAGGACAGTTTACAAGTCTTCAGGTCGTGGTTGCAGGAAGCTCAGCGGGCATCTGAACTTCTGTGGGGTCAATGGATGCCGGCCCTATGCTGCTGGAAGAGGGCGAAAGAGAAGTGTGATGTAAGTTGCAAGAAAGTGTCTGGACGATGTCGAGCTACCTAAAAGTAGAAACTGTATTGAGTTGTGGTCTAGCGTGTGTCCTATCTCTTACTCTTAATTTGGTCCCTGTCTGTGTTTGCGCTAGTCAATATGTTTCATGTGGGCTGGTTGGTGTATTTCAGACATAACTTCACCAGCGAAAGTACGAGACACCAGGTGAAGAACAGAGGACAACGCTGCTAGAACACCAAGAGCTCAATGAAAGAGTCCACATTCAGACCACTCGTATTCTGAAAAGCAATAGCACCAGACTATTTGATTATTTCGCGCACCGTAAAAACTCACAAGCTCGATTATCCGTTCAGGGCTATCGTAACTGAGGAAGGTTCCTGACAGAAGCTGGTGGGTAAATTTCTGCAGCGCCAGCTGAACACGCTACCGTAGGATGACCCATATGTCGTTGGAAATTCCGCCAGCGTAGTTGATGAACTGACATAAAAGACATTCTATTCCGTACCCCATGCTGAACTTGTGGAAGGCGATCTACATTTATTGGAGGCCACGGTGGTCGCGACAGGTTAGCCGGCGGAACGGGCCGTCGAGGTTACTGGCCACGGCGGTTGCCGAAGCGTTCTGTTCTTTCTGCACGAGCCAGGTCGCACTCCCAGCTTCATCAGCGCCGCTGGAGATGCCAGTGCCGCTACAGATGCTCCCCGCTAGAGTGATGCGCGATAAAATAAAAACTAAAAACGGTATATTCAAGTTTCCACAGGTCGGTCAAGTTCAGGGCACTGCTACGTTCGTGAAGGCCGCCGGGCGGGTGAAGCAAACTCCGGCGGTCGAGCCTGGCACTTCGCAAAGAACGAGGGGAGCCAAAAGACGAGAATGATGACGGAATGAACGGGCGGGAATAGTCATCCACGAATTGGCTTTGAGATGGGTGTGCTCCAGTCATAAGGTGAACCAGTGGGGCCGGCAGTGGGGTTGAGGATTGCCGGGAAATGTCCATACAGGAAATGCAGCCCCGTGAGGATTTACGGAAGGGATGCAATGTTCACTGGCCCAATCGGTGCGGACGAAGATATGCCGTGGGGATTCGGCCGCTGGTCGCGATATGAGTGGCGCCGCAGCATCTGAGCCCGGAGCAGCAGCGCAGAGAATCGGCGGGAGCTTCAAGCCAAAATACGCCGTCAGGCCCTTCTTGAAATTGGCGTAAGTTCCTGGGCCAGGAGGCGGCAACCGCAGCTTTGCCAGGAGACTGGGTGGGAGTTCGCGGCTGGCGTGTTGATAGCGCAGCAGCTGGCTCGAGACCTTGTTGACGTGAAAGTGCGAGCCAGGCTGCGCCAGCCACAAAACTGGGTCCCTCGCATAAAAGAAAGGCAGGCCGGGCAGCCGAGGCAGGAAGGAGCGCTGATACGGCTGTAGAAGCTCACCGGATACGATGGGAGCGCGGACATGGCGGCGAAGAGAAGCTGCCGAAAACCGGGGCGTGAACAACGGGCCGAGTGGAGGGACAGGACGGGCAGGAGCTCAGAGCCGGTGGGGGCGGCGTTGCGTGCGTCGAAGCTGTCGTCCAGAGTCACCGGATGTGGAGTGCGATCCACATTTATTGGAGGTCCCGGTAGCTGCGGCTGGCGAGCCGCCGGAGCGGACCATCGACGTTTGTGGCCAGGCCAGTTGCCGAAAGCGTTCTGTTCTCTTCTGCACGAGCAAGGTCGCGTTCCCAGCTTCATCTTCATCAGTGCCGCTGGCGAGGCCAACACCGCAACAAACTCTTGTGTACGGTGCCCGAGCTCATGGAACAGTCTGGTATTATTGCTTTTCAGAATACGAGCGGTCTGGATGTGGATTCTTTCATTGAGCTCTTGCTGTTTTCTAGCGTTGTCCTGTGTTCTTCTCCTGGTGTCTCCTACTTTCGCTGGTGAAGTTAAGTCTGTAATCTTACTCACATCTCTAGATTACGAACCGAGTGCGGATATGACTAGTCCACCGCAGCACATGGCCTAGAGCGAGAAAAAAAGCACGTATGGTGTTTTGTAATTTTAAAAATATAGTTCTTCAGTAAGAAGAGCACTTTTTCGGCTTAGCATTTCGGTTTAGCGCATCGGAACACAGCTAAGACGTGCTAAAGAGTAGGCTGTTTAACTAATACTGAGTAGTTAATTTTTAAATATTACTGCTTGTTTTCTTGTATACTGAGGGATATGTAGCCAACCATAAGTAATGCCCACATCGGTTTAAGAATTTCGAAAACGCATTTTCTTTCGGCGCTGTGCCCCACAAAATTCTGGCTACATCGCGTGAAAATGCATGCGCTTGCGACAAGCTTGCAGGCAAAACAAGTCCTGCAGTGGACGTTTTTGGTCGTCATTGCCAAAACTTGGACTACAGCACCGTGGTTAACTGCTGTTTTAACAGTTCTAAATATTGTTATGGACATAACTTACGGTGGGCTACATGTATTTCAATAAAGAGAGAAAGCTAACAGCAAAAATTAAAAAGCTAACTACTCATTATTTCTCAGCCTACAACTAAGCACGACTTAGGTGTACGCTGATGCAGTACACCGCTGACAATGTTGTGGCGAAAAATGCCTTTTCTGACTATGAACGTCTAATTTTAAAATGTGCAGAACATGTAATGTGGAATACCCGGTAAACTAAGCACGCAAATTGCTTGGGTTTACCGATCGCATTTTCCCCAAATGTAATGCTGTTTAGAGAAAAGCATGGTGTCATATGCTTTTTCAACAAGCTACGGTAAGCCTTCAAGCATCTTCACAGCGGTCTAAATCATTTTTTTGGCCAGAAAGAGAAGAGCCGAACGGTGCATACTTTACGGCCTGTATCAAACACGAGCCTTTCTTGGCCTTTTTGCCCATAATCCGATCACATTTATAGAATCTGAGAGCAACACATTACGACTTGTTGAAAACAAGCGCTGAAGAGTGTCGTTCGCTTGTTTTTTGATGCTGGCTGGCATGCAGTGCCGACGGGGAGTCGCCGTTTACCATTTTCACTACTTCGATAAGCCTCCCCTCACAGCGTCACATAAGGTCAGAGAGAAACGGAAACGAAATTAAATTGCATATTTTTGCTCATGGATAACTTTTACAGCTCAAATTCGACACGTATTTAAGAACGCAATACATGTTTGTGCACTTTCTAAGGAAGCGTTTTGCTCTTGCCGAAGCGTATCCGCTTCGGCCCGGACAGAGACAGCGCTCTCCCGGGCAGTGGGCGATATTCTGCGCTTCTAAAATAAAGTGCTATTGCAGTCGATGTCTTCTCGTGCGATTTGCGTGTGCTGCTAACCTAAGGTTCGCCCCCCCCTCCCCCCTCACATTAGTATCTTTCTCAGTACGGTCGTTTTTGAGCCGCCAAGAACGCGTCCTTACGTCCGTGCGCACGGGCGCGTGAGGGCGCTTAGCGGAGAAGGTTTTGTATACGATCAAGTTGGCTGCATGCGACCGAGCAAAAGACTCCAGCGTTCTGCCTGGCACGCCCGTCAGCGTCGCCCGTGCGGCAGCACAGGCATGTGCCGAAGCAAAAAATGAAGATATCTTGCGGTGCGCTGTGTTGTGTTGTTGTGTTGTGCGGTGTTTTATGGCACATAGGCAACTCAGGGCATCAGCACCAATCTCAAGGTAGGGGAAATTATCGATGGTGCAGGTGGTGTAAAAAATTGTTTTGCGTTACCTAACCTTAAAGGAAGAAAGAAATTTTATGAATGATTAATATAAGAGCTTTAAAGAAGGTCGGGTAGTCTCAGCAGCCATCCTTAGCTGGGAAAGAATGTTGAGCCTCCCAACCAGTGAATCAAAACCTCAGCCTTCTTCTCATAAATGAAAAGGTCGCTGAGGTATATAAAAAAATGAAGTGAATCAGTGGGCAAAGATTTAGAGTTTGCTGAGAAATCCTGCCTCTCTTAAAGAGCTAAAAACGCAAGTTGTTTCAAAAATTGCATCTTCACTCAAATGTAACACCGGGTGTAAAGGGAGGTGCTATTTATAAAATTGAGTAAAATATTTTTTCCTAAGTTTATCAAGTTTTATGCAACAGTATAAAACGTTGTTCAATGTTAGGTCATCTCCACATTTTTCACAAACCGGTTTGTCTTCTTTTCTCAATAGAAAATTGTGTGTGATGTGTGTGCGGCCTATACGGAGATGACATAAAATAACTTCAATGAAACGCTCTTGGTGCAAACATGCTTCACAACGCAAGGGGCTCTTCATCTAGATATCTCAACGGAAAAGCAAGTACACATTCTTCTGCGGTGCTCTCAGATCGGTGGCATACGAGTTCAAGTCTGCAGGTCATAGGCGTACAGGGCTATCTTCTGAAACTCATTCACTCATTTCTCAGTGATCGTAAATTTCGAGTGCGGTTAGGCAGTACAATGAGCTCCGCAAGGGCGGTATCGCGAGGGGTACCTCAGGGTAGTGTCCTGTCCCCAACACTCTTTAATGTTGTCATGGCTGGTCTTCCCGCAAAAGTGCAAAAACATTGTAGGCATGTCCATATGTCGATATATGCAGACGACATTTGTCTTTGGTTAACCGGATATCAACACAAACGCTTAGCTCTATTAGCGCGACAGGCCGTGCTTTCAGTTAAAAGTTACCTTCAAGGTGTTGGGTTGACTCTCTCGGTGGAAAAATCTGGCTTCGTCCTGTTTCCAGGTAGGGGACGACGGTATGCGCGGCTGAGCATAGACCTTGATCAGTCTTGCCTTCGTCAGGTTAACCACATACGTTTTTTGGGCGTCACTATTGACTCACGTCTACAGTGGCGACGAGCTGTGGACTCGATTGTGGCTTCACTATTTTCGCGTCTCAATGTGCTTCGTAGAGTTGCTAGTGAGCAATGGGGAAACCATCCTGCTTCAATGATCAGGCTTCACGATGCCCCGGTGACAAGCCGCATAATGTACCAGCTCACCTTAATTTCTCCCTCGGTATCGCAGCTGGAACGCCTTGAGGTTTTGCACAGAATGGGACTAAGGAGGGCTCTCGGCGTTCCGCAGGCTGCTCCAAACAATGCAGTACTGTATGAGTCTCAATCGAAACCTCTTCAGCTAGCCGCTTCACAAAGACTTTTGCTGCAAATTGGCCGCCTCAGAGAGACTGTTGCCGGGAGAGCGCTTCTACAGCGCCTTCGAAAGAGATCTGAGTCCCGGGCGTACTTGGCCTTAAATACTCTTCGTTCTCTGGGTCTCGACCTTCGAGATCGACCTAAGACGTTGAAGCCACCTTGGTCCTTTCCGAGCCTCGATTGTTCCTTGACAATTCCCCACGTTCGCGCTAAGCGGAATTCTCCTTTAGCGGCAATACGTTCGCTCGTACTGGAACATCTTGAGACTGAATATGCCAGTCATCTTCAAATTTTTACAGACGGCTCTGTGGACAAGGTCAGAGGATCTAGTGCAGCTGCTTTTCATATTCCGTCTTTGAAGTATCATTGGTCTGTTCGTTTTACTCAAGTCGTGTCCTCCACAATGGCCGAAAGCGTTGCCATTGAGGCAACGCTTTCTGCCCTTCAAAGGTTAGAGTACGGGTTCCCCACTGATGCCTTGAGTCTTAGATCCCTACGTTTGGTGCAGAATCTACATAGCAAAGGCTTCTCTGTACGCTTTCAATGGGTGCCCTCGCACATAGGTGTCTTAGGCAACGAGATAGCAGACAACATCGCCCATACAGCTCTCTCCGGGATTCCAGTACATGGAGTCCCTCATGAAGTAAGCAAATGTTCAGAGATGTGGTGTTGTGCCACTTCAGTTTTTTGTGGAGCTCTCCTCATCAGCCATGTGTGACCAAGGGTCTCAAAAGGTACCAAGCCACTTTACTGCACCGCGTTCGCACGGATTCTGCTCGTACGCCGGCGTGGATGTATAAGACTGGCCTAGCGTTGTCACCATTGTGTTCAACGTGTGGTGTGTGTGGTGACATAAAACATTACCTCTTGTGCTGTACTTTGTACAACGCGGAACGGGCTGTGTTATTCGGATCCCTCAAGAAGACAGGAGTTCCTCTCAGTTCTCTTCAGGACATTGTTTTCCCGCGCGGGAGCCAGTCGAGTAGAAGGGATGCTTCTCGCCTTCTTCTACTTTACCTGCAGGACACGGATTTGGCTTCCACATGGTGACCTCAGGAGTGTCTATTTGGGTTTTTGCGGACAGTGTTTTTGTGATTTCTATTTAAGTGTCGCTACGGTGGAGCAATTGCCGGCAGCAACTGCAAGGCGAATCCCACCGGTGGCTTACAACCACTCAACTCAACTCAACTATCATTCACTTAGGACTGGCTTTAGCAGGTGCAGTTTGTTGTTTAATTCATTGTTGCAAGCTGTCTGACATTTTGTCCTTAGTTTCTGTTGTACTAAGTTTATGCAATCCTTAAAGGGCATATTTACTTTGTTTATTTAATTGCCATGAGCTTGACCGGCGCAGAAATCTGCTTTCTCAATGCCTTTTATTCCTACATTACTTGGTACCCAGCACAGTTTTATATATTATCCGTAAGCTGCGGCCGTTACTATGTTGTGTATTGTCACGAAGTGGTGACTGCAATCCGGGGAGCAGAACGACCGCGAAGATGGCGTCTAAACAAAACTCTTTATTTGGGCTGACTTGCGCCCACAATGGACCGAATCACTCGGCGGCGGCGTAGCAACAAGCTTGCTCGGCGGTCTTCGAACAAGAATGCCCGCCGCTGTCGGCCATGCACAATTTAAAGCTGATAGCGAACTTTCGAGATAAAGCGCGCAAAGTTACTAGAACAAATTGGAACAACGTAGAATCAGCAATGCCTCGCTGCGATCAATCAAAATAAATCTAGTCGCGTCTTGCATCGCAAACAGACCGATAAAGGCGTTCCGGCAGCTTTGAAGCATGAACAAACACTGCAAAGGCTCGCGGCATTACACCCCTTGCAAAGAAGCATCGACCCGACGCATTAAATCAAGGCCACTACTAATAATAAAAACGGGCCGTGAATATAAACACAATGCGGAAACACAACGTCCTTTAGCGCGCATAATAGGGCTTTAGACGGACGACATAGACAACTTCTGGTCGTGCGCGGCGTCGCTGGGATGCAGTCATTGCGTCAGGGATGACTTCATAATCCAGTTCACCCAGCCGATGAAGAACCTTTTATGGGCCGAAATAGCCGCGCAAAAGCTTTTCACTCAACCGACGGCGGCGAATGAGCATCCAAACCCAGACTTGGTCTCCTGGCTTGTATTCCGCGTTGCATTTTAGTAGGTTGTAGCGTCTGGCGCCGGTCCGCTGCTGGTCTTTGATCTTTAATCGGGAAAGCCTTCGGGCTTCTTCTGCGCGTTGAAGGTAGGCGGCGACGTCGGCGTTGTCTCCTTCGGTAACGTTGGGCAGCAAGGCGTCTAGCATGGTATTTGCCTCCCTGCCATGGACGAGCCAAAAAGGCGTCATCTGGGTTATAGTTTCCTGCACTGCGGTGTTATAGGCAAAGACGGCATAAGAGAATGACGTCCCAGGTCTTGTGTTCGGCATCGACATATATGGTGAGCATATCGGCGATGGTTTTGTTCAGGTGCTCGGCCCGTCCGCTCGTTTGCGGATGGCACGCAGTTGTCCTTCGGTGGCCGGTTTGGCTATAACGCAGGATGGATTGCATTAGTTCCGCCGTGAATGCTGTTCCTCTGTTCGTGATGAGCACATCGCGGAAGCCGTGTCGCAGAAGAATGCACTCCATGAAAAATTTCGCGACTTCTGCTGCTCTTCTGTTCAGTAGGGCTTTTGCCTCGGCGTAGCGCGTCAGGTAGTCGGTCGCTATGATGATCCACTTATTTCCAGACGTTGACTTTGGGAAAGGGCCAAGCAAGTTGATGCCGATCTGCTGAAAGGGTCTTGAGGGTGGTTCAATGGGGTTCAGAAATCCTGCTGGTCGGGTGAGAGGGGTTTTTCGTCGATGACAATTTCGGCAGGTTTTCACATAATGTGCGACATCGGCAGACAGTCGGAGACAGTCATACTTGTCATGAATGCGGCGGAGGGTGCGAGTAAACCCGACATGTCCAGCTGACGGCTCGTCGTGTGAAGCGTGCAGAGCTTCTTCGTGGAGACAAGCAGGTACTACAAGAAAGTAGGCTCTTTTGCTCGCTGCGAAGTTCTCCTTCACGAGGACATCCTTCTGTACACAGAAGGAAGACAGTCCTCACTTGAATGAGGCGGGCGGTGAAGAAACGTAACCTTTCAAGTAATCGATTAGGTGTTTTAGACCAGGGTTCGAGCGTTGCTGCTGTCCAAAAGAGCTGGGCCTGATGGGTCTCCGGAAGGCGTCCTCATCGTCGTCCGGCGGTAATACATCTACGGCGGCTCGTGAGAGGATATCGGCGTCAGAATGCTTGTGTCCGGACTTGTAAACGAAGGTGGCGTCAAGCTCCTGGAGGCGCAGACTCCATCGAGCTACGCGGGCAGAGGGGTCGTTCAAATTGGCATGCCAGCACAGCGCGTGGTGATCACTGACCACCTAGAACGGTCGTCCGTACAGGTAGGGGCGGAATTTTGACGTAGCCCACACGATGGTAAGGCACTCCTTTTTCAGTTGTCGAATAGTGAGCCTCGGCCTTGGAAGGGGAACGGCTATGCGATGACGTTCTCCGGCCCGTCACTTTTTTAAACGAGAACGGCGCCCAGTCCCACGCGCTTGAGACGGTTTGACTTCAGTATCGGTGTTTTGATCAGAATGCGCGAGGATCGGTGGAAACTGTAAAGGTCGGTGAAGTTTTTTGAAGGCTTCTGCTTGCGGCGCTTCCCATTTAAATGGCACGTCTACCTTCGTCAGTTGGGTCAGGGGCTCGGTGATGCTCAAAAAGGTTTTCACAAACCTTCGGTAATATGCGCACAGTCCATGGAATCTGTGCACTGCTTTATCAGCCGGTGGTGGAAACTGTTCAATAGCAGCTGTTTTCTTTGGATCTGGGCGTACTCCCTCTTTGCTAACGATGTTGCCTAGAAACAGCAACTCTTCGTAGGCCCCCAGAGTGGCACTTCTCTGCTTTCAAAATAAGGCCACACGACATGACGGCGTCTAATACTGTTCGAAGTCTTTTGAGGTGGTCTTCATATTTCGAGGCGAAGACAACGACATCTAAATACACCAGACAAATTTCCCACTTCAGGCATGCCAGCACTTTATCAGTTAGTCGCTGAAATGTCGCTGGCGAAGAACACAGACGAAATGGCATCACCTTGAACTCAAAGAGCCCTTCCGGAGTGATGAATGCGGTCTTCTCGCAATCTCTTTCATCGACCTCAATTTGCAAGTAGCCACTCTTGAGGTCCATCGATGAGAAATACTTTTCGTTGCAGAGCCGGTCCACTGTGTCGTCGATGCGGGGGAGGGGGTAGACCTCCATCTTTGTTATGTTGTTCAAGCGGCGGTAATCAACGCCCAATCGAAGTGCGCTGTCTTTCTTTCTCACTAAAACAACCGGTGCCGCCCATGGGCTGTTTGAATGCTGGATGACGTCGTCGCGAAGCATTTCTTCCACTTGGTCCCGGATGACTTCCTGTTGTCGTGGTGACACATTGCAGGGGCTTTGACGGAGAGGTAGGGCGCCCAGGTCGGTTATAATGCGATGCTTGGCAACTGGCGTTTGTCGGACCTTCGGCGATGACGAAAAACACTCGCTGTAGCTTCGAAGCAGACTGCAGATCTGGTCTTCTCTGTTCCGGGGCAGGGCTGGGTTGATGTCTAAAGTGGGCGAGTTCCCTTGGCCAGGCGAATCTTCTGCGGAGGGGTCGGAGAGGGCGGAAGAATCCGGTACGTCCGGTATTTCGCCCAAGAAAGCAATCGTCCTTCCTGTGTCAATGTGCCGGTATTCTTCGCTGAAGTTATTCAGCAGTACTTCGGCCTGGCCATTGTGGAAATGTGCAATGCCTCTTTTGAGGCTGATTCCTCGATCTAGAAGAAACTGCATGTTTCTCTCGATGATGGCTTCAGCGCTGATGGATTTCTTGGCGCCTACGATCACGATAACGCTTTAACTGGGTGGGATGCCCAGTTCTTCCTCCAGGATTTTCCAGAGTTCTCATCGAAAGAATGGCCTCGTGCGTCGAAATCGTGACCAGCTTGGATCGCAGGTCGATGATCGCCTGATGCTCATTAAGGAAATCTATGCCCAAGATCACTTCGCGGGAACATTGCGATAGCACAACGAAGGTCGCAGGATAGGTATGTCCTTTGACAGTCACTCACGCTGTGCATCTTCCTGACGGCGTAATGAGGTAGGACTGCGGTGAGAGTTTGTGGGCTGTCCCAAGCGGTGGTGACTTTCTTCAGCTGCGCAGCGAATGTTCCGTTCATCACCGAGTAATCGGCTCATGTGTCGACTAGAGCGATAACTTTCCGGCCTTCAATAACTACTTCTAAGTCGGACGTCCTGGCTCTTGCGTTGCACGTCGTCCTGGGCGTCGGGTCACAGCTTCGTCGGGTATGCGAATCGTGGTAGAGCGTGTCGTCGAAGCTTTTCTCGGTAGCAGCGTCGTTTTGAAGACGGTTCGCGTCGTGGTCGAGGTTGTCATTGTTTGCGGTGTCGGCGTGTCGGGGGCGCTTCTTCGTGCGGCTTGGTCGTTGGAGGATCTTCGGCGTTTCGCTCGTGAGCAACCTTGCCTCCAGAGGTTGCTGTCTAATTTCCCCTACGTTGTCTGAGAAACCTTCCTGGTACCGCGACTGCGTAGCTGCGGCGTGGCAACGCAAAGCGCGAGGCTGACGGCGATGTTGAGCGCGAAAGGCGGTTCGGCGTGTACTGCTCTCGGCACAGGTACTCGCCGATTTCCTGTGGACGTTGGCCGAAGCATGGTCGTGTTGCTTCAACGGCAAGTCCGCGAAGACCGATACGTTGGTGCGGGCAGTGACGAAGAATATGGCCGGCCTCACCGCAGTGAAAGCACAACAGTCGGTTGTCGGAAGTCCTCCTGGCGTCGCATTTCGTGGGGCTTGAGCGTCGCTCATAGGGTGGGCGGGCGGGGGCAAGGAGGCGGCGTTTGGGAACAAGTGGTTCATGTCGAAGAGGACATAGGTGTTGTCGTCGGGGTGAGGAGTGCGTACTGCAGTGGCGTAAGTCATGACCTGGGGTTTTGTGGCCGTCGGGGTGCCAAGTGCTTGTTGCACTTCTTCCCCTGCCACATCCATCAGAGTCGCTGCTTGTGGCTGTGTGGAGGACGGCAGAAGTCGTAGTAGCTCCTGTCGCTGTGGTGGTTGTTGTGTCCGGACACATGGCACAGACAGAGGAAGGGCGGTTGTACGGCCGAGCCGAGACATCAAGGGTCTTCTTGATCGTGCAGGGTTCTTGCATGAAATTGTCGACTGTTTTTGACGGCTGGCGGGCGATGCTGCCAGAGACTTGTTCTTTTACACCACACATTATACACTGAACTTTCTCTTCCTCCGTCATCTCGAGGTCGGCGCGGCGAGAGGCGCTTCATCTCTTCGACGTAACCGCGGACAGGTTCATTCGGAAACTGGATCCTCGACTCGAGGAATCGTTCGGCTTTTTCTTTCCTCACGACTTTGGTGAATACCTTCAAAAGTTCCTTCTTGAAGAGCTCCCATGTAGTTACGGACGACTCGTGGCTTTCGTACCACGTACATGCTGAGCCCTCCTGTGAGAAAAATACATGTGCAATTTTTGCCGCATCATCCCACGTATTTAATGATGCCACGCGCTCAAATTGGTCCAACCATTCTTCGAGGTCTTCGCCTAGGGATCTATTGAAAGTTGCCGGCACCCGCGGCTGTCGCAATATGATCGGTGTCAGCATCTTTGGTGAGGTTGCGGTTCTCGTAGCAGCGTCTTTTAGTTGTCTGATCCAGTCCGGCAGTGTCCTAACTCAGGCTGCTCTTCCTGCAGACATCGGCTGGCTCGGTGAGCTGCTGGCTCGTCCTCGGGTGCGAAGCGCAGAGGGCTGGCGTCATGACTTGAAGGGAGTGTACGGTACATGGAAGGCTACCCTGCACCTCCACCAGAAGTCACGAAGTGGTGACTGAGTCCGGAGAGCAGAAAGGCTGTGAAAATGCCGTGTAAGCAAAACTTTATTGGGGCTGACTTGCGCCCACCATGGACTGAATCACCCGGCGGCGGCGAAGCGACAAGCGTGCTCGGAGGTCGTTGAACAGAATTCCCGGCGCTATCGGCCGTGTTCAGTTTAAAGCTGATAGCGAACTTTCGTGATAAAGCGTGCAAAGTTTCTATAACATTCTGGAACAACGTAGAATCAGCTCTGCCTGGCTGCGATCAATCGAGACAAATCTAGTCGCGTATTGCATTGTAAACAAAGCGATAAAGCGCCCTACCGGCAGCTTTGAAGGATGAACTAAGAAACACTGCAAAGGCTTGCGACAGTATGGTGTAACCAAGCAGAGTGGTGCTTGCATTTTTAAAATTGAGAGCTGCAAGTACACTTAAAGAGTCCGTGTAAATAGCAAAATAATAGCGTTTTTCAGGTTCTCGCTTAGTATTTTTTTCTGTGGCCAAATATACTGTGTGCATTCCGCAGTGAAGATACATGAGCACTGGGGTAGTCGTACTATTTCCTCTGAATTCCCTCGCACCACTGCGCTTCCTACGTAACTATCTGTTTTTGATCCATCGTTATAAGATTCTGTAAAGCTACTGTATTTTTCTTCAAGGGCAAGGAATTCTTGTATTATACGTTGTTGCGGAGTTTGTTTTTTACGGAACTGTGTAAGAGTAAAGTCACAGGTTCCAGGAAAATTGTACCATAGAGGCAGTGTATCTTGTCTTCGAGCAATGCCAGGTAATGTATGTAGAACGCGAAGGGTTTGGCACATCTCTTCAAAACGCTGAATTAGCAGCCTTATAGCTAGTGGTTTGTTGTTAAACAGTGTTCTGGATGGGCACTTTGTGACTGTTGTAAGTGATGGTTCGTTGGTTTCCACATAAAGACTGTTTATGGGTGACGTCCTGTACGCACCGGTGGAAAGACGCAAAACTAAAGTATGTACTGCATTCAGCCATTTAATGCACGATTGCTTCGCTGATCCGTAAACTATGCATCCATATTCTAATGTACAGCGTGCCAGTGTACTGAGCGATGAATTCGTAAAAGACAAGCCCTATCGGACCCCAGTGTTTTCGCGAAAGTAGTTTTAGTATAGTCAGAGATCAGTAAGCTTTCTTTTTGAGGGTTTTTATGCGTGGCACGAATGAGACCTTTTTGTCAAAAGTTATTCCTAGAAATTTGTGATCATCTTTAACTGGTAAAGTGACTTCATTTAGATACAGGGAGGGATCAGTGCGCAGTCCTCTTCTAAGCGAGAAGAGAACAGCTACTGTATTTTGCCCAGAAAACTTGCAACCATTTTTATCTGGCCATGATGGTAGTTTATTTACTGTCAGCTGTATTTGTCTCTCACACCATGCAACGCTAGAGGATGTGTAAATAATCTGGAGATCATCGACATAGACTGAATGCATGATGGTTGGAATTATTTTCGCTAGGCAATTCAATTTTACTATAAAAGGCATGGTGCTTAAAATGCACCCCTGGGGCACGCCGTTCTCTTAAATGAAGTTCTTAGAAAGAGTAGCATCCAGGCGTACTTGAGATGAACGGCTGGACAGAAAGTCACTCAAGCATTTCAGCATCCTACAACGGATACCAAGGTCTCCAAGGTGCCGCATTATGCCAAACCTCCATGTGGTGCCATATAGGCTGTCTCTAAATCGAAAAAGACCGAAAGGCAGTGTTGCCTGTGTATAAATGCTTCTCGGACTGTGTTCTCTAGGCGGGCTAGATGTTCAGTTGTAGAGCATGACTTTTTAAACCCGCACTTATGGATGTCGGTAATATCACGGGAATGTAATAGAAACCTTAATCTAATGTTAAGGACACTTGTAAAGGGTTTGACAAGTATGCTTGTTAGGGCTATAGGCCTGTAATTTCAGGGAGGTAGGTAC
The DNA here is from genome assembly GCF_052857255.1 of Amblyomma americanum. Lineage (NCBI taxonomy): Eukaryota > Metazoa > Arthropoda > Arachnida > Ixodida > Ixodidae > Amblyomma > Amblyomma americanum. The sequence continues at coordinate 38,312,749 of NC_135499.1, read as the reverse complement.
CTATCCCGGCTTCAACAATAGTACAATAATGGCATTTTTCCAAGCCTCCGGTATCTCGCCTGATACCCATATTTTGTTAAAAAATTTCAAGAAAAGAGTCTACCGCGGGTTCAGACAGATGGGCGAGCATTTCATACAAATACCATCTTGCCCTACTACAGTCTGTTTATCGAAGAAAGCACCTTGTTAATTTCTTGTAATCTAATTGGGCTATTATATGATTCGTGAGCACTGCCAGGTGTCGGCATTCTTTCTTTTTCGGCTGTGTTTTTGCATTTTAAAATTGAGTCTGTATATTGAAAGGAACTCAATACAGTAGCAAAATGTTCACCTAATATATCTGCTTGGTCCTTTATATTTGTTTGTACACCAACGGCTGTCAGAAGAGGAACAGTGAACGGGGAGGAGCGGCCAACTAGTTTGTGTACTGCCTCCCACATTTTTTTCGATGAGACATGGCTGTTTATCGAAGAAACGAAGCTTTGCCATGACGCCTTTTAGGCATTGCATCGTATGTACCGAGCTTTAGCTCTTGATGTTTTAAAGTTTATGAGGCTCTCCTGCGTGAGGTATCTGCGAAATATACCCCAGGTTGCATTTTGTTGTGTTTTTTGCTTCTTTGCAATCTCGTGTCCGCCACACTTTATGGTTCTGTCGTTCTACTCCTGAAGACTGAGGGATAGCCAAGTGTGCGGCACCAAGAATAAAATTTGTGAACTTTTCATTTATTTCATTGACATTAGAATTTTCTAAAACAATTTTTTTAGTGGCTTCTGTTCTAAAAAGTTGCCAGTTAGCCAAATGAAGCTTCCAACGCCGTGGTTTTGTTGGGGTGACTGATGATGGGGTTAAGAGGCTGATTACAATAGGCAGATGATCGCTCCAGTAGGGGTTGCTTGAAACATCTCATTTAAAATTGTTAAAAAGAGACAGCGAGCCATAAGACAAGTCTAAAACACTCATTTTTGTTGAACTTGGAGAGCACTAGGTAGGTTTGCCGGTGTTCAGTAAACAAATATTATTACATAGTATAAAATTCTCAAGGACCTTACCTCTGCTATCGGTTTTCTCACTGCCCCAGAAACAAGAGTGTGCATGAAAATCTCCAACTACCAAGTATGGCTCCGGTAACTGTTCTAAAAGGTACTATAATTCATGTTGTGTTACTTTGAGGTGTGGTTGAAGATGTGTGCAACAAAGTGTGTTGGTTTTTGTAAGAAACCACAGTGACTGCAACGACTTCAAATCTAGTTTTCAGTTTGATCTCGCGAGCTGCTAATCTAAGTTGCACAATGATGCCTGCTCATCGAGATAGACTGCTCAACCCCTCTCGGTCACGGCGGAAGACAGTATATTTCTTTAGCACCTTTTTGTGCTGCGGGCCTAAACTGGTTTCCTGCCTACGTAAAGCAATAGGAGAAATTGTGTTTAAAATGTCCTCATGTTTAAAATGTCGTTTATGTCTTTGAAGTTATTTACGCGACCTCTGCAGTTCCAGTATTAAGAAACCCATCTTAATGGTGTGTGCGTGTGTGCAGATAAAACTAGATTAACTTTGATTTGGCCCCGTGACTCGGAGCCTCAAATTTTTGATCGATCCAAGGAGCGCCGCCGCCCGATCGACGTGGACGGCATGGGGCTGCCCTTGGTCGTGTCCATCGCATCTGCAGAGGCGCTGGAAGAACGTGCAGAACGCGCGCTGAATTTCGAGTTAGACCTCGACCTGTGGGAAGAGGTCCTGAGGCCCGCTGGCCCGAGGGTCTGCGCAGCCTGCTTTGGGGTTGGCGGATTAGTGTTAGCTACATCACCTGGGGGCGCGGATGGCCCTGCCATAGGCTCACTGCGTGCGGCCTGTACAGGTGCCGAAGCCTGGTGTTGTACGCCGCGCCCACGCACCACATCGGCGAAGTTTGTTTTTGCAGTGAAGGAGAATCTGTTTATTTCAGCATATCGCCTTCTTGCATCGTTGAAAGAAATGTTTTCGGTAGTTTTCAGAGGGGTTATTTCTTTTTCTTTCCTCCAGGACGGACAAGCCCTGGAGTATGCATAATGGTCTCCTTCACAGTTCGCGCAGCGTGGAGCAACAACATATTCATCGGATTGGTGGTTTTTCGAAGAGCATTTCACGCAAGTTTTAAGGCCGTGACAACTCTGTGAGCCATGGCCAAACCTATGACAATTGAAACATCTGCATTGGTTGGTATATATCGCCTTACACTTATTTTCAGGCCGCCGACTTCAATGCTTTCAGGCAGTGTGCTGGTGTTGAAGGTGAGGATCGGGTGTTTCGGGTCTATTTCTTTGTTATCCTTACAAGTCTTTATCCGCTGAAAATTTATGACATCTTGGTTGGTAAGGCCTTCAAGCATTTCTTTTTCAGAGAGGTGGACAAAATCGATTTTAGATATGACGCCATGGACTGTGTTTAGAAATCGGTGTGACGTGACGCAGACAGGAATCTCCTCTATTGGTACAATGTTTGCATGTTTTGAGTGCTGTACGGTGTCACGTAGTTCAAGCAGTAAGTCGCAGTTTGCCAATTATGAGACCTTGTACTCAAGGCCCAAGTTATCTGTCAGGCACTTTGTTAGTAAAAACGGGGATATAAGTCTTGCGGGCTTTTCTTCTGTTTCGCTATGGACAACATGGAACATTGGGAATTATACTTTGCTTTTCTGGAAAAACTCTTCATCGTTCGCCCTTTTTTGAGAGAAAGATCTGATTTAGAAAGAAGGGGTGCAATAAAAATAAGTTTTCAGCAATGGTGCCAGCCACCCACCACGGAGATCAACTTGGGACAGGAACTGGGCAGGACGGGACAGAAACCTGCAAGTCCTGCCACGCCAGCTGTTAACCCTAATTATAACTAAGTATGACGCAATTCCGGGTGGTTGGCCAGAGAAGGTTAACTCTCGCTGCAAGGAAAAAACAAAAAACTAAGAAGTGAATGGGGGACTGGAGAGCTGTGAGAAAGATATAGGGAAGTGAAAGTTGGAGGGGAGGACAGGAAAAGCTGACTGTCGATTGCCTCCGGTCGGGTCAGGCCTGAGGTGCCGTCTACAGGAAGCTGGGGCCAACGTGATGTGTTGCCTCCACCGAGTGGCCTTAAAGGTCCAAACGCTCGGGATCGGGTCAACCACCGGGATCCCCTTTTCCCCGTACACGGCTATGCCACGCACGGCTAGGCGCGGGTGCTCTGGCCCGTGGTGACATAATATTAAAGCAGCGCTAAGCAACAAGGACGAAGAAGGGAACACACACACAGGCACTGATCTTACAACTAAATTTTATTTGAAGTAAGCAGGTCAATTTATACATACACAAAAACTACGCACATGCGCATGGTCAAACACAGGTGTATTCATTTAAAATGCAAATAAAAACACACTGCATCAAAGGCTCGTGCAGTTATCGCCGATATGCTATCCCCTGTGCAACAGGCTCATTTCCTTGGAGGTTAGGGTTACTGAAGGTGTGCGACGCAACAGTTTGTCTTTCTTATGATATGTAAGGCTGATATTAGCGCTGCTTTAATATTATGGAGCATTTCCAACTCGCCCAATCTGCCGTTCTTCTACAGTGGTGACACACTGCTCACCATCATCCCACTACGGGGATGTCCCTGCGGATGCTTTGGAACCCGTTGTGTCTCCACTCACCAACGTCTGCAAGCTGCAGAGGACCCCCTGCGGGGATCATGCGGTACGCGTACTCACATTGATTGTGGATCACTCGAGGTATCGAGGCATGTTTAGCTGTGAGTGTTCTCGTAAAAGGTAGAACCTCGATCGACGGTGACAGCCATGGATCTCGGCGCGGCCTACCCATACGTCCGCGAACGAAGTAGCAAGAAACTTTGCAACACCACAGGCGACCATTATCTGACACAGCATCGCGGTAAACGATTGGTGCTGGCGCTGTTTCTACTCCAGTAAGTGAAATAAGGAAACACACCGCAATCGTGACACAGCTCCTTTGATTGCTAGTCGGCTAGTCTCCGCTAAAAACCGCTCCCATATATAATTGTTTGCACTACGGTCTGAGATCTTTGCGCCTAAATTTTGAACAGTGTCCCTATTAAAAGGTAAACTATCCCCTACCGCGCAATAACAATTTCAGGCGACGACGCAATTCGTATCGAAAATTCTCAGAAGCAAGGACATGGGACTAATAAACTAGGTTAGCAGTACATATTCAATGGTTTGTAACTACAAGTGGGAAATTCACATAGCTAAAATTAGCTACAGGTTAAATCATAAGTTATTCTAACTAGCACACTGCAGTCTTTTTAGAAGCATTTAATTGCGTTATTGTGTATCTTTTCGTTAATGCATGCATTGCATAGCTGTCCTTTATAAACATTGGCGGTCACTGTCATGTAAACAGGCCTCCTTGCGGTCTCCTCACTTGACTGTTTTAGAAAAAGACACTTATCTATCCACTGATATAAGAAGTGTGTGTCTGATTTATGCATGCATTACAAATTCCATATATTACCACACTGCTGTCGAATACTAATGCAAATACACGAAAAAATTTATGAGATTCTCAGTAATTTACAATATGTAAAATCAGTTATAAGTGAGCAGTTCTGCATTTCACAAAGAGTGTCCGTGCAACAATACTGATTTCTTTCTATCATGTTGTTCAAGCCATTAGAAAAGCAAAATTTTAAACAGCACAGTGTGGTGCCAATTACAGGGGCCAAGCCATGTATCACTGTGCTGAAATGCGTAGCTGTGTTTTTTGCACAGTGACAGCGGGCCACCAGTTTTATATTTTTAGCAGTCATTCCTGAGCTCATATGTCAATGAGAATTGCACAAGCCGGAATGCAGCAGACCCGCCGCGGTGGCTCAGTGGTTAGGGCGCTCGGCTACTGATTCGGAGTACCCGGGCAATGCTAATATAACATGAATGAATAACATGAATCTTCAAAGGCTAGAATGTATTTTGCAAGTTCGAGGCTTCAGTGGTTAGGAAAACGACATCCGAGACAGGATTAGCGCAACCTTCAACTCGCGACCAATCAGGAACTTTTGCCCGCCACTCCGCTTAGGTTCATCCTCCTTGGAAGTGCCTTGATACCCTTGTAGCTTTGAATATACACATTTTCACTCGGAAATTGTCGTCTACGAAGAAGGCTTCTCAGGAATTCGGAAGACGGGAACAATGTATCGGGCCACCTTAGTACCCGGGTTCTAACCCGACTGCGGCGGCCGCGTTTCGATGGAGGCGAAACGCTGAGAAGCACGTGTGCTGTGCGATGTCAGTGCACGTTAAAGATCCCCAGGGGGTAGCAATTATTCCGGAGTCCTCCACTACGGCACCTCTTTCTTCCTTTCTTTTCTCAGTCCCTCCTTTATCCCTTCTCTTACTGCGCGGTTCAGGTGTCCGCCGAAATGTGAGACAGATACTGCGCCGTTTCTTTTCTCCAAAAAATCAATTTTCGAATTTTCCTGAATGCAGCAGTGCAAACAAGCCTGGAAAGTTGTGCTGAGAACCAGTAAGTCTTGACACGTGCGGAAACAAGTTGGCATGTTGTCTACAACTAAAAAAAAACTCTATAAGATTCCATGTAAATGAAAACAAAGTGATTGCTTAGCACATATTAAAAGGCCGTACGTGCCACCTTCAATGTAAACACAACATGATGCGGGTTTTGTAAATTGCCTTAGGGCTCCTGGACGCCTTTCCGTTGACGTTATGAAAGACTACTTTCTATATCCAGGGAAACAGGATGCATGGACAATGTGTAGCGGTAATCTCAAGCAGAATTTTAAGAAATATAGTTACAGGGTGAAAGCTACGTTGTCGCAAATACAATGAAACAAAAATAAGCATGTAAGCTTGTGTGAGGCATACATGCATATATCCTCTCGGAAAGCTTTACAGTCATGTTTAAGACTTTCTTCTCACCAGAACAAAAAATGAAGGATCGTAATGGTGATCCTGGTTCTCAAAACAGCAGATAAAAGTGGAGATTGTCGGCGCCAGTCGTTATATATAAAATTTTGTAACGTGCTATCTATTGATTATTAGCGACATCTTCAGCAAAGTAAAGCTCATTTCATTGCCAGTATGGATTTCAAACCACCAAAGTTCTCTTTGGCGTTAGCTTACGCCTAACGTTAAAATGACATTGCCGCTAGCCTAACTACCTTGAAGATCTTTGTCTAGGCTATGCCTACTTTCCTGCTTCATACAGAGAGTCTATGTGAATATAAACCGTGCATGGTAATTACGCAGAAAAATGTCCTCTACAAATTCATGCACCATAATCCCATTTAGGGCCCTGCATGAAAACTCGTGTTACTAATGTAAGGAAAATTTCAACTCAATAAATAATTTAATATCCAGTAGAGGTCCGTGCTTTTCCATGTTTCACTGCCATCTATGTAAGAAAATCACTGCAGGTCTGATCTGACTTTACTCAGAATGACGATACTGTACGTACAATTTAGCCTTATTACGGAGGAAAAGGAGGCGCTCTTTAATAAACGCTGCAAATGCTGGCCACGTAGCATATCTGGCTGGCCACTTCAGATGAGGATAAGGATCAAATGACACACACACACAAAAGTAACATACGTAAACATACGCACATAGCATTTTACCCGCCTCGCATAACGGAAGTCTCTGCGTTGCTTCGCTTGATACAGGGCAGGATACAAGCACAAAGGAAATACACATATGGGCTCGTAATGGAGACAGGTATGGCTGACAGTAAAAACTATTTATGCAGTTACTCCTATTGACATTGACAAATATGCCATTCGCGAGAACGCAGACAGTTGTTCTGGAGAGTCTGAATGGTGGTATTAATAGTACTTTCCAAATCCAAATGCACTTTATTTCCAACCTACAAGTTGGGGGTCCCCCAGGCAAAAAGCTTTCACAGACAGCTTGACTGGACGACGGACGATGACAGCCCACATAGCAATCAATGAAGACTAGTTAAATGAGTACTCAAAGGAAGGTCGTTAAAGGGACACTGAGGGGAAACTGAAGTTGGCAGCTCCTAAACATAAAACACCACTCTTTCTGAAAACTAAGCTCTTGTAATGTAGAAAACGGCAAGAACCAAAATACAGGTATCGCCGCCACAGGCCAATCTCGCAAGTAAAAGCGTGATGACGAAATAGGGTGAAAGAGGCCACAGATCTCTCAGGCTGACAGATGTGCATGATTGTTACGTGTTTGATCGAAATTGAACTATATAAGTTTTGTTTTGAAACCACCAGTACGCATTTATCACACGTGGAAGACGGAAAAAGAGACAACCTGAATGCTGTAAGTCAAAGAAAACGTGAAATTTCTGGCGCAACAGGACGCCGCTGAGTTTCGGTGTTTTGGGCTGCTTCACGGCTATGCGTTCTGCGTGCCCGCATGGTTTCGTTATGCGTCTCGGTTTATAAGAGCGGAGCAGCAGAGGACTTCCAAGTGCCCCTCTAAGTGCTCCTCGGACGAAATTCGTGCAACAGCACGTAACTGTGACAAGAAAGTAGAGCTGTGTATATCCAATGTTGAACGCGCTTCGACGCTTGCAAGCGCACCTCCCGGAGTTTTCGCTTCGTCAACATACCAACAAGCTGTAACGCGTAACCAGCCGTACGAGGACTAGTGTTAAAAAATTTAAACATGCCCGCACGTACCAGTCGCTACACATCAGCCGTGATGGTGGCTCGGCGGTGACAGCGACGCTGCCGACTCCTTGACGTTAAGACTTCCTTGCCAGACCCGCTGTCGCAGCCTTCAAGAACATTGCACGCTGTGTGGAGTTGAGGTCGCTGAATGCAGTCCGCAGATCTTTGCTAAAACTTCTTTTTCGGAATCGGGAACGGGAGCCATCGTAACGTTGGTGTAAACGTAAACGGAGCGATGACGACTGGTAGGTCTTGAACGTCCAGCCGGGAGTAGTTTTCATTGCGGCCGCTGCTACGCGAGAGCGCAGAGCAAGGTACCGATAATCATGGAGTAGTTTTCGTTTCCGCCTCTTTGCGTCCCTCTTGTCCTATTTCGTCATCAGAGAGTCCCTAGTTTGAATCACAGAGGCGGGAAAAAGTTTTCAACTTCGAATCCAAATCTCCTAGCAATATTCTCACGGACTAGAAGACGACAAAGTAAGCGGCGGTGCGGCACGGAGCGCTCGCGCTAGGCCAACCGCCGTTAAATCATTCCATCGCCATCTGTCATGTAGTCCTGTCTTCACCTGCTTGCCGTCACGTAACATTTGGTGTGAGGTGCGGAGTTCATCCCCATCCTGGTCCTGGAGCTTCGGCATCCTGCGTGTGCCGTGGTCGTCGGTAGTGTGTTGCTGTCCGCACCGCCCGGCAGTGCCCCAGCCCACCAGCCCAGAACCGACCACGCCGTTCACCCCAGACCATTCCCCCGCCCCGACCGAAAGACACGACGACATGACGACGCCGCCGCAACTCAAACCTATGACCCCACCGTCCCTGGAACCCGCCAACATGTTCTAACAAAGCCCCTGCTCATGCCATTCGGTGTGCTCATGGGCTTCGGCCGTCGGTTAAAGGTGACCTAGCTGCGGTCCGGAAGCTTCCTGGACTAGCGCCCATCTGACCATCATCTGCTCGTCTCTTCCATCGTGACGGCTAGCCTGCATTTTTTCTTCTGTGTTCATTCGTCCTGTCAAGTCAATCGTCATGTCCTGCGGTTCACCCTCACTGCCGTTCTTCTAGATCGCGCGATTGGGACTATCCCTCTGCAGGTCCGGGTAGCGTCACGGAGTAGAAGACAACAAAGTGGGCAGTGGTGCGGATCTAGTTTGTGACACAAAAAATTCACCGGTGTTGCGCTCCCACGTGCTTTTCCTTTTTGTTAACTGCGTTCAGGTGAATAGCCACCCGATTCTTGGCCGATCCCCCAGTGTGGGTATGTGCCATCTTTTGATAGGCTAACAACAACAACAACGACACTACCCGTGACTGCCGAGGGACAGTCCCTAGAAGACGACAAAGTGGGCAGTGATGCGGCACGGAGGAAGAGGAAGACAAAGACGTTGTTCGACCTACTGTCGCCTCAGCTCTGTTTCTTTACTTAATTTTGCCTAATTTACCTCGTTATATTTGAATATTCGAGGAATGCAGCATCTACAAGGCGGTACTGTCCCTATAGGAAGAGTACGGCTGCTCCGGCGCCGTCAAGCCTAAAGGGACCACGCCAATCTAAGGAGGCTGGCCCGGAAGAGGCGGCCATGGCTTCCCAGGCTCTGGAGCGACCAGAACATGGAGACGATCACCCGTCCAGCGAGACCTCAAAGCTCAATGGGGATGAGTCAACGATCGTGGACGCTGACGAGTCAGTGGCCGATATGGCTGACGTGGACAACGAGGGCTTCAAGTTGGTGAGTCATCGCAAACAACGAACGGTCGCGATCCCGGTAGGAGTTGAGCCCGCAGAGAAAGGGGTTGATTTAAGAGAGTGGAATCCCATCTTACTTTTCGCGGCCATTCAATGCCTGCTAGGATCAGCTCCGATTCGAAGTCGGTTAACCATGCACGGCGCTCTTCAGCTGGATGTCTCGACGGAAGAGCAGGTTGACAAGCTCCTGCAGAGCTCTCAGATTTTTGGCATCAAAGTTAACGTGCGGCTGCCCCATTCCTACATGAACAACTGTGTTATTAAGGGTGTACCAAAGTGGTATTCAGAACGCGACCTACTTGATTATCTGAAACCACAAGATGTTCTGCACGCGAAACGACTTGTGCGTCGTGTGGAGTCTCCAGGAAAAGAATGGGCTGCGATACCTACAAACTCTATCGTTTTGACGTTCGCTCCCAACTCCAAGCACCCCGAAAAAATTGATATGGGATTCATAAAATACGCAGTTGCAGATTTCACTGCAGCTCTTCCACGGTGTTTTAGATGATAACGGTTTGAGCCCGTGGCCAAAGTTTGCACAAAGCATCGACGCTGCAAGCGGTGCGGAGGCGACCACGATTTTAAACCTGCAAGGCCGATTTTCCTTGCGCCAATTGCGGTGGTGATCATCCATCGAGTTTCGGAGGCTGCCCCTTCTGTGTGAGCGCTCTGCACTGTCAAATATCCTGTATTGCTAGTCCCAAAACCCAACCGACTGAGACGCCTGTCCCAGGATTAGACGAGTTCCCAGTGTTGAAGTCTCATGTTGTTTCGTTACCCAACAATGTCCCTAAGAGGCCTTAGTCAAGCAAGACGCCAAAGCTCATTGCGTGCGAGTCGGTTGTTCAACCTCCAGCAAAAAAGATCCATGTTCCTGAGCGATCGGATCGCAGCCAGACTCGACGGCAAGGGGCCTCTCATATGCACAAGTGACAAAAAAACAGATACTGCGGCCAAGAGTGTGTCCCCGTCGCATCTTTTGTCGATGTTGTGAGTGCGTTGCGCAAAATAAGGAGCTCAAAAATCAAGGTATGTCTGACCTTCTTCATGTTTTGTTTGGGGCCCTGCGTTCACATGTTCCATCGAGGGCGCCTGGTAACCTGAAGAACTTCCTACAGCTGGTGCTTTCTTTTGAGTCCCTAATTACCACCTTCGCAGCGAACTGCCTTGCGATCTAATATGTCTGGGGTTAAACCTCGTGGATCTAATATGCACCGAAAAGTTCCGTTTATATTGCAATGGAACTACGCTGGGATTTTAAGTCGGTTAGCAGAACTAAATTTATTCTTGAAAGAGACTTGTGTTCCAGTATTGTCCCTGTCAGAAGCTAGCCTGCCAAGCGGGAGATGATATTTGACTGCATATGTCGTCCATAAAAACTTCAGCATAAAGTCATTTCCTGCAGGAAGTGCCGCGCTTTACATACGAAGAGAAATTCCACATGTTTCTCCAAGCGTTTCTGATCTTTGCACGGATGACATTGAGGTAGCTGATGTGAGAATACAACTCGGCTTTCGAACCCTTTGCATTGCATCCGTGTACGTGTGCCCGCCGAAGAAGGTAACATTGGATTTGTTTCTACCGCAGCTGTGCGAACGCTGCCCAGCTCCTGAAATCATCTGCGGTGATTTCAACGCCCATCATGCCGTCTGGGGTGACAGGAACACGGATTCCCGTTGACGCAAACTCGTAGACGTTATTGACAGTTTGGACCTGCGTGTTGCCAATGACGGAAGCCTCACTTTCTTCCGGACTCCAGCCTCAACAACAGCTATAGACCTGACCCTGCATTCACCTGACGTCCGCGTGAGGTGGTCAACAGCGCCTGACCGCAAGGGAAGTGATCACTATCCGATTTTTGTGCTTGCTGCCGACTTTCGTATACATGGTCCTAAAATATAAATGTGGTCAAATTGGGCAAGTACAGAGAGCCCCTTGAATGTGTTTTTGGTGATGTTATTGACAAAATGATTTCTAGTAAGCTGGCACCAACTACGGCGGTCAAGTTACCTGATCATTTTCCGGCCCCGGATTTAAAACTCGGGAACCTTTGCGCAGTGAGAAAGGCGGAGTGCCAACTAAGAAGGACGACAGGGAACTGAAGACGGCCTTAAATAGGCTGAATTCTGCCATTAGACAGCGCACTAACAAGCAGTACAGGTCACAATGGGCCTCATTCTGCGCTAGTTTGACTTTGCTCTTACCGATGACGAGAATGTGCCGAGTTATTAGCAGCCTTGCTGGAGAATCGTGCTCTTCGAAGCCATTTGAAGCTCTTGCTATACGCAAGAAAAACCTATTGCGTGCTTGGCAGAGGAATTTGAAGACGCACTCACGCGTGCTAATTCTGGAATAGATATATATACACCACCTTGTTCCTCCAGGTCTATCATGGACGTCCTGTTCATGCTTCGTGAGCTTCAGACTGAGCTCAGTGGCCTGCGGCGCCGGTGTGCACCTTGTCCCGACGGCATCACCAATCAAATGCTGAAAAATCTGCCCTTGGAACTCAGGAAGGAGCTAATTAACTTCATCAATCGAGTTTGGGAGACTGGCGATGTTCCTCCGTCATGGAAAGTGGCACATGTAGTTCCAGTACTGAAACCTGGCAAAGACATGACAGACCTTGCCTCGTATCGCCCTGTGTCATTGACCTCCTGTGTAGCTAAGTTGATAGAGAAGCTGGTAAATGAACGCTTATCGTGGTGGCTTGAGGACAGCAAGGCACTGCCAACATGTATGACTGGATTCCGCCGAGGTCCTAGTGCCCAAGATAGCGTCTCAGACTTGGTGAGTCACATTGAACACCACAGAGCTTTCGGCGTTTCCGCCTTAACTATTTTTCTTGACGTTGCGAAAGCTTACGACAACGTGCTTCAGAGCTCAATTCTAAACAGTTTGCAAGGCATGGGCATACAGGGCCATATGTTAAGATTCATTTACAAGTTCATAAGTGATCGCGCGGTTCGTGTACGGTTAGGGAGTACCTTAAGCATCGAAAGGGTTCTATCACAAGGTGTGCCTCAAGGAAGTGTTCTTTCCCCCACGCTCTTTAACGCCGTAATGGCTGTCCTTCCCGATTCGTTGCAGAAAAATTGCAGGCAAGTGCGTATGTCAATATATGGTGACGACATCTGTATTTGGATTACTGGCTACCAACACAAGCGATACGCCCTGATAGCTCGACAGGCTCTACTTTCGGCACAAGCTTACCTTCAAGGTGTGGGATTGTCTCTGTCAGTGGAAAAATCCGGCTTTGTTCTGTTTCCAGGTGTTGGAAGACGTCAAGCGCCGTTGAATATAGTCCTCGGTCACTCTTGCATCCGTCATTTCAACCACACGCGTTGCCTGGGCGTCATTATTGACTACCGTCTACAGTGGCGAAAAGCTGTAGACGCGATTGTTTCGTCTATATCTTCGTGTTTCAATGTGTTTCTTAGATTTGCAAGTGAGAAATGAGGAAACCATCTTTATTCAATGGTCAAACTTCATGGAGCGCTGGTGGTCAGTCGCATAATGTATCAATTACCTATAATTTCCCCCTCGGCATCCCAACTTGAACGTTTCGAAGTTGTCCAGAGAAAGGGCCTAAGAAGAGCCATTGGAGTTCATCTGGCGACTGCGAATAAGGCAGTACTTCATGAGTCTCTATCGAAACCTCTTAGCCTTGTCGCTTCTCAGAGACTACTAATGCATCTTGGCCGCCTAGGAGAGACGGTAGCTGGGCGATACCTTCTACAGCGGCTCTGCAAGAGATATGAGCCGAAGGCTTACTTGGTACTCAATACTCTTAGTTCTTTAGGCCTTAATGTCCGATGGCAAAGGAAACGGTTAAAACTCCCCTGGTCTATTCCAACAAACGACTGTAAGGTCACAATCCCCCATGTGAGCGCATAGCGCCGCTCTTCTTTGGCAGCAACGCGTTCGCTTGTACTTGAACATTTGGAAAGAAAGTATGCCCATCATCTTCAAATATTCACGGATGGTTCTGTGTACAAGGTCAAACAAGCTAGCGCAGCGGCTTTTTACATTCCTTCTTTGGACTGTAAGTGGTCCGTACGCTTTACTGCTGTCGTATCCTCCACAACGGCTGAAAGTGTTTCTATTGAGGCGGCTTTACAGAAGTTAGGGTCTTGTCCGGCTCAACGTGTTGTCATCCTAACTGATTCAAAATCTGCTGTTGTCTATAAGCTCTCTGCTCTTGGTGCAGAATCTGCACAGCAGATGCTTTACTCTATATTTCCGATGGGTGCCCTCTCACATAGGAGTCAACGGTAATGAAGTGGCAGACAATCTCGCCCATTAAGCTCTATCAAGGATTCCATCAAAAATGTACCTCAATATGGAAAAAGTCTCTACAGTAAAACGGTGCTCGATCATTTCAGTACCCTGTGGAGTGCGCCCCACAAGCCATGTGTGACCAAAGGACTGAAAAGATCCCAGGCGACTCTACTACATCGAATTCGCACGGCCTCTGCTCGCTCTCCTGCCTGGATGCATAAGGGGGGCACAGCATCGTCTCCACTCTGTTCTTTATGTGGTGTGTGCGGAGATATCAAACATTATATTGTGTACTGCCCAGAGTACAACGCGGAAAGGTTTGTGATGTTCGCTTCCTTCAAGAAGACAGGAACCCGTCAAAGTACAGCTCAGGACATTGTCTACCCGAGTGGAAACCAGGCATGCAGAAAGGAGGCTGCATGACTTCTTTTAACGTTTATGCAGGACACGGATCCTGTTTCTAAATGGTGAAAGCAGGAACGGACTATAGCCTATTGCGATTGAATGCGTTCGTAGATGGTGTCTTCTGGAGTGGAGTACGTTATACCGTGAGTGAATGTGTGTATGGATTGTGGCACTACAATGACCTATGTTCTACTGTCACTGAATATGTGCATATGGAATGGACTGTGATGTGGACTGCGTGTAGTGATTGTGTGCATAGATCGTGATTGCGGGAGAGAAGGTGTGCTATTATAAGAGACTGTGCGCATAGCAGGGTAGATGCGACAGGATTTAGGACATTATTAATATAGAAGGAACGCTATGGTGGAGCTATCCACCTTTTTCACGACGGGACTGCCCATGCGCCCATCCCCTGGCGGTGGTGTCGCGAAACATATTGGAAGGGTCGCGCCCTCCAAAAACCGGCTTCTTACGCGGGGTGCGTTGCTGCAGCTGTCGGGCGTTCAGCGCGACGCATTTGGCGATGCATACGACATGTGTTACATACGGCTGCAATGCCCAATGTGTAAAGGGAAGCAAACTCGGATTTTTTCGCTTTCCGAACGCTTCCCGGGACCGCCTTCGACGCGAAGCGTGGATAAAGCAGTTCGCCGGCTCGACAATCGTGGCCGCCCTTGGGCACCGTCGCGAGAATCACTTTGTGACAGGTGTGCACGAGGTACTGGGTTTAAATGCGTGTGCATTCTATCACGAAAGGTTTTTTTCATTGCAGGAAAGCCTAGAATGTCACCGCAAACACCCAGACTTCGTTCCGACGTTTTTGCTTTCTCAAGCAAGAAAGCCGAATGGGCAAGTGCTGTGAGCCGCTTTCAACACGCGATGGAGCGGGCAACGAAAAACGCTACGAGAGCATTCACGCATGGGGCGAGAATTTTTTCATAATTTCCTATTGAGATTTCCTTGTTTATGCCACTACACCCTGGCCAATCCCCCGGTGTGGGTATGTGCCATGTATTAAGAGGCAGAAGAAGGTGCGTTATGCGTGTGTTCGCATCATATCCATGATGAAGTGCGCTGCGTGGTATCGCAGGAATGACACAATGTGCGCCCCTCGGGCTCGTCTTTATGGTCGCGCATGCTTGTTTAACCTATGCAGTGGTGTGCTGTGGGAAAATAAAGTGAAATCCTAGCAGAGCTGCCATGTTGCGAGTACGCTTGTGCTTTTGTAGTTCGTGTAGCTATTCGGCAGCGCTTGAGCACAACGATTGCTTGTGAGAACTGTTGTCCCCAGTCGTTTTCTGTGCAACGGCGTGCACGATGTTGTATCCACCTTTTAATAGATGGCAGGCATACACAGCGGAAAACGCAAACCTCACTGATCGGGGATATTTCATTGAACATTATGTTCCGAATGCAGCCTTCATCTCTGAAGCGGCGGCCCTTGCTCAGCTGGCGTTCGCATCGCATGCCGCATGATCGGAGATACTGAAGAATTTGCTCTTCGGTGGGCACAGCTGCCTGCTTCGGTCTTTGCACCCAGCCATCAGTCAATCCTAGAAATCCTCCAGGTACCAGGTGCTGCCCAGGACACGCCATCGTTGACAGATTCCAACAAAACGTGCTCCGCAGCGGCACTCAGTCCGGCCGGGTTGGCCGCACAGTACCCTTCCAGTGAGCTTCCAGCGTTGTACGCGAGGTGGCAGCACAGGAATATGAAAAGGGCGGATTGCCGGCAGAATAAGCAAGGCTAACCCCACTTATAGCATTCAGCACCTCAACTCAACTGGTGTGGCACGGAGCGCTCGCGCTAGGCCCACCTCCATTAAATCATTCCATCGTTATCTCTCATGTAGTCCTGTTTTCACCTGCTTGCCGTCACGTAACAATATATGCACCTTTCGCTGCCGGAGAAGCGGCAACAAAGCCGCAAAATGCCGAACTATTCAATTTTAGCAACAAAAAAATTTGATAGTTTTGTCCTCAGTGTCTCTTTAATGAATGTAAAAAAAAAGTGGAGGTCCAAGTAGAATACCTTTGAAAAATAAGAGACGCCGACCAGTGAAGAACCTTTCTTAACTGGTCGGCGTCTCTTATTTTTCAAATGTACGCTCCCGGCCAGACAGAATTCCGTCACACGCTCAACTTCAAGTAGAATACCTTCTGGGTTGCCTGAGATTCCGAAAAAAGAAAGGCAGGATGACTAAGAGTAGCATGGGTGAACTGCTGACGACCGGCTAGGGTCACTTAAATCCAGCTCTGAACAGTAGGATACAAATTAAAACAAGAGTGCTTCGGCATTACCGTATATACTTGTGTATAAGCTGCCCTCGTGTATATAGCCCGCATACCCCACTTTCGGTCTTAAAAACTTGAAAACAAAAACTAAAACGCGACAAAAGGCGCTTGGTCACACAGTGACCTACACGATAGCCCTGTTATTCTTTCCCACACCAAATTCATTATCATCATCGTTGCGCAACACGAAGTTTCCGCGGTTTTCTGTTTCCCGTTTTCACGGTGCCTTGCCCAGCGCCATTTAGTCCTTGTTTGCCTACAGCGTTTAGGCAATGTACCGATACTTCGTTCAGGAATGCGTCAACTGCTTGCATAATACGTTATGGTGCGTATGCCGTCGTGTGGCAGGTTGCGTACTTTTGAACGCGAACAAAAAGCGATGGTCAAGCTCAGATCGTCCTACACTCAGGCTTCAAACTTCAAGTGTCAAAATATGTTGAGGGACACGGCAAACGGCAGGCCGGGCGTATGTTTAACGTCGACGAAAAGCGTGTTCGCTGCTAGTGTATGCAAATGAATGACCTCGCCGGGACTAGCCCAACCCGGAAGGCTTTCCGTGTGAAACAGTGCAAGTTCACAAAACCTGAAGAGGACCTCGTCGGGTACGTTTGCACTACTCGGAGCAACGGCTTCGCGGTGGCTACGGAAATGATCCGCATGAAAGCATTCGCTATCGCTCAGCACATGAACATTCCACCTGCGGACTCCAAAGCCAATCGAGGGTGGCGCCAACGTTTAATGGAACGGCGCCAACTCTCCATCGGCCATCGAACGACGTTGCGGCAGAAGCTACCAGCCGGATGCGAGACCAAATAATGAAATTTCAACACTTTGTCAACATACTTCGGAGGCAGCATGAGTACGACCTCTCACAAATAGGCAATGCTGATCAGACGACTGTCTGGTCGGGAGTCCCTTAAAATTCCACAATAGAAGCCAAAGGGGTAAAAATGCCTCTGTGTGCACTACCGGCGCCAGACGGCAAAGGTGTACAGGTATGCTTTGCATCACCGCTGATGAAAGAAAACTTCCACCCTACGTTGTCTTTAAGAGAAAGACTGCCAAGAGAGAAGTTCCTTCAGAGTATCGTAGTCCGTGTGCAAAAAAAAAGGTTGGATGAACGTCGAATTGGTTATAGACTGGCTGAAAACAGTGGCAGAACCGACCAGGAGGCCTACTATGCCGCAAAGCTTAACTTCTGCTCGACAGCTTTAGAGGGCGCCTAACATACCGAGTGAGTACTCGGCAGGCAGACTGTCGAGCGGACTTGGCCGTAATTCCTAATGGCCTGAGAAGCGTGCCGCAGCTGCTCGGTGTTTGCGTTAACCAGCCATTTAAGACGCAGTTTCGGCGGTGATACACTGAGTATATGGCCGCGGGCAGCCACAGAACTACTTCGACAGGGCGTCTGAAGCAAGCTTCCCTACAGAAAGTACGCGCTTGGATTTTGTACGTGCGTCGTTCATTGTCATCGGACAACTTCCCGAAGGGCTACGGGGCTGTCAAACGCCATGAACGGCACAGGGGACAACCAGCTTTGGGAGCACACCAATGATGCGAGGTCGTCCGACCGCGGTGAGTGTGCCGATGAGCTGAGCTCGTCCCACGGCGGTTAACGCGAAAACGGCGATTAATGGTGAGTGAGTGAATGAGTGAGTGAGTGAGTGAGTGAGTGAGTGAGTGAGTGAGTGAGTGAGTGAGTGAGTGAGTGAGTGAGTGAGTGAGTGAGTGAGTGAGTGAGTGAGTGAGTGAGTGAGTGAGTGAGTGAGTGAGTGAGTGAGTGAGTGAGTGAGTGAGTGAAAACTTTTATTGATCCATTCAAGAGATTCGCGGATTCGAAAGCTCCGCCGTCTTCGTTCTTGGCGCTGGCGATCGGAGTCTTCTCTTCAGCATGGGTGGGCCCCTATTCCAGGGCTCCACTGAGCCGTGCTGCATCGCCCGCGTGCCTCACTAAAGGCCCGTTGGGCCGTGAGCTCGCTGCTGGTGAGACGGCTCTCCCATTGCTCCGCACTCTGGTTTTCGTGTTTGTGGAATGCTTTGTCGCGTTCGCACTCCCAAGTAATGTGATAAAGTGTGGGTGTGGCTCCGCACCACGGGCAGGTGGCCCTGTATTGTGATGGGAAGATTTTGTTGAGTATGTGTAGGTTCGAGAAGGTGTTTGTCTGTAGTCTACGCCAGATGGTGGCCTCCTCCTTTGTCTGAGCTTTGTGTGGTGGTGGATATTTGATTCTGATCCCCCTGTGTAAGTTTAAAAGTTCTGCGTATCCCCCCTCGCAGGCTTGCAGATGGAACTCCGGGGCATTAGACTGTCCTGCTCGGATTGCTTCGCCTCGAGCTAGGCTGTCTGCCCTTTCGTTTCCCTCTACCCCCGCGTGGCCTGGGATCCAAATCAGATTGTGTCTGGGTTTGTTTAACTCGGTAGGGGCTACCCCGCTGAGTATCCTGAGGGCCGTTTTGCTAATTCTGCCCTTCGTGTAATTTTTGCACGTTTCTTTCGAATCTGTTAGAATATTTAGGGGTCGGCCGGTCCTATAGCCTTCTGCTGCCGCCAGCGCGACGGCAATTTCCTCGGCCTCCGCTGCGCCAGCGACTTTCGCCGTGGCGCTCGTCGCTAGGTTTCCTTCGTTGTCTACTACTACCATTGCGGCTGCATGTTCTGCTCCGCATGGATAGACGACAGCGTCTGTGTCGACAGTGTTGTCTTTTGGGGCTAGCGTTCGTTCGACGTATTCTGCCCTAGCCTTACGTCGGTTTGCGTGGAGATTAGGGTCCATGTTCTTTGGCATAGGCCCCATGTTAAAGGATTTTCTGAGGTGGTCCGGAACCTCCGCGTATCTATCGACTAGTCCGCGCGTGTCCCGACCCAGCCTTTTGAGGAGCGCCCGTCCTGCGGGGGTGCCTCCGAGTCTGATGGTCTGGGCACCCAGCAGCGCTTCCGCGAGTTCGCTGAAGGTGTTGCTGACGCCCAACTACAGGCGTTTCTCGTTGGACGTGTTTCTGGGTAGGTGGAGGGCTGTCTTGTAAGCCTTTCTGTGGATGGTGTCGGCTTGCTCTCTTTCCGCCTTGGTGGTTGCGTGGTACGGCAGGGAGTACGTGACTCGGCTGACGATGAGGCTGTTGACGAGTTTGAGGGTGTCTTCTTCTCTCATTCCATGTCTTTTCTGGGAGAGACGGTTGATCATGCGGCCAACCTGTTCCGCTGCCTTGCTTAGCAGGCTGATGGTGTGGCTGCACACAGCGGCTGCTTTGCAGCCACATTCCCAAAATTCTAATCATGTTCTTCTCGGGGATGTGTTGTCCCTCGAGGGTGACTTCTAGTGTTGCCTGGGTGGGATGTTTGCCAATTCTGAGGAGTTCCGATTTTTCCGTCGAGCATCGTAGGCCCCGTTCTTTGGTGTAGTTTTCCACGCAAGTGGCAGCCTCTTGCAGCCTCTCGCTTTTCACCGAGTGATCCCTGAGTGGTCTAGATTATGACGTCGTCGGCGTACATCGCGTGCTGGATACCTTGGATCTTCTCTAGTTTGTTTGCTAAGCCGATCATTGCCACGTTGAAGAGGAAGGGCGATATGACGGATCCTTAGGGTGTGAAAGACGTCGCTTCTCAGCTCGCCCGGGCCCACTGTTGCTGTTCTGTTGCTTAGGAAGTCCCTGATGTAGTCGTGGGTTCTCTTCCCGCAGTTGGTATTGTTTATGACCTCCATGATGGCCGCGTGGCTCACGTTGTCAAATGCCCCTTTTATGTCGAGGGCCATGACCACATTTTCGCCCGCTTTTGGCATCGTCTCGAGCACTTCCTCCTTGAGTTGTAAATAAAATTTCCGCATCTGTCTCCAGCTTTTTGATTATCTAACACAGTAGTCGCAGTGGCACAACAGTATGTTTTTGTGTAGCTCTAGGCCTGATTAGTGGTTAACCCGCACCCGAAAAACAAACCCGAAAAAAAATATTGATGAAAAAGTGCGGCTTATGCACGAGACACGGCTATATTATATATATATATATATATATATATATATATATATATATATATATATATATATATATATATATATATATATATATATAAGAATAGGAATTTATTTTTCCCATCAGTTACATAAAAACGGGCTTGAAAAAAGCTGCACGGTGCAGCTTTAAATACCCACCAACCTTGGTTACACATGGCAGCATCGGCAAACAGGCATATGGTACTTGTGCGCAGCGACTGATCAAGAATACAAACTATTCGCAGAGTAGAACAGCCTTTTTTTTAACAGCGCACAGAAGGAAATACAACAGAAAGCGCACTGAAATATATAGACTTTAAAATCAAATGAAAACAAAGAAACCTGTTTAGAAAAAGAAGAAGCGAGACAGCCGTCCGTTGAAAAATAAGCATGCTCATTCACACAAACCCGTTCACCAGACGCAAACAGGAAATTATTTCCAGGAAACGCCTCTTCGAAGTTGTTTTATGATAGTCGCAATACGACAACGTGTTGTGCGTCAAGTTTTTTCAGAAGGCGAGGTAATGTATTTGATATGCTTTGTAAGCCAATGTTTGTTCTACACATGAGAGCATTCCAGAATTGAGGTTTTCGACTTGGATAGATTGGCACATTCCGTGGGAGATTAACAAGCCTGAGTAGGCTATTAAGATTTTTAATGGCGTCCTTTGCATACCTCTCCATTGGTTTCACAGCATAAAATTGAAAAATTCCGACCATGCCGTATTTTTCGAACAATGAGCCGTGTGAGCGTTAGAGGCAATATTGTAATGGATTGTAATGCACATTTGTGCAGAGAAAAAATACGTTCATTTACTGCAGTAGTTGTGCCAAGAGACCAACCAGCCTAGGTTAAAGATCACATAAATAATGATGTATACAGCAGTTAATTAACTTAAGTCGGCACCGAGGAACGATGCCGATTGATAACGCCTACAGGTTTTGATAACCCAGTTGTTACACCATTCATATGGTTGTACCAAATGTGGTGACAGTTAAAATGAACTCCCAGTACCTTTATGGTTTCGACAATTTCTATCCTTTCGCTTCCAAGCTTGGCATAGGGTGCAAACATTACGCCTTTATTCCGTGTTCTAAATAAAACTGCTATTGTTTTATATGTACTTATTTTTAAAACGTTACCGACGCACCAGGACAGAAGTGCCCTCAATGCAGCATCTGCTTGATGGGCTATTCTTTATATTGATATAGAAGAGAACAACAGTGTCACATGTCGCATATATAGTACGAAGTGAGCATCTGTAGATGATTTCAGAATGTCAATAATATACAAATTAAAAATAAGAGGTTTTGAGATGCTGCCTTGCGGGACACCTACCGTTATCTGTTTAACTGAAGATTGCTGGTTTTTCACGCTAAGATACTGTGAGCGGTTATAAAAAGGCACGAGGTAAGTAATCAGTGAACGGGTTCCCGGAAACCATATCTGTCGTGTTTAATCAAAAGTCGGCTTTGACTAATGCAGTCAAAAGTCTGCATAAAATCAATAAATACTCCTAGTGAGACTTCCCTATTTTCAAAACTCTATATGTTCTTTGAGAAGTAGCAATGCTACTTCTGTGGATATGTTCGTTGTGAAACCGTATTGAGTGTCAGAGGTTAGATTACGAGCTTCGCAGAATGAAGACATTCGCTTATGAATTACCTTTCCAAGTCCTTTCGAGAATACTGGCAAAACAGACATTGGTTGGTAAATACATATACATTTCTTATCGCCTTTGTCGATTAGAGCAGTAACTTTAGTTACTGCTCTCTCTGCATGCGCCGAGGAAAAACACCGTGTAGAAGGCGCGCGTTGTATATATCAGTCAGAACAGGAGCTAAAATATCCACCACAAACTTCACAGGTCTTATGGGAAAATTATCAGCTTCAGGAGATCGGCTATTTTTCGTGGCCATGAAAACTTAGTGTACTTCATTACAAGTAGTTGGATTTATGTAAAGGGACTCTGGATTATGAGAAATTTCTGTATATTCCGGAACAGATGAATTGCATTGCAAGGTTCGCTTCACAAAAAATGCATTGAAAGCTTCACACATGTCCTTTCACACTACAGTTTCAATATCTATGACGATCTCAGCCGGAGGAAAATCATGGCTCTTGCGCATTATTAGTGTGTGCATCTTTTCCAACGTCTTACTCCAATCCCCGCAACAAGATTCCAACGCGGTATAGTAATAGCGATTCTTGGGCTTTCGTAATCCCTGATTCAGTTTGTTTCTGTAACTATTAACATTTGCGAAAAGGTCTGGTTCACGTGTTTCGAGAACGGTTGTAAACATCTTATTCTTTGTTTCAATCTTCCGCAGCAGTTTTGGAGTAATCCATTTTTTTCGTGCTTTCTTTGCTCTATCATGATTCCTACTTGGAAAGTGTTTGGTAGATGTGAACAAGTTTTTCAAAAAATATATCGTATGCCGTTTCTGCATTGTCAGAATTGACATCATCCTAGTTCATATCAGCAGTGGCTCCTTTGAAAGCCTCAAGGCCTTTATTAGTAATGCTTTCAAACATACGAGGGTATTGCGGGGTGATGTTCACACTTGGTTTAAACGCGAACAGAATTGCAAGATGGTCACTGATCTCCTAGCAAAAAAAACTCTGGAAAGAAACTGGTCACTGACAAAATTTGTTTTGAAGAGGCCAATTAAAGATTTGGTAGTGGAAGTAACTCTCCTTGGTTTGTCATTGACATTTGTGCATCCATTTTCGGAAATGAGAGGAAGAAAATTTTTAGCTGCCGCGTCGTCCGCCAGCAGGTTTATGCTGAAGTCGCCTCCTAAAACCACATCATGCTTATTCCTCTTTATGAAGTTCAGAAAACTGTCGAAAAAAGGAAAAAAAGTTGCGCAAGACAGCCGTCAGGAGGACGGTAACAGGCAGCAAATACCGCAGTACCAGATATCAAACGATTCCATAGTCCTGTGTTGCCAAAGAAAACTTTGGCATTATATCACACCCCACACTCTTACTCGCTAAAACACAGATACCACCACCACTACGGTTGTCTGCGTGGTTTACAAAATACGTGCTGTAATTTATCTTAATCACATTTCGTTCATTAGCATACCACGTTTCCGTGAGCATCAAGATTTCTGTCATATTTAGCTGTGCGAACATAAGCTCTAGAGCAGCAGCCTTACTCACAGCAGACCTAACATTGAGGTTAAAACAACAAAAATAGGTTTCAGACAAAGCAGGGTGATTTTCTAACTCAACGTTTTGTACCTCTTTGCATCCATCGCGCCCGAAAAACCACTGAAACGTTGTCATCGACCAAGCGTCATCGGACAAGGGCTCGCAAGTCCTCCTCACATGTGATAACGCGCTTCGGTTCCCGATCTTG
Organism: Amblyomma americanum; assembly: GCF_052857255.1. Lineage (NCBI taxonomy): Eukaryota > Metazoa > Arthropoda > Arachnida > Ixodida > Ixodidae > Amblyomma > Amblyomma americanum. Next base: position 38,289,028 of record NC_135499.1, on the reverse strand, counting down.
GCGCCTGGTGTACACGCTGCCACCTCTGTGCCAGGAGTACCGATAATTGTGTTCAGTTGCCCACGTTTTGGCCATTTATAGCAGATACCTGTTGTACCGCGTCATGATCTCCACAACAAAAGGCTTTGATTTCGGTTCTTCGAGATTTTTTTTATTCTTTAGCCAGTTCTCTCGAGTTTCTTGGCTGGAAAACCTAATTATTGTGCCACGCTGCTCTTCCTGCTTCTCTGGAAGCCTGTGTAGCGCAACTTCGCTTGCCTGGAGTTCAGCAACGCCCAATTGGAGCGCAACTTCATCAACTTTCAAAAAGTTCTCATTTTCCGTTTCTGAATTCTATAAATTTCAAGATTTTGCTTCCCATGCACATTCGCTTAACACGTTTTAAAACAGTGGTGTCAAGAAACTCCAGAAAAGGTTGCCGATACAACGGTACAGAGAACAAATACTCTGTAAGTGTTTGAGTCGTCTGCCTTCTGAAGAGGCTATACAGGTTGGGTCATTCAAGTTCATTCAGGTCTGCGGTAAGCTGTTTTACAGAAGCAGACAATTGAGCTCTTTCAAAAACCTCGAGGCGTTTCTTTACGGATTATAGTTCTGTGTCGTGTCTAGACGCTGCCTGAGCACATCGTCGTATTTGGTAGATTATAGCTCATTAGATTGTTCAATGCTGCAAACCGTCTCCACGAGCGGCATAAGCATTTCAAGCTTTGCGTTAATCCTGCCAGTATTGTGAGACCGTCGCCGCTCACTTGAGACTCTTCGGGCTGGCCAGCGTCTGGTGTATTTTCCTCACAAGAGGGACATTTCGAATTTTCCTCCAAGTTTCTTTTTCAAACGAAGCTGGGGTGCTGTTTCTCCACACAATGTTACATGAGGCCCTTGCTACATTTTATACAAACTACCGGCTGATCCTCACCGGCTAACTGATTGCAACAAGCGTGACAAAATGACTCGTTCTGACCACTCACAGCGACACAAAAAGAATATCATAAGAATAAAAGTACAGAAAAAAGCAGCACAGGTTATACATACGCGGCAGCGGCTGTAATAAAAAGACATTTGAACGATAACATCTTCGACGGAGTTCAATGGCCCTCGAAATTACGATACCGAACCAATTCCGGGGCAACACCATTATGCACAAGTGGACGGACTGGGACGGCTTCCGTAAGGGACGTCCCACCACAGCACAAGACATCACAGACATCGAAACCTGGACGGAAGAGCTTTGCGATGCTGTGCACTCGGCCACCAAAACCATCGAAATGGACGAGGACGTCATCGCCATGGATAGCTGCCTTGCCCATCTGTTCGAGGCCAAACGTTCGATACAGGCGCGCTGGAAGCGGCAACGGTGGAATCGCAAATTGAGAAAGAAGGTAGCCGACTTAAACAGGGCCATTGAACACCACTGCAAGGTCCTGTGCCGTCAGCAATGGAACGAAATCTGCAACCGAGCTGACAGGCAACTGCATCGCGGTTGCACCTGGAATCTATTTCGGCACCTCCTAAACGAAACCAAGACCAAGTCACACCAGCGCGACCGCCTCGCCCGCCTCCTGCACACCACCACACAACAACAAGGAAAAGACGCCGTTATCAAGAGCCTGGAAGCCAAGTATCTGCCGGACACGCCAACGGAAACCCACCCGCCGTACGGGGGGCTGCCCAGAGCGTGGCTCGACCGAGACATTACCGTGTCAGAGGTACGAGTAGCGCTGCACGAGCTCAACACCCGCTCAGCAGCCGGCCCCGATCTCGTTACCAACAAGATGCTACGAAACCTCGACAATGCATCGATCGAGGCACTAACCCGTTACTTCAACGAATGCTAGCGTTCGGGCAAGCTCCCCGGACAGTGGAAAACGGCAAGAACAATCCTGATCCCGAAACCGGGCAAACCACCGGACATCGGCAACCTGCGTCCCATCTCGCTTACATCCTGCGTGGGCAAGGTGCTGGAGCACGTGGTGGCCAACCGGTGGCAGGAATACCTGCAGAAGGAAGGCCTCTATCCGGACACGATGATCGGCTTCCGACACAGACTCAGCACACAAGACGCCATGCTACAACTAAAACAAGAAATCATCGACAACAAGACCCAAGACAGCAAAGTAATTCTGGGGCTCGATCTACAAAGCGCATTCGACAAAGTCAAACACTCAGCCATATTAGCACAAGTATCACGACTCAACATGGGGGTAACGAGCTACAATTACATCCAAGACTTCTTGACCAACCGCACGGTGGAACTGCACGCCGGAGACCTCAGACTCCCCGAACGCAAGCTCGGTAGCACGGGTACCCCGCAGGGTTCGGTCATCTCGCCGTTGCTCTTCAACCTCGTTATGATCGGGGTAGCGAGGGCAGTAGCGGGGACCGGCGTCCGGCATACGATCTACGCCGACGACATTACCCTGTGGGCGGCCGGCGGCACTGACGCCAGCATCGAGCAACAGCTACAAGCCGCGGTTACCGCCATCGAGCAGCACCTTGACGGCACCGGCCTAGTGTGCTCGCCCGCCAAATCCGAGCTGTTCGTCCTCACACCATTACGACCCGGACGGAAACGCGCTCCCCCTCGGGAGTGCGATCACATCAAGATCATGACCGCATCGGGGCAACGCATCCCCGAAGTTCCCAAGATCAGAGTCCTGGGCCTGCTGCTAAACAAGAGCGGCCGCAACGACGAGACCATCAACAAACTTACCACCAAGGCAATGGACGCCATCCGGCTCATACACCGAGTCTCGACACGACAGGCGGGCATGCGTGAAGACAGTCTCGTGCGCCTCGTCCAGTCGTTCGTGATCAGTCACATCGCCTACGTTGCGGCCTACCTCAACTGGCAGGTCACTGACAGGAACAAGATCAACACGCTGATCAGACGGGCTTACAAGACGGCGCTGGGCTTAACGGAGACCACGAGTACGGCTCGGCTCCTGCAGCTCGGCGTCCATAACACCCTAGAAGAAATAGCCGAGGCGCAGCTCACCGCGCAAATGGAGCGCCTCTCTACCACCAAGACGGGGCGCAGTATACTGACATCCCTGGGTTACAACCCCCGAACCCCCAGCCGGCAACCATGCGAGATCAGCGAGGAGGCGCGGGCTCACATCCATGTGGACCCCATCCCGAAGAACGTGCACTCCGAATACAACCAAGAACGGCGGCAGGCACGGGCCCAGGCCCTCATCGAGAAACACGCCCAAGACCCGCACGCCCGGTACGTGGACGCAGCGGAATACAAACGAGAAGGCTTCGCGGCAGTGGTCGTTGCGGCGGCTACCGGCACCACGACAACGGCAGCGAGCGTGCGGTGCACGGACGCCACAGACGCCAAGGAGGTTGCCATCGCTCTGGCGATCTCCGAGGCCGAGTGTCACACCGTGCTCAGTGACTCGAGGAACGCCGTGCGCAACTTTGCCAAGGGGCGAGTGAGCGCGCCGGCGGCCGCCATCATCGGCAAGCTCCAGCCCCAAGACCGCCGCAGCACCATCCGTATCAAGTGGTTCCCGGCGCACGCGGGCGAGTGTGCATCCTCGCCGAACCACAACGAGACGGCCCATTCGGCGGCGCGAGCGCTTACCGTCCGCGCCCCCGAGAGTGACCGTTCCGTGTGGTGGTTCGAAACCAAGGACCGCGTAACCAGTTATGGCGAAGTTACCATGTGTTACCGCCTAGCTCGACGGACAATGCCGCCTCCCCACCCGGCACTCAGTCGGGAGGAGGCCGTCATCCTAAGACAGATACAGACCGGGTCACTCCTCGCCCCGGCAGTGCTACACGTACTTCACCCAGAACTCTATCCGAGCGATGTGTGCAATGTTTGTGCAGCTGGTCCGGCGGACCAATGGCACATCATGTGGGACTGTGCCAGGTTCCCGACCGAGGCTACCTCCAGGATATACCCGCCCGAACTTCAAAGTGCAGTGCAGTCTGCAGACAAGGACATTCAACTATGGGCCGTCCAGCAGGCCCGGGGTGCGCTCGAAAAGCACAAGCCTCACGACCCACCACAAACGGGCCGAACGGGGGTAGTGCAGAGGAGGGCATAACCCCGGGTCGACGCTTGGCCAACGTCACGACGCGTCAAACCGTCGGTTGCCGGCATTTTCAATAAAGTTTTTCCTACCTACCTACATCTTCGACGGAAGTCCGTTTGGATGGGTTCTTGAGATAGTTAAGAGAAAACTGACGCCAACCAATATATTTAACTTTACCCAACGTTTCGGGACACACTCGGTCCCTTCTTCAGGGTTGACTAAAGTGTGCCAGCAGCAGCAGCTGGTTGCTGCCTTCGCTCTGCCTTTGTTAGCCCGTGGAACAGTCCACTAACGTACGCGGAGGAAAGCGTTCGTGAAGTCCTATTCATCGCCGCCTTTGTGAGCCGGAGTTGGTCCCGAAACGTTGGGTAAAGTTAAAAATATTGGTTGGCGTCAGTTTTCTCGTAACTATGAATGAAAAGAGAGCACAAGACAAGTTCAGTGTTCACCAACCTGAAAGGCGTAAAACGCAAGAAACGTGAAGCCAAGGGCAGTCCGGTGCCGCTGCCGCCAAATGCTTGGCCGCTCCAAAGCACACCCTTCTTAAATCCGTCGCAGAACGCTTGTCCGCCTCTTGGCTTCGGCCGAACCCTTGAATCTTGAGCCCGTTGTTATCGCAGACTTCTTGCGGCGCAAAGCCACGTTTCTGGTGCGATGCTTTCAACGGTGAAGCGGCTATCCTGCAAGGTGTGAAACGCACGAAACGTGAAGCCAAGGCCAGTCCGGTGCCGCTGCTGCATAAGGGATTTCTATTGCATAGGGGAATTTATCGCATGCTTTCTCAAAGACACCAAGATGCAAGTGCATGTCATGAAGTATGACAAAAGGGCTATTACAGGAATGTTTTTCAAAAAGCGTGCCGATTCAGAAGGAGCAGTTTAATGGGCCATAACAATCTAGCAGTGTAAGGATACTTGGCGCCTCTCACATTAACGCATGATAGTCACAAAAATGGAGCAATGATTTAGTGCTTGTGACATTATCGGCAGCGGTGCACCAACGGGCACACACCTTAAAACGTATTCCTGCTTTTGCAGCTGACAGCGCAGTGACACCTACCCTGACAGGATTGTCAACCGGGCCGGGCCATCTACGCATTTTCTCGTATCTACTGGCTTTGCTGCGCATCAGGAGCTCGACAACGACCACTGCGCATCGACAGGCTCCTGCGGACGCCATAAAAAGCGGAGCGCGGAATCGGCTTGCTCAGTTCGGCAACGGTGCACAGGCGGGCACACACCTTAAAGGGACACTGAGGAGAAATTGAAGTTGGCTTGTATCGATAGAATACCAGCTCCTGATCACAAAAGCGCCGCTCTTACTGAAAACAAAGCTCTTGTAAGGCAGAAAATAGCAAGAACCAAAATACAGGTATCGCCACCACAGGCCAATCTCGCAAGTACAAGCGTGATGACGCCATAGGACAAGAGACGCCACCTTGGAGGAATTTTCCATCCTACTTGGTGTCGCGAATCTCTGAGGCCGACAAAGGTAGGTTGCGCAGATCAATATTGAAGTAAGTTTTGTTTTAAAACCAATAGCGCACTTTTATCACACATGGAAGGCAGGCAAAAGACAACCTGGATGTTGGAAGCAAAGAAAACGGATGCTTGGCGGCGCCACGCGGCCAGGAGAGTTTCGATTTTTTTATGGCGCTTCGCGGCTATGAGCACTGCGTGCCCCGTGGTTTTGTTTTTGACGCGCTTCGATTTACAGGCGCCGAACAGCAGAGGAACTCCAAGTGCCGCTTCAAGTGATAGTTAACCTTTGAAGTAGCCTGTTAAGGCTTGTCAGATGATCGCCACGGTCGATGAAAAGCTATGATGGCACGATGGTCGGTGATCGTGCAAGGCAGCATTTGTGTGTTCGCACGCTTGCCCGGCGAAGCATTGCCGGCTGTGCCAGTCAACTTCAAACTACCTCACGGAAATCGTTTATTATGGAGGGGAGACAAGGTACAAGGCAGTTCAGAAAAATTGCTGATGGCCTAGCTCTCTTAGGCCAGGATATACCTAGCGAAAGCACGGAGAGTTCTGCATCAGAAGAGTGCATTCACTAGATGCGCCTTTATTGACGGCTGTAACTTGAGCCGTCGTGGCGGAGCGGTAGCGTTTCCGCCTCAATGCGCCGAAGGCCCCGGTTCGATTCCGAACCTCGGCACCGGACTTCTTTTATTTAGTGAGTGGGCGGGGGTTTCAGTGACTCCCATGGATGCCGCCGCTGAATACGTTGGTTAGCGGTTAAGCGCTGGCTCTGTTAAGGCGCGTTTATGCTGCGGCGAGGCTCGCGCGCGCGCGCCCTGCACGGCGAAGTTACGTCGGTCAAAGCGAGACCCTCTATACTCCAACTGCGCGTGACCGCCGACGCGTTCGGCGGCTTCGGCGCACTCTGACCGCATTGGCGGGGAGATTGGAGCATGTATCTATTTCGCGCCGAGTGCGCCAGCCGCCGCCGGCCCGGCCAGACTGATTTGGCTCCGCGGCGAGGTGCGCGTTATATTCAATAGCTGCGGCAGTTCGGCGGAGCTGTTCTTTTCGAGCTCGGTTATTTTAATCCATTCACAGTACATATCTGAAGGTACATGCAAGTTGGCGAGAGAGCCAGATCCAGTGGACCCGTTGGATCTAGCGGACGCCGTTGAAGCATCGTGCGCCGGCTTTGGTTTCAAGCCGCCGACTTTAAACGCGACCGTTCTCGAGCACCCATTTGTTTTTTTGTGGCAAAAAATAAATAAACAACTTCGCCCATGCATCCGTGGGAGACCTCGACGCTGCCTGCTGCGCTGTGCAACCGCTCCTTTCAAGGAATCACAATCCGTTGGCCCCAAAGCCCCGGCCAGCCTCCGATGGGCGCAACGCACCCCTCGCGACTCTCCGCACTGGGGTTATGATATTTAGTTTGCAACGGCTACTCTCAGAGGAAGGGGGAACCACCCGCCGGCGCCTAACCTAACCGTGCTCCCTGAAAAGCATCGCACGCTCTGTGGGGCTGAGGTCGCTGAAATGCAGGCCAGAGTTTTTCCGAGAACTACGTCGTCGGGTTCGGGAACGGGATCCATCGTAACGCTGGCAAGACGCCGGTGCAAACGTAAACGAAGCGACGGTGGCGACCTCCTATAGATGCCTTCAACGTGCGGCGGCGGTAGCTTACATTTCGGCAGCTGCTAGACCGCACTGCTAGCCGCAGAAATCACGGAGTCTCCGTTTACGTCAGGTTTCACGTCACTCCGTTCTGTGTCGTCATAACAGTTCTCCGGTCGTCATAAGAGTTCCCGAGTTTGAATCGGAGCGGCGGGAAGAAAATTTTCAACTTCGAATCCAAATTTCTTTGAAATAAATGCATCTTTCGCTCCCGGACAAGCGTCAACAAAGCCATGAAATGCCGAACTATGAGATATTGCTAACAAAAAAAATTTGATAGGGTTCTCCTCAGTGTCCCTTTAAAACGTATTTCTGCTTTTGCAGGTGACAACGCAGTGACACCTACCCCGCCCGGATCTCTTCCGGGCCGGGCCATCTACGCATCTTCTGGTATCTACTGGCTCAGCTACGCATCAGGAGCTCGAAAACGACGACTGCGCGTCGACAGGCGCCTGCGGCCGCCATAAAAAGCGGAGCGCGGAAAAGGCTTGCTCAGTTCGGCAGCGGTGCACCGGCGGGCACACACCTTAAAACTTATTCCTGCTTTTGCAGCTGACAGCACAGTGACCCCTACCCTGACCAGATTGTCTTCCGGGCCGGGCCATCTACGCATCTTCTGTTATCTACTGGCCCTGCTGCGCATCAGGAGCTCGACAACGACGACTGCGTATCGACAGGCGCCTGCGGACGCCATAAACAGCGGAGCGCGCAATCTGCCCGCTCAGTTCGGCAGCGGTGCACCGGTGGGCACACACCTTAAAACGTATTCATGCTTTTGCAGCTGACAGCGCAGTGACACCTACCCTGACTGGATTGTCTACCGGGCCGGACCATCTGCGCATCTTCTGGTATCTACTGGCTCAGCTACGCATCAGGAGCTCGAAGACGACGACTGCGCATCGACAGGCGCCTGCGGACGCCATAAAAAGCGGAGCGCGCAATCTGCCCGCTCAGTTCGGCAGCGGTGCACCGGCGGGCACACACCTTAAAACGTATTCATGATTTTGCAGCTGACAGCGCAGTGACACCTACCCCGACTGGATTGTCTACCGGGCCGGATCATCTGCGCATCTTCTGGTATCTACTGGCTCTGCTACGCATCAGGAGCTCGACGACGACGACTGCGCATCGACAGGCGCCTGCGGACGCCATAAAAAGCGGAGCGCGCAATCTGCCCGCTCAGTTCGGCAGCGGTGCACCGGCGGGCACACAACTTAAAACGTATTCCTGCTTTTGCAGCTGACAGCGCAGTGACACCTACCCTCACTGGATTGTCTACCAGGCCGGACCATCTGCGCATCTTCTGGTATCTATACTGGCTCTGCTACGCATCAGGAGCTCGAAAACGACGACTGCGCATCGACAGGCGCCTGCGGACGCCATAAAAAGCGGAGCGCGGAATCGGACCGCTCAGTTCGGCAGCGGTGCACCGGCGGGCACACACCTTAAAACGTATTCCTGCTTTTGCAGCTGACAGCGCAGTGACACCTACCCTCACTGGATTGTCTACCGGGCCGGACCATCTGCGCATCTTCTGGTATCTACTGGCTCTGCTACGCATCAGGAGCTCGAAAACGACGACTGCGCATCGACAGGCGCCTGCGGACGCCATAAAAAGCGGAGCGCGGAATCGGCCCGCTCAGTTCGGCAGCGGTGCACCGGCGGGCACACACCTTAAAACGTATTCCTGCTTTTGCAGCTGACAGCGCAGTGACACCTACCCTCACTGGATTGTCTACCGGGCCGGACCATCAGCGCATCTTCTGGTATCTACTGGCTCTGCTACGCATCAGGAGCTCGAAAACGACGACTGCGCATCGACAGGCGCCTGCGGACGCCATAAAAAGCGGAGCGCGGAATCGGCCCGCTCAGTTCGGCAGCGGTGCACCGGCGGGCACACACTTTAAAACGTATTCCTGCTTTTGCAGCTGACAGCGCAGTGACACCTAACCTAACCGGATTGTCTACCGGGCCGGACCATCTGCGCATCTTCTGGTATCTACTGGCTCTGCTACGCATCAGGATCTTGAAAACGAGGACTGCGCATCGACAGGCGCCTGCGAAAGCCATAAAAAGCGGAGCGCGGAATCGGCCCGCTCAGTTCGGCAGCGGTGGACCGGCGGGCACACACCTTAAAACGTATTCCTTCTTTTGCAGCTGACAGCGCAGTGACACCTACCCTAACCGGATTGTCTACCGGGCCGGACCATCTGCGCATCTTCTGGTATCTACTGGCTCTGCTACGCATCAGGATCTTGAAAACGAGGACTGCGCATCGACAGGCGCCTGCGAAAGCCATAAAAAGCGGAGCGCGGAACCGGCCCGCTCAGTTCGGCAGCGGTGCACCGGCGGGCACACACCTTAAAACGTATTCCTGCTTTTGCAGCTGACAGCGCAGTGACACCTACCCTAACCGGATTGTCTACCGGGCCGGACCATCTGCGCATCTTCTGGTATCTACTGGCTCTGCTACGCATCAGGATCTTGAAAACGAGGACTGCGCATCGACAGGCGCCTGCGAAAGCCATAAAAAGCGGAGCGCGGAATCGGCCCGCTCAGTTCGGCAGTGGTGCACCGGCGGGCACACACCTTAAAACGTATTCCTGCTTTTGCAGCTGACAGCGCAGTGACACCTACCCTAACCGGATTGTCTACCGGGCCGGACCATCTGCGCATCTTCTGGTATCTACTGGCTCTGCTACGCATGAGGATCTTGAAAACGAGGACTGCGCATCGACAGGCGCCTGCGAAAGCCATAAAAAGCGGAGCGCGGAATCGGCCCGCTCAGTTCGGCAGCGGTGCACCGGCGGGCACACACCTTAAAACGTATTCCTGCTTTTGCAGCTGACAGCGCAGTGACACCTACCCTAACCGGATTGTCTACCGGGCCGGACCATCTGCGCATCTTCTGGTATCTACTGGCTCTGCTACGCATCAGGATCTTGAAAACGAGGACTGCGCATCGACAGGCGCCTGCGAAAGCCATAAAAAGCGGAGCGCGGAATCGGCCCGCTCAGTTCGGCAGCGGTGCACCGGCGGGCACACACCTTAAAACGTATTCATGCTTTTGCAGCTGACAGCGCAGTGACACCTACCCTGACTGGATTGTCTACCGGGCCGGACCATCTGCGCATCTTCTGGTATCTACTGGCTCTGCTACGCATCAGGAGCTCGAAAACGAGGACTGCGCATCGACAGGCGCCTGCGGACGCCATAAAAAGCGGAGCGCACAATCTGCCCGCTCAGTTCGGCAGCGGTGCACCGGCGGGCACACACCTTAAAACGTATTCATGCTTTTGCAGCTGACAGCGCAGTGACACCTACCCTGACTGGATTGTCTACCGGGCCGGACCATCTGCGCATCTTCTGGTATCTACTGGCTCTGCTACGCATCAGGAGCTCGAAGACGACGACTGCGCATCGACAGGCGCCTGCGGACGCCATAAAAAGCGGAGCGCGCAATCTGCCCGCTCAGTTCGGCAGCGGTGCACCGGCGGGCACACACCTTAAAACGTATTCATGCTTTTGCAGCTGACAGCGCAGTGACACCTACCCTGACTGGATTGTCTACCGGGCCGGACCATCTGCGCATCTTCTGGTATCTACTGGCTCTGCTACGCATCAGGAGCTCGAAGACGACGACTGCGCATCGACAGGCGCCTGCGGACGCCATAAAAAGCGGAGCGCGCAATCTGCCCGCTCAGTTCGGCAGCGGTGCACCGGCGGGCACACACCTTAAAACGTATTCCTGCTTTTGCAGCTGACAGCGCAGTGACACCTACCCTCACTGGATTGTCTACCAGGCCGGACCATCTGCGCATCTTCTGGTATCTACTGGCTCTGCTACGCATCAGGAGCTCGAAAACGACGACTGCGCATCGACAGGCGCCTGCGGACGCCATAAAAAGCGGAGCGCGGAATCGGCCCGCTCAGTTCGGCAGCGGTGCACCGGCGGGCACACACCTTAAAACGTATTCCTTCTTTTGCAGCTGACAGCGCAGTGACACCTAACCTAACCGGATTGTCTACCGGGCCGGACCATCTGCGCATCTTCTGGTATCTACTGGCTCTGCTACGCATCAGGATCTTGAAAACGAGGACTGCGCATCGACAGGCGCCTGCGAAAGCCATAAAAAGCGGAGCGCGGAACCGGCCCGCTCACTTCGGCAGCGGTGCACCGGCGGGCACACACCTTAAAACGTATTCCTGCTTTTGCAGCTGACAGCGCAGTGACACCTACCCTAACCGGATTGTCTACCGGGCCGGACCATCTGCGCATCTTCTGGTATCTACTGGCTCTGCTACGCATCAGGATCTTGAAAACGAGGACTGCGCATCGACAGGCGCCTGCGAAAGCCATAAAAAGCGGAGCGCGGAATCGGCCCGCTCAGTTCGGCAGTGGTGCACCGGCGGGCACACACCTTAAAACGTATTCCTGCTTTTGCAGCTGACAGCGCAGTGACACCTACCCTAACCGGATTGTCTACCGGGCCGGACCATCTGCGCATCTTCTGGTATCTACTGGCTCTGCTACGCATCAGGATCTTGAAAACGAGGACTGCGCATCGACAGGCGCCTGCGAAAGCCATAAAAAGCGGAGCGCGGAATCGGCCCGCTCAGTTCGGCAGCGGTGCACCGGCGGGCACACACCTTAAAACGTATTCATGCTTTTGCAGCTGACAGCGCAGTGACACCTACCCTGACTGGATTGTCTACCGGGCCGGACCATCTGCGCATCTTCTGGTATCTACTGGCTCTGCTACGCATCAGGATCTTGAAAACGAGGACTGCGCATCGACAGGCGCCTGCGAAAGCCATAAAAAGCGGAGCGCGGAACCGGCCCGCTCAGTTCGGCAGCGGTGCACCGGCGGGCACACACCTTAAAACGTATTCCTGCTTTTGCAGCTGACAGCGCAGTGACACCTACCCTAACCGGATTGTCTACCGGGCCGGACCATCTGCGCATCTTCTGGTATCTACTGGCTCTGCTACGCATCAGGATCTTGAAAACGAGGACTGCGCATCGACAGGCGCCTGCGAAAGCCATAAAAAGCGGAGCGCGGAATCGGCCCGCTCAGTTCGGCAGCGGTGCACCGGCGGGCACACACCTTAAAACGTATTCCTGCTTTTGCAGCTGACAGCGCAGTGACACCTACCCTAACCGGATTGTCTACCGGGCCGGACCATCTGCGCATCTTCTGGTATCTACTGGCTCTGCTACGCATCAGGATCTTGAAAACGAGGACTGCGCATCGACAGGCGCCTGCGAAAGCCATAAAAAGCGGAGCGCGGAACCGGCCCGCTCAGTTCGGCAGCGGTGCACCGGCGGGCACACACCTTAAAACGTATTCCTGCTTTTGCAGCTGACAGCGCAGTGACACCTACCCTAACCGGATTGTCTACCGGGCCGGACCATCTGCGCATCTTCTGGTATCTACTGGCTCTGCTACGCATCAGGATCTTGAAAACGAGGACTGCGCATCGACAGGCGCCTGCGAAAGCCATAAAAAGCGGAGCGCGGAACCGGCCCGCTCAGTTCGGCAGCGGTGCACCGGCGGGCACACACCTTAAAACGTATTCCTGCTTTTGCAGCTGACAGCGCAGTGACACCTACCCTAACCGGATTGTCTACCGGGCCGGACCATCTGCGCATCTTCTGATATCTACTGGCTCTGCTACGCATCAGGATCTTGAAAACGAGGACTGCGCATCGACAGGCGCCTGCGAAAGCCATAAAAAGCGGAGCGCGGAATCGGCCCGCTCAGTTCGGCAGCGGTGCACCGGCGGGCACACACCTTAAAACGTATTCATGCTTTTGCAGCTGACAGCGCAGTGACACCTACCCTGACTGGATTGTCTACCGGGCCGGACCATCTGCGCATCTTCTGGTATCTACTGGCTCTGCTACGCATCAGGAGCTCGAAAACGACGACTGCGCATCGACAGGCGCCTGCGGACGTCATAAAAAGCGGAGCGCACAATCTGCCCGCTCAGTTCGGCAGCGGTGCACCGGCGGGTACACACCTTAAAACGTATTCCTGCTTTTGCACCTGACAGCGCAGTGACACCTACCCTAACCGGATTGTCTACCGGGCCGGACCATCTGCGCATCTTCTGGTATCTACTGGCTCTGCTACGCATCAGGATCTTGAAAACGAGGACTGCGCATCGACAGGCGCCTGCGAAAGCCATAAAAAGCGGAGCGCGGAATCGGCCCGCTCAGTTCGGCAGCGGTGCACCGGCGGGCACACACCTTAAAACGTATTCCTGCTTTTGCAGCTGACAGCGCAGTGACACCTACCCTCACTGGATTGTCTACCAGGCCGGACCATCTGCGCATCTTCTGGTATCTACTGGCTCTGCTACGCATCAGGAGCTCGAAGACGACGACTGCGCATCGACAGGCGCCTGCGGACGCCATAAAAAGCGGAGCGCGCAATCTGCCCGCTCAGTTCGGCAGCGGTGCACCGGCGGGCACACACCTTAAAACGTATTCCTGCTTTTGCAGCTGACAGCGCAGTGACACCTACCCTCACTGGATTGTCTACCAGGCCGGACCATCTGCGCATCTTCTGGTATCTACTGGCTCTGCTACGCATCAGGAGCTCGAAAACGACGACTGCGCATCGACAGGCGCCTGCGGACGCCATAAAAAGCGGAGCGCGGAATCGGCCCGCTCAGTTCGGCAGCGGTGCACCGGCGGGCACACACCTTAAAACGTATTCCTTCTTTTGCAGCTGACAGCGCAGTGACACCTAACCTAACCGGATTGTCTACCGGGCCGGACCATCTGCGCATCTTCTGGTATCTACTGGCTCTGCTACGCATCAGGATCTTGAAAACGAGGACTGCGCATCGACAGGCGCCTGCGAAAGCCATAAAAAGCGGAGCGCGGAACCGGCCCGCTCACTTCGGCAGCGGTGCACCGGCGGGCACACACCTTAAAACGTATTCCTGCTTTTGCAGCTGACAGCGCAGTGACACCTACCCTAACCGGATTGTCTACCGGGCCGGACCATCTGCGCATCTTCTGGTATCTACTGGCTCTGCTACGCATCAGGATCTTGAAAACGAGGACTGCGCATCGACAGGCGCCTGCGAAAGCCATAAAAAGCGGAGCGCGGAATCGGCCCGCTCAGTTCGGCAGTGGTGCACCGGCGGGCACACACCTTAAAACGTATTCCTGCTTTTGCAGCTGACAGCGCAGTGACACCTACCCTAACCGGATTGTCTACCGGGCCGGACCATCTGCGCATCTTCTGGTATCTACTGGCTCTGCTACGCATCAGGATCTTGAAAACGAGGACTGCGCATCGACAGGCGCCTGCGAAAGCCATAAAAAGCGGAGCGCGGAATCGGCCCGCTCAGTTCGGCAGCGGTGCACCGGCGGGCACACACCTTAAAACGTATTCATGCTTTTGCAGCTGACAGCGCAGTGACACCTACCCTGACTGGATTGTCTACCGGGCCGGACCATCTGCGCATCTTCTGGTATCTACTGGCTCTGCTACGCATCAGGATCTTGAAAACGAGGACTGCGCATCGACAGGCGCCTGCGAAAGCCATAAAAAGCGGAGCGCGGAACCGGCCCGCTCAGTTCGGCAGCGGTGCACCGGCGGGCACACACCTTAAAACGTATTCCTGCTTTTGCAGCTGACAGCGCAGTGACACCTACCCTAACCGGATTGTCTACCGGGCCGGACCATCTGCGCATCTTCTGGTATCTACTGGCTCTGCTACGCATCAGGATCTTGAAAACGAGGACTGCGCATCGACAGGCGCCTGCGAAAGCCATAAAAAGCGGAGCGCGGAATCGGCCCGCTCAGTTCGGCAGCGGTGCACCGGCGGGCACACACCTTAAAACGTATTCCTGCTTTTGCAGCTGACAGCGCAGTGACACCTACCCTAACCGGATTGTCTACCGGGCCGGACCATCTGCGCATCTTCTGGTATCTACTGGCTCTGCTACGCATCAGGATCTTGAAAACGAGGACTGCGCATCGACAGGCGCCTGCGAAAGCCATAAAAAGCGGAGCGCGGAACCGGCCCGCTCAGTTCGGCAGCGGTGCACCGGCGGGCACACACCTTAAAACGTATTCCTGCTTTTGCAGCTGACAGCGCAGTGACACCTACCCTAACCGGATTGTCTACCGGGCCGGACCATCTGCGCATCTTCTGGTATCTACTGGCTCTGCTACGCATCAGGATCTTGAAAACGAGGACTGCGCATCGACAGGCGCCTGCGAAAGCCATAAAAAGCGGAGCGCGGAACCGGCCCGCTCAGTTCGGCAGCGGTGCACCGGCGGGCACACACCTTAAAACGTATTCCTGCTTTTGCAGCTGACAGCGCAGTGACACCTACCCTAACCGGATTGTCTACCGGGCCGGACCATCTGCGCATCTTCTGATATCTACTGGCTCTGCTACGCATCAGGATCTTGAAAACGAGGACTGCGCATCGACAGGCGCCTGCGAAAGCCATAAAAAGCGGAGCGCGGAATCGGCCCGCTCAGTTCGGCAGCGGTGCACCGGCGGGCACACACCTTAAAACGTATTCATGCTTTTGCAGCTGACAGCGCAGTGACACCTACCCTGACTGGATTGTCTACCGGGCCGGACCATCTGCGCATCTTCTGGTATCTACTGGCTCTGCTACGCATCAGGAGCTCGAAAACGACGACTGCGCATCGACAGGCGCCTGCGGACGTCATAAAAAGCGGAGCGCACAATCTGCCCGCTCAGTTCGGCAGCGGTGCACCGGCGGGTACACACCTTAAAACGTATTCCTGCTTTTGCACCTGACAGCGCAGTGACACCTACCCTAACCGGATTGTCTACCGGGCCGGACCATCTGCGCATCTTCTGGTATCTACTGGCTCTGCTACGCATCAGGATCTTGAAAACGAGGACTGCGCATCGACAGGCGCCTGCGAAAGCCATAAAAAGCGGAGCGCGGAATCGGCCCGCTCAGTTCGGCAGCGGTGCACCGGCGGGCACACACCTTAAAACGTATTCCTGCTTTTGCAGCTGACAGCGCAGTGACACCTACCCTAACCGGATTGTCTACCGGGCCGGACCATCTGCGCATCTTCTGGTATCTACTGGCTCTGCTACGCATCAGGATCTTGAAACCGAGGACTGCGCATCGACAGGCGCCTGCGAAAGCCATAAAAAGCGGAGCGCGGAATCGGCCCGCTCAGTTCGGCAGCGGTGCACCGGCGGGCACACACCTTAAAACGTATTCATGCTTTTGCAGCTGACAGCGCAGTGACACCTACCCTGACTGGATTGTCTACCGGGCCGGACCATCTGCGCATCTTCTGGTATCTACTGGCTCTGCTACGCATCAGGATCTTGAAAACGAGGACTGCGCATCGACAGGCGCCTGCGAAAGCCATAAAAAGCGGAGCGCGGAACCGGCCCGCTCAGTTCGGCAGCGGTGCACCGGCGGGCACACACCTTAAAACGTATTCCTGCTTTTGCAGCTGACAGCGCAGTGACACCTACCCTAACCGGATTGTCTACCGGGCCGGACCATCTGCGCATCTTCTGGTATCTACTGGCTCTGCTACGCATCAGGATCTTGAAAACGAGGACTGCGCATCGACAGGCGCCTGCGAAAGCCATAAAAAGCGGAGCGCGGAATCGGCCCGCTCAGTTCGGCAGCGGTGCACCGGCGGGCACACACCTTAAAACGTATTCCTGCTTTTGCAGCTGACAGCGCAGTGACACCTACCCTGACTGGATTGTCTACCGGGCCGGACCATCTGCGCATCTTCTGGTATCTACTGGCTCTGCTACGCATCAGGAGCTCGAAAACGACGACTGCGCATCGACAGGCGCCTGCGGACGCCATAAAAAGCGGAGCGCACAATCTGCCCGCTCAGTTCGGCAGCGGTGCACCGGCGGGTACACACCTTAAAACGTATTCCTGCTTTTGCACCTGACAGCGCAGTGACACCTACCCTAACCGGATTGTCTACCGGGCCGGACCATCTGCGCATCTTCTGGTATCTACTGGCTCTGCTACGCATCAGGATCTTGAAAACGAGGACTGCGCATCGACAGGCGCCTGCGAAAGCCATAAAAAGCAGACGCGGAATCGGCCCGCTCAGTTCGGCAGCGGTGCACCGGCGGGCACACACCTTAAAACGTATTCCTGCTTTTGCAGCTGACAGCGCAGTGACACCTACCCTAACCGGATTGTCTACCGGGCCGGACCATCTGCGCATCTTCTGATATCTACTGGCTCTGCTACGCATCAGGATCTTGAAAACGAGGACTGCGCATCGACAGGCGCCTGCGAAAGCCATAAAAAGCGGAGCGCGGAATCGGCCCGCTCAGTTCGGCAGTGGTGCACCGGCGGGCACACACCTTAAAACGTATTCCTGCTTTTGCAGCTGACAGCGCAGTGACACCTACCCTAACCGGATTGTCTACCGGGCCGGACCATCTGCGCATCTTCTGGTATCTACTGGCTCTGCTACGCATCAGGATCTTGAAGACGAGGACTGCGCATCGACAGGCGCCTGCGAAAGCCATAAAAAGCGGAGCGCGGAATCGGCCCGCTCAGTTCGGCAGCGGTGCACCGGCGGGCACACACCTTAAAACGTATTCCTGCTTTTGCAGCTGACAGCGCAGTGACACCTACCCTAACCGGATTGTCTACCGGGCCGCACCATCTGCGCATCTTCTGGTATCTACTGGCTCTGCTACGCATCAGGATCTTGAAAACGAGGACTGCGCATCTACAGGCGCCTGCGAAAGCCATAAAAAGCGGAGCGCGGAATCGGCCCGCTCAGTTCGGCAGTGGTGCACCGGCGGGCACACACCTTAAAACGTATTCCTGCTTTTGCAGCTGACAGCGCAGTGACACCTACCCTAACCGGATTGTCTACCGGGCCGGACCATCTGCGCATCTTCTGGTATCTACTGGCTCTGCTACGCATCAGGATCTTGAAAACGAGGACTGCGCATCGACAGGCGCCTGCGAAAGCCATAAAAAGCGGAGCGCGGAATCGGCCCGCTCAGTTCGGCAGCGGTGCACCGGCGGGCACACGCCTTAAAACGTATTCCTGCTTTTGCAGCTGACAGCGCAGTGACACCTACCCTAACCGGATTGTCTACCGGGCCGGACCATCTGCGCATCTTCTGGTATATACTGGCTCTGCTACGCATCAGGATCTTGAAAACGAGGACTGCGCATCGACAGGCGCCTGCGAAAGCCATAAAAAGCGGAGCGCGGAATCGGCCCGCTCAGTTCGGCAGCGGTGCACCGGCGGGCACACCCCTTAAAACGTATTCATGCTTTTGCAGCTGACAGCGCAGTGACACCTACCCTGACTGGATTGTCTACCGGGCCGGACCATCTGCGCATCTTCTGGTATCTACTGGCTCTGCTACGCATCAGGAGCTCGAAAACGACGACTGCGCATCGACAGGCGCCTGCGGACGCCATAAAAAGCGGAGCGCACAATCTGCCCGCTCAGTTCGGCAGCGGTGCACCGGCGGGTACACACCTTAAAACGTATTCCTGCTTTTGCACCTGACAGCGCAGTGACACCTACCCTAACCGGATTGTCTACCGGGCCGGACCATCTGCGCATCTTCTGGTATCTACTGGCTCTGCTACGCATCAGGATCTTGAAAACGAGGACTGCGCATCGACAGGCGCCTGCGAAAGCCATAAAAAGCGGAGCGCGGAATCGGCCCGCTCAGTTCGGCAGCGGTGCACCGGCGGGCACACGCCTTAAAACGTATTCCTGCTTTTGCAGCTGACAGCGCAGTGACAACTACCCTAACCGGATTGTCTACCGGGCCGGACCATCTGCGCATCTTCTGGTATCTACTGGCTCTGCTACGCATCAGGATCTTGAAAACGAGGACTGCGCATCGACAGGCGCCTGCGAAAGCCATAAAAAGCGGAGCGCGGAATCGGCCCGCTCAGTTCGGCAGCGGTGCACCGGCGGGCACACACCTTAAAACGTATTCATGCTTTTGCAGCTGACAGCGCAGTGACACCTACCCTGACTGGATTGTCTACCGGGCCGGACCATCTGCGCATCTTCTGGTATCTACTGGCTCTGCTACGCATCAGGAGCTCGAAAACGACGACTGCGCATCGACAGGCGCCTGCGGACGCCATAAAAAGCGGAGCGCACAATCTGCCCGCTCAATTCGGCAGCGGTGCACCGGCGGGTACACACCTTAAAACGTATTCCTGCTTTTGCACCTGACAGCGCAGTGACACCTACCCTAACCGGATTGTCTACCGGGCCGGACCATCTGCGCATCTTCTGGTATCTACTGGCTCTGCTACGCATCAGGATCTTGAAAACTAGGACTGCGCATCGACAGGCGCCTGCGAAAGCCATAATAAGCGGAGCGCGGAACCGGCCCGCTCAGTTCGGCAGCGGTGCACCGGCGGGCACACACCTTAAAACGTATTCCTGCTTTTGCAGCTGACAGCGCAGTGACACCTACCCTAACCGGATTGTCTACCGGGCCGGACCATCTGCGCATCTTCTGGTATCTACTGGCTCTGCTACGCATCAGGATCTTGAAAACGAGGACTGCGCATCGACAGGCGCCTGCGAAAGCCATAAAAAGCGGAGCGCGGAATCGGCCCGCTCAGTTCGGCAGCGGTGCACCGGCGGGCACACACCTTAAAACGTATTCATGCTTTTGCAGCTGACAGCGCAGTGACACCTACCCTGACTGGATTGTCTACCGGGCCGGACCATCTGCGCATCTTCTGGTATCTACTGGCTCTGCTACGCATCAGGAGCTCGAAAACGACGACTGCGCATCGACAGGCGCCTGCGGACGCCATAAAAAGCGGAGCGCACAATCTGCCCGCTCAGTTCGGCAGCGGTGCACCGACGGGTACACACCTTAAAACGTATTCCTGCTTTTGCACCTGACAGCGCAGTGACACCTACCCTAACCGGATTGTCTACCGGGCCGGACCATCTGCGCATCTTCTGGTATCTACTGGCTCTGCTACGCATCAGGATCTTGAAAACGAGGACTGCGCATCGACAGGCGCCTGCGAAAGCCATAAAAAGCGGAGCGCGGAATCGGCCCGCTCAGTTCGGCAGCGGTGCACCGGCGGGCACACACCTTAAAACGTATTCCTGCTTTTGCAGCTGACAGCGCAGTGACACCTACCCTAACCGGATTGTCTACCGGGCCGGACCATCTGCGCATCTTCTGGTATCTACTGGCTCTGCTACGCATCAGGATCTTGAAAACGAGGACTGCGCATCGACAGGCGCCTGCGAAAGCCATAAAAAGCGGAGCGCGGAATCGGCCCGCTCCGTTCGGCAGTGGTGCACCGGCGGGCACACACCTTAAAACGTATTCCTGCTTTTGCAGCTGACAGCGCAGTGACACCTACCCTAACCGGATTGTCTACCGGGCCGGACCATCTGCGCATCTTCTGGTATCTACTGGCTCTGCTACGCATCAGGATCTTGAAAACGAGGACTGCGCATCGACAGGCGCCTGCGAAAGCCATAAAAAGCGGAGCGCGGAATCGGCCCGCTCAGTTCGGCAGCGGTGCACCGGCGGGCACACACCTTAAAACGTATTCCTGCTTTTGCAGCTGACAGCGCAGTGACACCTACCCTAACCGGATTGTCTACCGGGCCGGACCATCTGCGCATCTTCTGGTATCTACTGGCTCTGCTACGCATCAGGATCTTGAAAACGAGGACTGCGCGTCGACAGGCGCCTGCGAAAGCCATAAAAAGCGGAGCGCGGAATCGGCCCGCTCAGTTCGGCAGCGGTGCACCGGCGGGCACACACTTTAAAACGTATTCCTGCTTTTGCAGCTGACAGCGCAGTGACACCTAACCTAACCGGATTGTCTACCGGGCCGGACCATCTGCGCATCTTCTGGTATCTACTGGCTCTGCTACGCATCAGGATCTTGAAAACGAGGACTGTGCATCGACAGGCGCCTGCGAAAGCCATAAAAAGCGGAGCGCGGAATCGGCCCGCTCAGTTCGGCAGCGGTACACCGGCGGGCACACACCTTAAAACGTATTCCTTCTTTTGCAGCTGACAGCGCAGTGACACCTACCCTAACCGGATTGTCTACGGGGCCGGACCATCTGCGCATCTTCTGGTATCTACTGGCTCTGCTACGCATCAGGATCTTGAAAACTAGGACTGCGCATCGACAGGCGCCTGCGAAAGCCATAAAAAGCGGAGCGCGGAACCGGCCCGCTCAGTTCGGCAGCGGTGCACCGGCGGGCACACACCTTAAAACGTATTCCTGCTTTTGCAGCTGACAGCGCAGTGACACCTACCCTAACCGGATTGTCTACCGGGCCGGACCATCTGCGCATCTTCTGGTATCTACTGGCTCTGCTACGCATCAGGATCTTGAAAACGAGGACTGCGCATCGACAGGCGCCTGCGAAAGCCATAAAAAGCGGAGCGCGGAATCGGCCCGCTCAGTTCGGCAGCGGTGCACCGGCGGGCACACACCTTAAAACGTATTCATGCTTTTGCAGCTGACAGCGCAGAGACACCTACCCTGACTGGATTGTCTACCGGGCCGGACCATCTGCGCATCTTCTGGTATCTACTGGCTCTGCTACGCATCAGGAGCTCGAAAACGACGACTGCGCATCGACAGGCGCCTGCGGACGCCATAAAAAGCGGAGCGCACAATCTGCCCGCTCAGTTCGGCAGCGGTGCACCGGCGGGTACACACCTTAAAACGTATTCCTGCTTTTGCAGCTGACAGCGCAGTGACACCTACCCTAACCGGATTGTCTACCGGGCCGGACCATCTGCGCATCTTCTGGTATCTACTGGCTCTGCTACGCATCAGGATCTTGAAAACGAGGACTGCGCATCTACAGGCGCCTGCGAAAGCCATAAAAAGCGGAGCGCGGAATCGGCCCACTCAGTTCGGCAGTGGTGCACCGGCGGGCACACACCTTAAAACGTATTCCTGCTTTTGCAGCTGACAGCGCAGTGACACCTACCCTAACCGGATTGTCTACCGGTCCGGACCATCTGCGCATCTTCTGGTATCTACTGGCTCTGCTACGCATCAGGATCTTGAAAACGAGGACTGCGCATCGACAGGCGCCTGCGAAAGCCATAAAAAGCGGAGCGCGGAATCGGCCCGCTCAGTTCGGCAGCGGTGCACCGGCGGGCACACGCCTTAAAACGTATTCCTGCTTTTGCAGCTGACAGCGCAGTGACACCTACCCTAACCGGATTGTCTACCGGGCCGGACCATCTGCGCATCTTCTGGTATCTACTGGCTCTGCTACGCATCAGGATCTTGAAAACGAGGACTGCGCATCGACAGGCGCCTGCGAAAGCCATAAAAAGCGGAGCGCGGAATCGGCCCGCTCAGTTCGGCAGCGGTGCACCGGCGGGCACACCCCTTAAAACGTATTCATGCTTTTGCAGCTTACAGCGCAGTGACACCTACCCTGACTGGATTGTCTACCGGGCCGGACCATCTGCGCATCTTCTGGTATCTACTGGCTCTGCTACGCATCAGGAGCTCGAAAACGACGACTGCGCATCGACAGGCGCCTGCGAAAGCCATAAAAAGCGGAGCGCGGAATCGGCCCGCTCAGTTCGGCAGCGGTGCACCGGCGGGCACACACCTTAAAACGTATTCCTGCTTTTGCAGCTGACAGCGCAGTGACACCTACCCTAACCGGATTGTCTACCGGGCCGGACCATCTGCGCATCTTCTGGTATCTACTGGCTCTGCTACGCATCAGGATCTTGAAAACGAGGACTGCGCATCTACAGGCGCCTGCGAAAGCCATAAAAAGCGGAGCGCGGAATCGGCCCGCTCAGTTCGGCAGCGGTGCACCGGCGGGCACACGCCTTAAAACGTATTCCTGCTTTTGCAGCTGACAGCGCAGTGACACCTACCCTAACCGGATTGTCTACCGGGCCGGACCATCTGCGCATCTTCTGGTATCTACTGGCTCTGCTACGCATCAGGATCTTGAAAACGAGGACTGCGCATCGACAGGCGCCTGCGAAAGCCATAAAAAGCGGAGCGCGGAATCGGCCCGCTCAGTTCGGCAGCGGTGCACCGGCGGGCACACCCCTTAAAACGTATTCATGCTTTTGCAGCTGACAGCGCAGTGACACCTACCCTGACTGGATTGTCTACCGGGCCGGACCATCTGCGCATCTTCTGGTATCTACTGGCTCTGCTACGCATCAGGAGCTCGAAAACGACGACTGCGCATCGACAGGCGCCTGCGGACGCCATAAAAAGCGGAGCGCACAATCTGCCCGCTCAGTTCGGCAGCGGTGCACCGGCGGGTACACACCTTAAAACGTATTCCTGCTTTTGCACCTGACAGCGCAGTGACACCTACCCTAACCGGATTGTCTACCGGGCCGGACCATCTGCGCATCTTCTGGTATCTACTGGCTCTGCTACGCATCAGGATCTTGAAAACGAGGACTGCGCATCGACAGGCGCCTGCGAAAGCCATAAAAAGCGGAGCGCGGAATCGGCCCGCTCAGTTCGGCAGCGGTGCACCGGCAGGCACACGCCTTAAAACGTATTCCTGCTTTTGCAGCTGACAGCGCAGTGACACCTACCCTAACCGGATTGTCTACCGGGCCGGACCATCTGCGCATCTTCTGGTATCTACTGGCTCTGCTACGCATCAGGATCTTGAAAACGAGGACTGCGCATCGACAGGCGCCTGCGAAAGCCATAAAAAGCGGAGCGCGGAATCGGCCCGCTCAGTTCGGCAGCGGTGCACCGGCGGGCACACACCTTAAAACGTATTCATGCTTTTGCAGCTGACAGCGCAGTGACACCTACCCTGACTGGATTGTCTACCGGGCCGGACCATCTGCGCATCTTCTGGTATCTACTGGCTCTGCTACGCATCAGGAGCTCGAAAACGACGACTGCGCATCGACAGGCGCCTGCGGACGCCATAAAAAGCGGAGCGCACAATCTGCCCGCTCAGTTCGGCAGCGGTGCACCGGCGGGTACACACCTTAAAACGTATTCCTGCTTTTGCACCTGACAGCGCAGTGACACCTACCCTAACCGGATTGTCTACCGGGCCGGACCATCTGCGCATCTTCTGGTATCTACTGGCTCTGCTACGCATCAGGATCTTGAAAACGAGGACTGCGCGTCGACAGGCGCCTGCGAAAGCCATAAAAAGCGGAGCGCGGAATCGGCCCGCTCAGTTCGGCAGTGGTGCACCGGCGGGCACACACCTTAAAACGTATTCCTGCTTTTGCAGCTGACAGCGCAGTGACACCTACCCTAACCAGATTGTCTACCGGGCCGGACCATCTGCGCATCTTCTGGTATCTACTGGCTCTGCTACGCATCAGGATCTTGAAAACGAGGACTGCGCATCGACAGGCGCCTGCGAAAGCCATAAAAAGCGGAGCGCGGAACCGGCCCGCTCAGTTCGGCAGCGGTGCACCGGCGGGCACACACCTTAAAACGTATTCCTGCTTTTGCAGCTGACAGCGCAGTGACACCTACCCTAACCGGATTGTCTACCGGGCCGGACCATCTGCGCATCTTCTGGTATCTACTGGCTCTGCTACGCATCAGGATCTTGAAAACGAGGACTGCGCATCGACAGGCGCCTGCGAAAGCCATAAAAAGCGGAGCGCGGAATCGGCCCGCTCAGTTCGGCAGCGGTGCACCGGCGGGCACACGCCTTAAAACGTATTCTTGCTTTTGCAGCTGACAGCGCAGTGACACCTACCCTGACCGGATTGTCTTCCGGGCCTGGCCATCTACGCATCTTTTGGTATCTACTGGCTCTGCTGCGCATCAGGAGCTCGACAACGACGACTGCGCGTCGACAGGCGCCTGCGGACGCCATAGAAAGCGGAGCGTGGAATCTGGTTGCTTAGTTCGGCAGCGTTGCACCGGCGGGCACGCACCTTAAAACGTATTCCTGCTTGTGCGGTTGAGCCAAATTTTTCTAATCACTTTCTTTACTTTGCTTCTTGTGCGCCGCTGCCGATCAGTGCCCTAGATTTGCATCTGTTTTCGTTCTCTTTTGTTGTGCTGAAATCTTATTACGAAAGATGCGAAAGACTTAACAAAGCAGCTTGATGAATTCCGAAGAGATGCGCGTTGAAATGCGCACACTCAAGGACAGTGCAAAATTTTGCTCGGACACTTCTGATAATGTGATAGAAATTCAGACAGACATTAAAGAACTGAAGGACGACATGAAACAACTCATTCGAAAAAACGGAGAACTTGAAGAGAAAAATATGGCCTTGCAGGCTCGAGTTCACGAACTAGAACAGTACCAAAGGTCGAACAATCTAGAAATCAAAGGACTACCTGAAATCTGTAATGAAGTGGCTGCAGTTAAAACCTGAGCTGAGACACTGGGTGAGGAACTGACAGTTGCCGATATTGACATATGCGACAAAGTTGGCAGTGCGAATTCCAGTGATAAAAACGTAATTATCCGCTCCACTCGCTGGTCAAAGCGAAATAGCATCTTGGCAAAGGCACGGAAGACACGCCCAGCAAATGAGTCCCTTGGACTTGATGGCCCAAGCAAGTCAGTTTTTGTTAATGAACATCTCACTCGAACAAATTAAGTGCGGCTTGGTGTTGCTATTTCTCGTAAGAAGGCAGCATGCTGGAAGTTTGTTTGGACGAGCCATGGCAAAATTCTTGCAAGGCAAAGCAAAACATCAACAGTTTACGCATAACTTCAATGCGTGATTTGTATCTCAGGACGTCTTAAACCGTAGACTCTTCCGCATGGGGTAAAATGGGAGGAAACTAGAAAACTTCGGAAAACACCAAAATGCCTGTCCCAGTCCTTCCCACAGATTTAAAAACCCACCTTGGAATTGACTACCTTTTCGACGCTCCCGTGAAATGCTTTCATATTAATGCCCGGTCTCTTTGCAGCAAATTTGATGAATTTTCCATACTAATGGCAAGTTTTGATTTCGACTTTGATGTACTCGTGATATCCGAGACATGGTACGTAAATAACCATGTGTTCACGCTTCCCTCATACGAAACGTTTTTCCTAAATCGTCAAAATGTACGGAAACGCGGTGGTGTGTCCCTGCTTGTGAATCAATGCGTGAAGTTTGAACTGCTCCCAGAGCTAGGCCTCATAACTGATTGTAGCGAAGTTCTCACAGTTCTCAGCAACTTAACTGTTCTCTCAGTTTTTTACCGCCCTCCTAGTGGTGATGAGAATGCTTTCCTGGAATGTCTCGACTCCCTCTTTCAGGAGAGCAAGCTGCCGGGCTAGTTGGTGATGCATGTTGTAAACTTGGAAGCGCAAAAAACCGGACGCTCGTGAACCTGTTTTTTGTGTTCCCTTACTCTGTCCGTCGTCCGGATTTTTCCCTCCTTCATTTCACTGATATAGGAAGTATAGCATTGTATGAGGCGATGATTTTAACATTGATATGTTGTTTAATAATACTATTCAGAACAATTTTGAAATTCTTTCCTCAAGTGGCTGCTCAAACATAATAAGAGAACCCACTCGCATTACTTCCAATACGGCAACGTTGCTTTATCTTTTTATTACTAATTTTGATACACCCCGCATTAAGAGTGGTGTAATCTGCTGCGACATTAGTGACCGCATGAGAATTTATATGTGTGAAGGAAAACATCGTACAAAGAGGTTGTCTGATCAGCCTTATTACCGCCAAAATTCACTGAGCATAGACTGAACACCTTCCGCAGAGCAGTAGAAAATGACACATGGGATGACATTTGTTCTATAATGCGTCCTTATTGCGGATACCACACTTTTTTACGCAAGTTTATCGCTCCGTATGAAAGTAATGTCCCCCTTACGAAGGTAACAAAGCGAAGAAGAATTAGGAAGCCATGGATTTCACCGTCTTGGTTGCATCACATCGAGGTATAAAACAATGTTTACTGCAAATTTACCAAAACGAGAAAGCCTGATGACTAGACACAGTACATAGCTTATCGCAACCAATTAAACCGCGATATTAGAACCGCTAAGGACTGCTACTACAGTGATATCTTTGTGAATAGCGGTGGTCGTACGGATATACTGTGGAAACAGCTTTCCAACAACATTATACCCTTCAAGTATTACCAAAGCTTATGATATTTTAACAGTTAATGGTGTTGAGATGAGTAGGTTAGACTTGGCTAATGCGTTTAATGATTCCTCCTTTGATACCTCGTGGTCACAAGATAACCCGGAAGCGATCGAATTTCTCGAGACTAACAACCCGCAGAGTGTTTTCTTACTGCAGTTGACAATGAAGAAGTTCGACCAGTCTTCAGGAAACTACACAATAGCCCATCATGTGATGCGGACGGACCTCAAATTTCTCCTTTTAAGTATGTTATAGACGTTATTTCACCCTAACTGAATCATATCCTTAATCTATGTCTTAGAACTGGTACGTTTCCCACGGAGACGCAAGTTGCTAGAGTACTGCCCGTATTTAAAAAAGCTGATCGCAATAATATCGCCAACTATAGACCAATATCCATTCTATCAGTGTTTTCCAAAGGTCTTGGAAAAGTGGTCGCTCAACGCCTGCACCAATTTTTGGATCGCCACGCTATTATCCCCCGCTCTCAACACGGTTTTCAGAAAGACCTTTCTACTGAAACTGCATTGGTGGTCCTAAAAGAATTTATATTAGCGAGCTTTGAAGAAAAAAGATTACACTTGGGGTTTTCATAGACTTTAAAAAAGCATTCGACAGCATTAGTCATGAGACTCTTCTTGCGAAAATTCAGAGATATGGTATCAGGGGCCATGTGCTAGAGCTAATTCTAGCGCCACTTCCAGCGCGTGCCCCGCAATCAAAGCCTTCGCAGTACAAAAAGTTCCGATAAAGCAGTGCAACGTGGGTCGGGGCAGTTATATGGGTAAGCATCATGTGCGTTTGATGCAAATAAAATTATAATAATAATAATAATTATTATTATTATTATTATTATTATTATTATTATTATTATTATTATTATTATTATTATTATTATTATTATTATTATTATTATTATTATATCTGTATCTCCCATGCTATGCAGCCGAATCAGAGGCAGAAAATGCTACAAAAAATTAATTCGTGCACGCAGTCCACTGCGCGCCAAAGCGCGCCGCTTCCAACGTACACACTAAACACGAATGACACGAGATGGGAGGTTTATCCGTGTTTGTACGCTTTAAAACACCGCATCGCCAGATGAGAACACCGGTAAAACGGTGCACATGATATCATAAACACCGAAGCAACACCAGCTAGAACTGACGGTGTGCTAACGAGGTCCGCAATCGTTCACAAGCCGTCTCTAACGGAGTGGTTGTCGCCATTCGGAACCTTCCGAATGGTGTAGAAAAAAAACATTGTACGGCAACTGCGACGGAGCGAGGTCGAATTCCTGCTGCTGTTCAAAAGAACGCGCCATTGGAACTGTGTACGTTTATCTTTATTCGCTTAGTTCCGGAACGAAGCAGCAAGTTTTGGTTTCGGTCGAGATGAAATCGACAGCAGGCGGCGCAAAGGATCAGAAGACGGCGAGATAGTCGCGGGACGCTGTGACCGAAGCGGCGTAGGCGCTAGGCCTAGCAGCGCCAGAGGGGCCGTTTCGGATTGCATCGCAGAATTGAGCGCGGTGGGTTGTCTGGAGCCTCTCTTGGAACGGATATCGTGAGCGGCGACTGTGCGTTTGCCGCTGCTGCTTTTCGTTGCGCGACGGAGAAAGGAAAGATGGATGCTTAACGTAGTTCACCGAAGTGGATATCGTAAACGACGGCTGAGCTTGCCCGTCGCTCTGGTTTGCGAATGGCGGTATGGCGCCGTTGTGAGCGAATTGAGACAAGCGCTGGCTTTGCCACGCCCTTGGCCAGCGGGAGAGAAATTTCTACCTCGACACTGCTGCCCGGAAGGATATTCTTGAATCCTTGCCGTCTCACATCCGTCTCGCCGTCATGGTAAGTGATTTTGCGTCTTAAATATCGTTGTACGATAAAGACGTGAGCAGGCTTGTGTGGAGCGCTGAAGCACTGTGCTGCGGAATGGAACAAAACATGAGCGCAGTTTTCTTAACGACGCGCTGCCAGTGTATGGGTTGCTTTATTTGACTATGCGCCAGGGCTTGAGCACCTGCATTGTCAGTCAATCCCACTGCCTGCGTTATATGTTCGCCTTCATTCCGCAAAGCACCGCACGAGCGCTCTGTAGTACAAGTCTGCTTGCGTCTGCACTGAAGTACACCTTGCAAGCGGCTGTATGTTTTCGGCATTGTTATTTTAGTGCCCTCCGAAGCATTTGTGTCACTTTAGTTTGGATATGTGCAGCATTTTTGGCCACTCTTAATTTCATGCATTTTCGCAGAACGAGGTATGCGGCATCGCTATTAACATAAGAAAAAATCGGGTTGCTTTTTCTAAAATGCCATATTTCCCTCAAAAAACATAATATTGCTTATCGTGCTCGTCGCAGCAAATTTATGAATGTCCTCCAAGCTTCTGAAGTGCACCCTTGTATTCTGCCGTCATAGATTCGCCCGCGACATTTAGAATTCCAATCTGATTATTGCGCCAAGGCGCCCGTGTGCTGTGCGATGTCAGTGCACGTTAAAGATCCCCAGGTGGTCGAAATTATTCCGGAGCCCTCCACTACGGACCTATTCGTTCCTATCTTCTTTCACTCCCTCCTTTATCCCTTCCCTTACGGTGCGGTTCAGGTGTCCAACGATATATGAGACAGATACTGCGCCATTTTCATTCCACCAAAAACCAATTATTATTATTATTATTTGTTGCTTTCAGTCAATGGCGCAATCTCTTTGTCACTGGAACACGAGTGAAAGCGAGAAAGCAACGGCTGTCACATCTTGCCTTATGTTCTGCGATTCGTTGCGGCATAACTTCGATGGGTGCAGTATAAACGTGCTGTCTCTATTTGTGAAAATGTAACAGCTGCTTTAATTTCAAAGCATCACATACTTCATTGCCTTGCTCACCTCTCATTATTGGGGTCAGTAATTCGAACGACATATATTTTATTCATAATGATTTGTTTGGTATCAAACCTGACTGAACATTTTTCTATACAGGTTCTAATCTATGAAGAACTCCAAGGTTGCATCAGTTTAATCTACAAGCAGTACCAAACAGTTCAGAGTTAAGTCGCAAAGAAATATGCCCCCTGCAACACTTGTAGGTATTTTTGTGCAAATTATTGGTGGACATAGGCAGGAACTGAAATTTTTGTACGAAAATAGAAGCTCAGTATTTATCTGAGCATCTGATGACTACCTTTTAGGCACAGAATTTACTCAAATTTAGTCATTGATGTCACGAGCCTTAGCTAAGCTTGGGTTTTGTGAATATTTATTTTAGAATGGGGCTGGCACAAAGCCCTGGTATTTCGTTATCTTGCAAAGAGGTGGGATGCAAACAGTGACAGTAAGGAGCTGCTGACCCCCAAGGGATTTTCGTTAAAATTCGGGCATAGTTACTTGTGCAATTAAAAGAAGACAATAGTAGGAATAAGGAGCCAGTGTAAGTGCTGCAACTATGCTCAGTTCTGAAAATAGAGTAATTTCATGACTAAATCAGATACAGCGTACTGACACGGTGCTATTTTGGGATTTGCATTGCCACTGTCATTTTCACGCGTGTTCACTGCCACTCTTT
This sequence comes from Amblyomma americanum, assembly GCF_052857255.1. Taxonomy (NCBI): domain Eukaryota; kingdom Metazoa; phylum Arthropoda; class Arachnida; order Ixodida; family Ixodidae; genus Amblyomma; species Amblyomma americanum. The sequence continues at coordinate 38,258,161 of NC_135499.1, read as the reverse complement.
TCAACTAACCAATAATTCAATGTTGAGACGGTTGTGGTTTCTTTAGACTTGCACAAAATTATGGAGAGGTGATCACCATTATTTGCTTTTGCGACTGTGGTTTTTTGGTTTTTTCATTTTATTGACAAATTGTAATGAGGTCTGGATACGGTGCAGCTATTTTTTGTTTTCAGTTGGAAAAGAGTGTTTTGTGTTGTAGTCTTCGATGGCATCCAATCATTGTGGAGCGCTACTTCACAAGCTGTGTATAATGGTGTTATACACTTTGAACAACACCATACCAGTTTTGTATGTTTAGGTCTTCATTATACACACGCTAATATGATTCATGGGGAGTACTGATTGTTGCATCCCAGGCTGTTATAGGTGCTCAAAATGTGATTCCCTAAAGAACATTTGCTTCTTCGATGCTCAGCAAAAATTCCTGTAGTCGCTATATGTATCAAATGTCACGAACAAAGCAAGAGTGGTAGATTTCGTGTGCAGCTGTTCCTTTCGAATACGCACTTTGTATCACACTTCCTTATGAGCAAAGAAATATGCCCCCTGCAACACTTGTAGGTATTTTTGTGCAAATTATTGGTGGACATAGGCAGGAACTGAAATTTTTGTACGAAAATAGAAGCTCAGTATTTATCTGAGCATCTGATGACTACCTTTTAGGCACAGAATTTACTCAAATTTAGTCATTGATGTCACGAGCCTTAGCTAAGCTTGGGTTTTGTGAATATTTATTTTAGAATGGGGCTGGCACAAAGCCCTGGTATTTCGTTATCTTGCAAAGAGGTGGGATGCAAACAGTGACAGTAAGGAGCTGCTGACCCCCAAGGGATTTTCGTTAAAATTCGGGCATAGTTACTTGTGCAATTAAAAGAAGACAATAGTAGGAATAAGGAGCCAGTGTAAGTGCTGCAACTATGCTCAGTTCTGAAAATAGAGTAATTTCATGACTAAATCAGATACAGCGTACTGACACGGTGCTATTTTGGGATTTGCATTGCCACTGTCATTTTCACGCGTGTTCACTGCCACTCTTTTCAACTAACCAATAATTCAATGTTGAGACGGTTGTGGTTTCTTTAGACTTGCACAAAATTATGGAGAGGTGATCACCATTATTTGCTTTTGCGACTGTGGTTTTTTGGTTTTTTCATTTTATTGACAAATTGTAATGAGGTCTGGATACGGTGCAGCTATTTTTTGTTTTCAGTTGGAAAAGAGTGTTTTGTGTTGTAGTCTTCGATGGCATCCAATCATTGTGGAGCGCTACTTCACAAGCTGTGTATAATGGTGTTATACACTTTGAACAACACCATACCAGTTTTGTATGTTTAGGTCTTCATTATACACACGCTAATATGATTCATGGGGAGTACTGATTGTTGCATCCCAGGCTGTTATAGGTGCTCAAAATGTGATTCCCTAAAGAACATTTGCTTCTTCGATGCTCAGCAAAAATTCCTGTAGTCGCTATATGTATCAAATGTCACGAACAAAGCAAGAGTGGTAGATTTCGTGTGCAGCTGTTCCTTTCGAATACGCACTTTGTATCACACTTCCTTATGAGCAGTGGCTCACCATTGTTTCTTTAGCCTCTAGTTCAATTACAAGTAGGCTGTTGCTGCACTGGTTGCAATTGAATGAGATTGAGCGGCTCATTTGTCTTATAGCTAGAATATGGTTTTCAAATCTTTGGCAGGGAGGCCATTGCAGCATTTTGTTTAGGTTTTGCATAGTTTTGGTGGCCCACTAAATGTGATCATGGCTCTAATCGATAAATCATATGTACAGTTCCACCTCTGTAATATGGACACTTTGGTTTCCGAGCAAAATTCTCGCAAAGTGATTCATCCATACTAACGAATCATGAATGAAAAAGTTTTGATACAAAACTTGTCACCAAGGTCTCCTGCACGTAGTGGTGGGCAATGAAGTTGAAGCTAGACAGTGTTGATCGCTCCAAGTACATTAGCCTGGTTACCATTATCTTTAAAAATCGGTTAATGGCATGTTTGAACCTCGCATTTCTTTGACTTTATTCTTGAAAAAATTGGGTTGAGCATGGTTTTTCTATGTAAAATTTCTCACTTTGAGGAAGGTAGACCACCCCCTCATGAATTCATCCCTAGGATAGTGTAGTCATAATGTGCATTATACTGAAATGTGACAGTATTTTTTTGCACTTCTACAAGTGTTAGAAATGTCAGTGATATTTCGTTTTTAATTTTGCAGGACCAAGCACATACAGCATGCCTCCTCACCTATCAAGGCGCAGTTTTCCTGTTCATTGGCATCACCCTGTAGTGAAAACCTGATCGCTTCTGTGGGGATTTTGCTGTTTGCAGCCTTCTGGGTGTTCTGTTTGGAAAATCTAAAGAAGGCACTCTGTCTGCTGACCTTTCTTGAGAGTGCTTTTAGATATTTGGCTTAAAATAAACCACGTTTCGATGGTTTTGAGCTCATCAGTTTTCAAAAACCACTTCGTCTTTCCTTCACAGCTGCCTCTTCTATCTGCCTGTACATGTTTTACATGTCTAACTTTTTAGTACTGTTTGGAACACTGGTAGTGGAACACAAACTTTGCTGCTATAAGTTATCAATGTTAACATGATACAGTTGGCCAGAGCGAAGAAAAAGGAAAACAATATTAGCATGAATCTGTGAGAAAACTTATGTATAGCCTTTGTCAAAAAGTACAGAGCCAAAGGGTTTGGCTTCTAAGCCGTGTTATAAGGCCTCTGAGCATCCTTGGATTCCCAACATTTACGGTGGTCAAGGCAAGATTTTCTGTACCTTCAAGAGATATGGAATGCTAGCGATGCACGACAAGGCTCAGAAACGAATTCCTTGGGCTCTAAACTTCGACAAATGCTGTACTCGCATTATGTGACAGCATGGAAAGACATGACAAACAGGAACAGCAACATATTGTTGACCCTAAGGATAATCACCCCACTGGTTTCTTGTCCCTGCATGGGCTAGTCATGGATTTTATCTTTTTGCATCTAGCTCAGACAGCTTCCTGGGAGCACTGTCAGCATTTTGTAATTTTTTGTTTTTTAATAGACTTCCTGTTCTGCCACATGACACGTTTGCTAGCATTTATACATATCCTTTATTTAGAAAAAAAATAATGGTGATAATGGATTTGGTGAACAATAAAGTTTTCAAGCAAATATGTGCTTAGATGCAGGTCTTCAGAAATTCAATTACTTATTTAATCACAAAGTTACTAGTCCTTAGTCTGATCAGTTGCCATGGGAACTTTTCTGGAATTTTTCTTCACTTCATCCTAAAGTGAAGGTGATGAATGCCTTTCTTGCGATCAAAAAGAATGCCTGTGTCCTGAGCGCTTTGACCTTAGCCCATGTGTTTTTGCTTTGCTTGTAGTGCGCACAGTCACGTAACACCAGGTTGACTAAATCCTTGTGTTTCAGCATTAGTCATTACTTGTTAGCTAGATTGAAAAGCATGTGTGCATGTGTTTCTGTATTCTAATTTTTTCCATATAGGTTATGAGTGCTGCATTTTATTTCCGACAGGCTCCTTCAAATGGGTGGCTAACATATCTTTCGGGACACATAAACTTTCTCTAGAGCATAGGCCTTCATATATTGAGTTTAAAGTTTTGTTTTGTGTTCTTTTTATGTGATTGTGTTAAATTGAATGCATTGTATACGTTTTCTAAGGTTATGTTCATCCTATGTGTTTCTCAAGAACAAATGAACATTAGGGGTTGGATGCCTGTGATATTTTACTGTAGATTTAGTGGGCTGCTTTAGGATGTCTGTTTAGTATTTCTTTTACTGTAGTTTGTAATCTGCATCTTGAAGTTAGCCACTTGGTAATCTTGAAGTTAGCCACTTGGAATTACCCACTGGGAATTGTCTGGTGCATAACATTTTTTTTACCTAATCTTATCTGACAGCACCAGTTAGTCTGAAGTGTAGCAAAGAAGTTTTCAAGTCAACTCTGCATTGTTTTTCAAGATTTGGTATTGAATCGTTTTGATTACTTTTAGGTGCTGATTTCAATTTAGTCCCTATCTGTAATACCTGTTAAAGAATTGTGGTTTCAAATGTTGTTTATTTTCCTCCATTAGAAAAAAAAATTTTAATCTACAGGTCTTTGTGACCTTTTCTTTACATTACGCAGGCTATTCAATTTATTTTCAACTGAATAAGCTTGACATGTTAAGCAGCCTTTTAATGCTGCTGGTGTTAATATTACATATATGTGTGTAGGTTAGTAACTGACATTTGTGATAATCCAGTGCTATTTATAGTGGTGGTCTGTGTAATTCAGTATTTTCGACCATCCAATGGAATGAATGTAAGTCGCATGCAGAAGTTAAATTGCGAACAGTGTTTTGAGGACGTGCTAGTAACAATGTTCTGTAAAGTGGTTAAAACTGCGTTCTCGAAAAAAAAATGTCTCACAAACTTACACAGCTACCTTGCACTATGAAGGTAAAATGCAAGAACTATATTTTTGTTCGAAAATACAACCACAGAGCACAAGCTATATGCAATGTTTTTGTGTAATCCTTACTGTGAATCCTGCTTTTATCGACTTTTGTGGACAGGATGAAAATAGTGCCCGAAAAATATTTTCAATGCGCGAGTGGAGCACGGAATTCAAAATTATCTTTAAAAAGGTCCATTAGGGACTGCAAAAATATGTAACAGTAATGAACGGATTTTAAGGATACAATATACAAATGCATTCTTTTTAAAAACTTCTAAAGGCAGAGAGGTGGCAAACATTATTTGTCCAATGTGGAGCTGCCCGCAAGTGGCTTGTGCACTATTCAGGTTCTTTAACTTCAGGGATTCGGTTTTTGAACCACAGTGAAGAGATGGTATATACTTTTACGAGAAGAAAAATGTGTTGCAGGAATTTGGCACGTAGATCCGTTACCACGGTCTTGTTTTCAGTTTCATTGCCTGTCGTCTCCCCCACTCTGCTTTTCTTGCCCATTGCGAACCACCCCGTCAAGATACTTTCGGCTAGCGCCGGAGCCACGGATTGTGTATTTTTTACAGAAGTGCCGTATACTCAGCGGAGTCAGATTAAAGACGTTTCCTTGCCGCCACCGCTGGTCTCGGTTTTGTTTCCGCGATGTACGGCAGTACGCTGTGACGGGACTGGGACGTCGTGTGTATGCATGGCGCCACGATCGTGCAACGCAGGCATCCAGGAGGAGGTGAAGACAGCGGTCCGATGCACTTTGTATCCATCGTTCTTGCCCTGTTCCTTGCAGTACTACTACGTAACGGCATGGACGGAACGGGGCTGGTTGTTATATCTCAAAATTGAAGTTCAATTGGGCTTTGTTAATGATTATAAAGCGCATTCGAACCTGATTATTTTGATTAACGAACTAGCACCGTTCTGCATATATAGTTAGCAGTTCTAGTAGCCCTGTAAGAAAGAGCAAAATGCAATATAGAAAAACGGACCGCTGTTATCACCTCCTCCTAGATGCCGGCGTTGCAAAATCGGCGCCTGCATAAACACGACACCGCAGCCACCGCTCAGCGTATCGCCGCGGTTGAAACCTCCCATTTCAAACCGGAAGTGCATCGTATTTTTTGGTGTAAAAATCTACACCAAATATACTCACATTGCCAACCTCAAGTGCTTCGTATTTTTTTGGTGTAAAAATTTACACCCAATCTGCTCCCTTCGCCAACCGTAAGTCCTCCGTATTTTTTGCTGCTGAGATCTACCCCAAGTCTAACGCTGTATATCGAACCTCGATTTGGGAGGACGCTAGAGGACAAGCCGAAAACACCCATCTGGGTTGATTTGTGTTTAGTGTGTATGCTCCGCAATCAAAGCGATCGCAGGACAAAAAGTTTCGATAATGGAGCGCAGCGTTGGTCGGGGCAGTTATTTCGGTGACTGATTTTTCAATCTCCCATGTCATCATGTCATTTCGACCGACGCAAGGCAAAAAGCGCAACACAGAATTCATTCGGGCGCGCGATCTGCTGCGCGCCAAAAGGCGAGCGTTGGGGCGTCTGCTAGCATCCTCCAGCCTACGTTCCGCCACCATCGGCGTCCATGAGGAGCCGAGAGAAGGAGCGCCCGCATAGGAGGAGGCGGAAAGAGATGTCGTTACTCTAAGTTTATATAGGGGATTTACTAGTCAAAAGGTTGTAGCGCCCGCTTTGGGCTGCGCCTAGAGCACGGCCAAAGCGTGCCCGCGCAAGAAAGAAAATAAAGAAGGCGCGGGGCTTTGGCACGATGCCCAGGCTGGCTGTTTTATTGTTGCTACATCCGAGTCAGCTGCTCGTTCCTTCGCTCCTTAGGCATAAGCCTACAAGTGGTGACTTAGGACGAACACCATGACTGATCGGGGCGACCCCTCCACTGAACAGTACTCGCGCCCGCAGGACGTCGCATCGCTGGGAATTCGCCTCCCTCTCTTTTGGCTACAGAACCCGCAAGTTTGGTTTTTACAGATCGAGGCGCAGTTCAGCCTCCATCGCATCACCTCGAAAGCGACGCGCTACTGCCAGGTTGTCTCAGCGCTTCCTCCTGGTGTGGCCTGTGACCTCTCGGAGCTTCTCTCCGAACCCACGGGCGATACACCTTATCAGCACCTCAAGACCATTGTGCTGGAGAGATTCATTCTGTTTGACCGTGCCCGCCTCCAGCAGCTCCTTGCCGCGGAAGACCTTGAAGACAGGCGCCCATCCACCTGCTGTTCTAGATGCGGCAGTTCATTGGGGAGCGCGACTCCCCAGCCACACTCCGTTGCTTTGAGAGCTATGACTCAACCGCCTCCCTCAGCCAATTCGCCTTGTCCTCGCGGCGGCCGGCGATGTGACCCTCGACCACCTGGCGGAGCTCGCTGATAGTGTTCATGAGGTGGCTTCCCTGTCCGTCGTTAGTGTCTTGTCGCCTACTGACACGGCGATTTCGCGCCTTGAGGCGCGCATCAATGCGCTTACCGTCTCGGTCACAGTCCTCCGGCACCCGCCCGGGGGGGGGGGGGGGGGGGGGGACTCTTCGGCTCGCCCCAGCCATCGCTGCCCTTCACGCTCTCGTCATGCTCGGAGCACCAGCCCTCCGTCTGTATGCTGGTACCACCGTCGCTTCCGGCACCGCGCCACTAAGTGCACATCTCCCTGTTCGTGGTCGAGAAACGCCCGCCGAGATCACTGCGGCGATGTGTGATCTCCCTTCCCGCCGCGGTCGCCTTTTTGTGATTACCAATAGGCTATCTGGCACCCGGTTCCTCGTAGACATGGGCGCGGAGACCAGCGTTGTGCCTCCGGCTAAGGCTGACCGTCCCAAGTCAACGGGGCACTCGCGCCGTGCTGCCAACAAGTCGTCTATAGCGACATACGGTCTTTGCTCCATCACCCAGGACTTCGGACTTCGCCGGATTTTCCAATGGGTCTTCGTCATCGCTCATGTGGTCATCGGCTCGGATTTGCTCTCCTACTTCGACTTGGACGTCAGCGTGCAACATCATCTCTTGACTGATGTCTCTCCATCTCTGGAGTCCTGTCTGGCCTTGCTGCCGTCGGCACCCGCAAGCCGATACCTTCCTCGCCGTTCGAGGAAACCCAGGGGGACTTTCCGGAAGCCATGCAACCTTACTCAGCCGCCTAAGCATACGGCGACCAATCACATTGTCACCCGTGACCCACCAGTCGCCACTCGCCCACGACGCCTCTTTGGGGGCCATCTGGCTATCACCAAACCGGAGTTCGACCACATGCTAGAGCTCGGCATTATCCGCCTGTCGTCCAGCGCGTGGGCTTCCCCGCAGCATCTAGTGCCCACTCGGGATCCCGGAGACTGGCGTCCATGCGGGGATTCTCGAGCGTTGAACGCGAACACTGTTCGCGACAGCTATCCGCTGCCTCACATCCAGGACTTTACATCGCGCCTAGACGGCTGCACCATCTTTAGCAAAGTTGACTTGGTTAAGGCGTACCACCAGATAACCGTCGAGCCCGCCGACATACCTAGGACCGCCGTCACGACGCCTTTGGTCTGTTCGAGTACGTGCGGATGCCTTTTGGTCTCCGCATTTCGGCTCAAACCTTCCAGCGGTTCATCGCAGAGGTCACGCGGGGCCTCCTTTCTGTGTTTGCGTACATCTATGATGTCCTCATCGCCAGCCCTACGCCTGAATATCACGAGCGCCATCTACGTCAACCTGATGATTATGATCATTGAAAATGATCAGCATAAATTCAGACATCAACATTCTCGAAAAAAATTCTGAAAATTAAAAAATTGTAAGGAGCTGTTATGTATTGAATGTAATGGTCTAGTATTCTGATGCTCAGCAAAATTTTTCTTTTAAAGTGTTCCCATCAATCGCAGCAAACAGTTAAGACTGCCATAGAAAATGAATGGGAATGCTTTGGACGATTGCAAAAACGATAATCAAAAATTTTAAAACTGCCGTGGAATGACCTGCGGGTATATTGATTGTTTTACTAAAATATCCGATTATATACGAAAATTGCGCTTATGAGCAGTTTGCCGCTCAAAAAAAATTCTGCGGTTTAACTACAGGTGAACCTGGATTACGAAAGGTGTGGTGTATCGGGATAGTGCACGAGGCTTGGCGTCTGTGATGTTAAGTGCATTCCGCACACTGGACAAACAGTGCGCCCGCCCTGCCACCCTTGCAGGTGGCAGTTAAATTAATTGTTTGTCACGAGATGTTGGTCACCCAATGAACGCTGCAGCCTATTGCTGCAGTGCCGCGTATCTGCCACAACGTTGTCAGGGCTAATGCAGGCAGCCCACATCTCTCTCACCGCTGCCACGTACCTCAAAGCGCGATGGAGGTGTTCACTGGCGCAGGGAGCAGTTATGCGCCCTTCCTCATGATCATCGGACTCTAGAACGTTGCCCACTCCAAAGCCAATGAGCACAATGAACGCCGACAGCCTAAAAAAATAGAGGCGAGCGCTCGGTGTCGGCGGCGGCTGGGTGACGTTATTGCTGAGTGACGTTCAAGGTCAAACGCGCGAACACGGGGAATAAGCTACGGAGGGCAGTTGTAAATCTTTCGCTTTAAAATGCTTTTGTCCACAATTGTTGGGTCTGTGGTGACCACTGTCAGACATGAGATGCTGTAAATGGATAATTCTGGAAACAACTGTGAAGATCGGCTCTTCATATAAGTTCGTCGCACATTCTTAAACGGCCGGAAGCTGCACTTCTTGAATTGGTCTTAGCAAGGGATTTGAAGTGCTTTGTGGAAAGGGGGGGGGGGGGACGCTCTAAGGACGCTTGCTGCCTTGCGAATCGTTCAGCAAGGCACCCGAATTGCAGCATCACTATTGACTAGCACACGGACTTCAGTTCACCCAAAACAAATACTGGCTGTATATTATTATTATTATTATATTAACTGTTCTCAGCTCCGCAGCGCTGGTAAATCGATCTAAAGCGTAAAGCCAAAATTTTGAACATCCCACTAGCGTAAAGGACACCAGAGAAAGGAGCAGGCTGTGGCTGGTCGGCAACCTTTTCTCTAGTGCAGGAAGTGCCGCATGAAGACGATGGGGGCGAAAGCTGATTCAGGCTACTTGAGTGGCTGGCTAGCGCACCTGGACTGATACCGCGCGAACAGGTATCGAAATGTGCAATTTCTTTCTTGTGATATGGCCAGAGGAGTCCTCCTTGCAGTTATCACTTTCCTTTTATATCTATAGCAGCCTTCCAAAATCTTTTTTCCTTTGTATTTTTTTCAGTCTTTTGGCGTTGAACTCAGCAGTACAGTGACGAGATTTTCTGCAATGCTCGGCCAGGTGGCCAGTTCCCGCTAAAGCTTGCACTGCCACACGGTGCGCTCGCAACGTCATTATGCATCTCCCCTTTCGACTTTTTTCACTGCCGTAAAAGTAGTGCCAAAATTCTTTTTGTGACGAATGAAACACCCGGTATAAATCCTATTGGCACGTAACACACTCAATTACGGTAGCTTTTAAGCCCAGCGCTATCTTATGTAACAGCACAGCAATTTCCGATTGGCATACTTGTCCATTACATGCTCCTGTTTTCTTGTATTATTGAGTACGTACTGAGCATTTGAGTGCGTACTGAGCATTCTGTTGTGGTTGTTTAAAATGTTTATTGTCCAGATTGGGAGCGAACCTCATGGTTCGACTTCCTATTAAATAATTCCATTGCGAGAAGCTGCGATGGCGGCCCTACTTACGAGTCATTTCTAGCTCTCAGCGCGTGCATTTAGCAGGGCAACCTCCTGCTGGTTAGGAGCTGTATGGAAGAGGTGGGGCAATTTCTCCACAGTACAGAGGTTCTCGCCAGTAAATTTCTGGGCGTCAGGCGATCAATGATTTGGAGGCGTGAAACGTGTTGGTTTGTATCATCCTTGTTCTGGGAGAGAGGGGGCGCTGCTCACCATCGCCAAGAAGTGAGCTGAAGCCACAGAGACCCTGGGCTGAGGACCCCACGTACAACTCCAACTACCTCTTCCACCTATAAACGCTCATTCATTCATCCATTCGAGGTTTTGGCATTGTCATGGTGAACGTAGCAACTTCTTCGCCAGCCTAAATGAAGAGAAGGAAGTGGTATGATCCGCGTGAAACGAGGGTGACATCCATCTTGAATAGTGTGCACTGAAGAGGCTGCTCTTCTGACGCATTGAAGGCATGTCTGTGCAGGGAAAGGCAAGTTCTTGATCTTCAGTTAGTAGCACTGTCGGACTGGTGCATCGCTGATACTATCGATGCGCGGTAAAAGTAGTAGTGCGCGTCCTACAGCTCCATCATAATTGTGGCATGGTGTCCTCTTCGGGCACCATGTACGATCCCCACGCGAAATTTACGCAGTTTGCTAGCTTTTTATGAGGCATCAAAATTAAACGGGCACTTCTGTTTGAACCCTTTCCATCTGCATGGTTGCAGATATGATTTACGAAACCCTTTGTAGATGTGCGGTCGTTATCGCCACCGGCTATAACATTCTTAATGCGGTCATGCAAGTTAACATAAAAACTATAATCCATGTTTATACAGCTGTCCTGTGCCGCTCAAAAATCTACCAGCGTCAGGAACCTCAGGGCTAGCGTGAGCAAATTAGTCCTCTAATACTAAAACAGATCGCCGATCTCAACTCTCACGGACGTAGATACGAGAGGAACGTGAGACGAACAACACTGAGGAACAGGCCCCAGTTTAATGACGCTAGCTCTGCGTTCTCAAGGCTGCTAGATTTCAGTGAAGCTGAGTGAAAACACAGCCCTCGACCGGAAAAGCCTCGAGATTCTGAGCGCTGAGCTGTATTTTAAATCTTCTAATGAGAGAAAAGGAATGAGTGCCCAGCACGAAAGCACCTCATCGGTTTTTGTGGCAATGTATTCAGGGTGGTCCAGATGGAGCACCCAGATACGCTCGTTAGCCCGCCTTGAGATGTTCACTGATAAACAGCGTGCGCTAAAAGGACGTACATAGGAAACTTGGAGACAGAGGAAAGAATCCAAATCTTATTAATGAAAGGGGAACCCTAAGCCTCCCATCCCGCAGACGAGGGTTTTCACGGATGCTGCAAGGCCTCTACTGCAGCGCTTAGAACCCAGCCCCCTGGGCTCTGAACTTTTGAAAGATTGCATGGACGAGCAAGGTACGCATGCCTGCGCTTCACCTTGTCTCATTCTTACGGGCGTTTACTCGCGCTGCCAGGAACACTAAAGCACTGCGAGCGTGCCCACAGTACCAATGCAGAAAAAACCGCGTGTTCCTCGCAGCCGATCACGTGCAAGGCGGCCGTGGCCTGGAAGGTGGGCGAACCACTCAAGATTGAAGACATTCAAGTGGCCGCTCCCAAGCAGGGTGAACTGCGAATCAAGGTGCGGCTGCGCTGGCGCTGGACTCGTTGCGCTTCATTGCTCACGACACGCACGAGGAAAGCCCCTCCCACCAGAGTTGAGAGCGGCTGGTTCTGTATGCAGGTCTGAGTGGTTGTAGTCCAGCTTAAAACATTTCCACCCGCTTCCCCTGAAGTGCGCGCCAGATGACCAAATTGTAGTGTTGGCAAAGTCATATGGTAGGTAACATTACAAAGTTTCAGCCTTTTATAGAGATAGGAGGTCATCAACGTCCATGCTTTTACATTCCACTTTTCATTTCCATTTAAAGCACGCACCAAATTTACCGCACCTCTCAAGTAACTTGAAAGCGGGAACTCTAGGTTCCATTCCCGATTTCGGGTAATCCGTAAGCCGCTGAATGAGCTTTCTGAGGAGTACGCTGTTCATTCGGTAAAGGTTTTTGGTATCGTGAATAGTTTAACGTCCAAGAGCGGCAGGGGACGCCGTAGTGGTGGGCCTTGGATTAATATAGGCCACCTCGGGTGAAAGGGACAATAAAGGGAAGTCGCAAAATTATAACTATGGATAGAGTATTGGTTAACTAAAACATTCAGCCGCCAAAAAAAGGTTTTACAACATGACCACAGACTGCGACACATTACTAGCGTTAAAATGCACACAAGTAATATGTCGCGGTCTGCGGATCAAAAGCACCAACTAGCCCAACTTAATTCCTTAAAACACGACATTACGAGGCCCCTACGGCTTCCTTTTTCACAATGACGATGGACGGAATGGGCCGCTTCGTCTTCCTCGAAAGTACTGTTAATGAGATTTCTCTTTTTTTTTGCGGAAAGTTGGCCACGTTTCTGAGAAATTCGGAAATGAAATTTTTGAATTCGTCCCGTATTCAAAATTCCCGTAAAATTTCCTCACGTCAACGTAATTTTTATAACGCTATTTTAAAATAACTCATCGCATAAACAGAGCGAGAATGTCAAGACTGGCGCTGGTGAACACTGTCAAGGTTGAACACCGACCAAAATAAAATTTGCACTTCAATGACGTTTCGGCTCCCACGCGGGAGCCTTGTTCACAAACAGGTACAGACGTGAAAGGCTGGCTATTTAAGCTTGAAAATGTGCCCTAGGCAGTGGGCGTACGCACTAAGAAGTGCCCTGTCAGTGCGATAAGAGTGTGCTCGGTTTTCTGAATGAATAAGGATTCTAGATATAAGCGACTTTGGAGATTCGTTTCTGTTTTTAAAATGCGCGCGTTACTGCAATATATGTAATGCTGCCTGCTTTCAGAATGTTCAACGAGTGCATTTGACGACGCTTTCTTGTTTGCAACATCATACTGGTATTGCTTCAACCTTTTAACAAAGTTTCCACTTTCACCCACATACACATGGTTACAGTCTCTGCACTGTATACTCGCTACAATATAATCGCTACAATAATTAAACTGCCACCTACCCCGTGAGCACTTTGCTCACTACCCGGCGGCAGGTTGTGATGACGCCGCCAGGTCAGCTCACCTAGATGCCCACCTGCCTCCTAGGTTGCTCTACGGGGACCACCTGCCAGAGCCATGCCCATGATTTTGTAGCAATAGCTACATTACGGTAGCATTTCGAGCCTTCAGCGCGGCGGCGCCGCCACCCTGTGGCTGCACTGCCGCCTGTGTCGGCGCCGCCACATTATGGCTGCGCAGCCCCGCTATCGCGTGCTTGGTCACGTGGTGCGGAGCAGGTGCCGGCGGCGCAGCGCCATTGCTGATCACGTGGTTCGTCACCTGGTTGTCACGTAACCAGCCATGTGGTGCGGAGCAGCTGCTGCTGCCGGCGAAACCGAGCTGCCACAGCTGTGCGCATGCGCCGTGTCAAGTGGGACGAAGATGAAGAAGCAACGTCCAGCGAAACGGAGCGGCGAAAGACTGACTATGCAATTCAACTGAGCAAGTTCCACTCGGCCAGCTGTAGCTTTCGCGTCACTCGAGGTTTAACCAGAGCTAAACCACCGCGAATGTTTCGCTCACAACACCAATACCGAATTTTCTGGTGAACGCGGCTTTTAACGCGAGCGTTAAAACAGAGTAACGTGTGAGTTCGACTACATACGGCTGTCACCAGCCAAATTGCAACCAAACTCAGTGGCAATCTATGATAAAAAATGGCGGTGGTTTAGCTCTGGTTAAACCTGGAATGACGCGATAGCTACAAATGACCGAGTGGAGCTTGCTCAGTTGAATTGCAAAGTCAGTCTTTCGCCGCTCCGTTTTGCTGCCCGTTCCTTCATCTTCGTCCCACTTGACACGGCGCATGCGCACAGCTGTGGCAGCTCGGCTCCTCACCACGTGGCTGGTCACGTGACCAACCAGGTGACGAGCCACGTGATCAGCAACGGCATCGTGCCGTTGGCAGCTGTTCCGCACCACGTGAACAACCACGTGACAGCATGGTTGCGCAGCCACGGGGTGGCGGCGCTGCCACAGGATGGCAGCGCAGCTACAGGGTGCTAGAGCAAAGGTTTATTGTTACATATCAGGGCATTCGACTGGAAGCGGATGAAGCAATGAAACACATAGGAACAAGGATCACAAAAAAATTTAAAGAAAGAAATGTTGCACATAATTTATCGAAGGAGGATAGACCGGTTACTGCAACTGCTTCACTTCAGCAAAGAGAGTGGGAAAATGCAGAGAAGAAGGCTCACGTAAACAGGACCAGATGGTATTCCGATTATGTTAATAAAGAAGCTAGGACCAAAATACAAGCAAACATTAATACAGGTAGCGAATAAAATGATAGTGGAAGACAAAAGTCCCCGATGAATGGCGATTGAGTAGAATGAACATGATATATAAGAGAAAAGGGGACAAAGCTGACCTAAGTAACTACCGTCCCACAACAATGACATCTGTGGTTTACAGGGTGGTGATGCAGATTAGAAAGGACTGACTGCCGGAATCAATTCGCTGACTTTGGATTTAAAAATAGTCCAGATTGGATTCACGCTTCGCTCTGAAAAAAATGGCCTGGAACAAATCTAGGAAAGTGGCTAAGTATTTGCTAAGTGCAAAGTTAGCTCTGCTGTAATCGCGAATGGTTCTAGTGGTATTAATTGTTTTACCTTTCGCGATTCTAATTTCAAACGCTAACATTACGGCGTCACTTAAACCAGGCACGTAGGATATTAGAGACACGAGGTCAGGGCATGTCGTTAGAATAAGGTCCAAGGCATTCGCGCTACGGTTCAGTGACCTGGTGGGATTAGTCACCAGTTGACTTAAGGAAAAGGTAGAACAAAGATATAAACAAACGCGACTCTGGGATGAAAATGGGCTTAAGACAGGCACTTCAGACTACCATGAAAGCCTGGGAAAGTCCAAGCCGCCTAAAAAAATATTGCTACAGTAGGATGGCGTGTTGATACTATGTTAAGGGAGGCATGAAACTCGGAAACAAAAGTGGACGAGTACGAAGGAGGGCGGTAGCAAACACCAAAAATAAATTTATTGTGGCCAAGTTCTGCGCATCTCCACGTAGGTTCAAACTTGGTTTAAATGTGAATAGAGTAGGAAGGAATGAATTTAGTTATCGCGAGCAACACACCGCCAACAACACGGGCAGTGCGATCACAGCGATGAATTCTGAAATGCGATGACCCGTAACATACTTCACTACTTTGAACATTGGGGTGTAACCAGGTCTCGGTTAGTGCAATGATGTCTGCGTCACCGGTGTCGATAACAGAGTTCAGGGAGTCACGTTTGTTAAGGATGCTTCGTACGTTAGCGAGGAGAACAGACAAAGTTGATTTAGAAGATTGCGCATCACGTCCCCTCGCGTGGCAGCCGCCGCGGTGGCTCAGTGGTTATGGTGCTCGGCTGCTGACCCAAAAGACGCGGGTTCGATCCCGGCCGCGGCAGTCGAATTTCGATGGAGTCGAAATTCTACAAGCCCGTGTACTGTGCGATGTCAGTGCACGTTAAAGAACCCCACGTGATCGAAATTCCCGGAGCCGTTCACTACGGCGTCTCTCATAGCCTGAGTCGCTTTGGGACGTTAAACCACCATAAACCATAAACCAATCCCCTCGCATGGCCATATGAGGAAAGACGAAATTCAATTGTAAATTATTAAGCGGTCGCAGTTAAAAACCACACGATAATCCATGTATTATAATGTCTAACGCATCATTTGATAGAAGAAAATACGCAATAAAATTAGGCGTCCTTTGAGTTTCATGAGTGCCCCTGCGTTGACCGGCCGGAAAAGGCGTCCAGACGGCGCAGTGATTGTGTCTTGCAGATCGCGCACACGAGCGTGTGTCCGACAGACGGGCTCGTGGTGGACGGCCCAGCGGCGCCCGAGGGAACAGTGCTGCCCTGCGTTCTGGGACACGAGGCTGCCGGCACTGTCGAGAGCGTTGGTCCCGGAGTGACGCGTTTCAAGCCCGGTACGCCAGTCGCTCGCATAGCTGTCGGCAGCATGATGGGCCCGCTCTACAAGGGTGCTTACAGACGATAAGGCCCAGTTACGCACCCACTGACTTGCTGTTCATTTCGTGTGTATATGCAGACGAGCGTCATGTTTGTAAACAAATGTGGCACTGCGCTCGGCAGCGACGAGGGCTGTAGGCAAAGTTTTTAAAATACCAGCGTGCCTACGCTGGCCCAGCGACGCTGCTTTCGAAGTCAAATGGTAAAACCATTTCGAAGCATGCGATTTGCTTGTGGTTAGGAAACATTTCACTGATGCACGTAGAGTAGCTCCGCACTCTTCCAGCCTGTTCGCCAGACGGAAGTACCGGCTGGAGCTGCATCCGATCCTTCGACGGTTCTAGTTGCCAGTATGTAGCAGCGCGGCAACGGCAAGAGAAGGCACAGGTTGTGGAGATAAACTAATCGTGCGCCGGTACAGCATGCGCGATTGCTAGAGCAAGATGTAGGACGACGCAATGCACGGCGCTGGGCAGCTTTTCACATGACGAACCTTGTGATCAGGGTGGATGTGCTTCTTGTTTTCACTCCGGAGAACTTCGGAATTAATGGACACTGAAGTCTTAAATCTACTTTGAATACGGAAACTGCAATCTGACAGCTGCACAAGCGCATATGCGCGTAAACGTTTTTCTCGAGCTTCAACCGAAATTTATGTTCACTGTGATGAACTATAGATAAGCCATTTTGCTGCTTCTTTTAAAATTGGCATTCAAATGTGCGCCTTCTGCTTAACCGGGGTGGCCTTTGATGTGATATTTGCTGTGCTCGCCATGTTTTGATCGACCTATAAAAGGGGAATTGAAATCATTTGGGAAATAAGACTACGTTATTTTGCCGAGATCCCAGCGCCGTTGAATCATTCTCTGATACCGGCGTTGAAACGACACACTTTTTGAAGCTGCCGGAAATAAATATACACAAAAAATTGACCGACGTTTACGCTCATCTATAATGCGACTTTTGAGTGCAGCTGCTGGGGTATTTAAACCCCAGGCGGCAGCAGACGTGGCACGCAGTGTCGAAGAGGGGCAGGATTTGTATTCGGCAGCGCGCACAGCGATCCGTCGGCGCTGAGATGATATGTGAACCTCTCCGGGAATCCTCACGGAATGCAACTGCAAACGACTTTACAGCTTCGGCCACCTGACAACGTCGCAAGCAAGGATGTCAACTCAGGCTAATGCCACTCGTCGAAAATGGCATCAAATTAGCCGCCTGACAGGGGGCTACGCAATTTCTTGGAATTCAGTGGATTACACAGCGCAATTAAATGCCTTATTCGCCAGCTCCCGTTATCTCATCCAGATTCGTTAAATTTCGAGGGACTGATAACCAATCGCACGCGCAGCTGCTCACACAAAACACCATACTGCACACCCTTTGCTAATGAGCTGCACTATTCAGCGCAAAACATCACACACCACTGAGGAAGCGGTCGCAAATGGGAGAAGGATGATTCCGCTCATGCTGACTAAAACAGTTAAGCGAAATGCCACGGCTAACTGCCGGAACACTACCCTTTAACATTATAATTTCCTTAAGAATATCCATTCGGACAGGTTGGGGGAATTCAGAAGAGACGATCGCCACACGCCGACGGCGGTAGCACATTAATCAAGCCGTCGACGCGTGTGTATGATCCCTATGACGGTATGTAAAACCAAGGACGAAATTTCTGGAAGCGGTGGGCGGCGCCCAGAAAGAGAGTAGTCATTTTGATGTTTCGTTTAAGCTTGCATTCGAATGTCCGCCTTCTCCTTGATCGGTGTCGCTTTTGGTGTAGTATTTGCTGTGTTCGCCAGGTTCTATCGACCTACAAAGGGAAAATTCAAAGAATTTGGGAAATAACACTACGTGACTTTGGCGAGATCCCAGCGCCATTGAACAATTCTCTGCTACCTGTGGTCAAACGACACACTTGTTTCTCGGCGAATAAGAATTAGACTTAGTTCGGGAATTAGTACGCAGAATTAGTTACGCGACGCCGTACTAAGATATAAAAGTAGAGAGAGGAAGAAAATAGATTCCCTCATTCGGAAATGAATTCAAAAGACACTAGAGTTTCCTATGTGTACGTCGACGGAGCGACTGCTTTTTTTAGGGGTCCATAACAAGTGGACAGAACTAGTGGAAACAGTGCGCGCTTCCCAGATTGGGAGACTCAGCACAACGGAAACAGGCAGAGTAATCCTAGCAAAAGTTGGAATAAATCCCGAAAGAGGGATCGAAATGAAAGTTTAAATCGACAGGGAACGAAGGAACGCCTTGGTAGAGCCCCCCTTCCCGAAATATATACACCCGGAGTTCAACGTTGAACGCAGGGCCAAGAAAGCCGAGGCTCTAGAGCTGAGATTCGGCAAAATAGAGGAAGCGGACGTAGCGTAAGTTCATGCGGCGGATAGCAGGACGGCAGTGGCAGAAGCTTAGGTCGTCAACGGCCGAGGGGCTCCAGTCTCCGCGGCAGCCATCCGAGCGCGCAACATAGAGACTGCGGAGGAAGTTGCTATAGCGTTCGCCTGCGTAGGAACAAAAGCCAAATTCGTAGTAAGCGACTGTAAGGCTGCCATTCAAAATTTGGAGGAGGCAGGATCTTACCGGAAGCGGCCATTGAGTGAGTGAGTGAAAGAATTTATTGTCCAACAGAAGACGACCTCATCCTACCCTCCGGCTCTCCCTCTCTGTCGAGAGATGAAAGCCAGGAGGGAATGGGGTGGGCAGGGTCCCCGCGTCAAATGCTGGTCTAGAATTCTTGAAACCGGACGGCCTCTTCAGCCAGTCGGACGGCGAGGAGCTGGTGCTCAGGGTCCGAGCTACGCAGCAAGATTTCTCAGGCGTCTCTACTATCTATCTTATTCGCCCTGCCCGGGGATTGTGTGCACTCCCAAATAATATGATCGAGGGTCCCTCTCGCTCCGCATTTCTTGCATTTGCCATCCTCATTTTCCGGGAAAATATGTTTAATTAATATTTGGTGCGGGTAGACGCCTGTTTAAAGACGTCTGCCCGCCATCGCTTACTGATTATTAAGCTTCAAACTGGGCGGGGGAAGTTTCTTGTTGTGTTGCCTGTAGTACCGAGTTACTTCTTGATATTGTCACGTAGTGGCTGGCAGTCGAAGCAGCGATGAAGACGGACAGAAGTTCTTCCAAAAAAGAACTGCTTATTGGGCTGACTTGCGCCCACAATGGATTGAATCACTCGACGGCGGCGTAGCAACAAGCGTGCTCGGCGGTCGTCGAACAGAATCCCCGCCGCGGTCGGCCATGCTCAATTTAAAGCCGACAGTGAACTTTCTAGATAAAGCGTGCAAAGTTACTAGAACATTCTGGAACAACGTATAGTCCGCTCTGCCTGGATGCGATCCATCGAGGTAAATCTGGTCGTGTCTTGCGTCGCAAACAAAGCCATAAAGTTGCGTGGCGGCAGATTTCTAGAATGAGCAAATACTGAAAAAACCCGCTGCATTACCCCCCTCTCAAAGAAGCATCGTCCTGATGCATTAAAACAAATAATGCGACAAGCAACAAACAAAACGGATCGTGCGAAAATAAACACAGAGTGTGGAAATGCAGCGTCCTTCTAGCGCGCATATTAGAGCTTCAGACGGACGACATGAACAACCTCTGGTCGTACGCGGCGTCGCTAGGATGCAGTCATTCCGTCCGGGATGACTTCATAATCCGGTTCACCTAGCCGGCGAAGAACATTGTACAGGCCAAAATAGCCGCGCAGAAGCTTTTGGTTAGCGCGCTCGACTACTGATCCGGAGTTCCCGGGTTCGAACCCGACCGCGGCGGCTGCGTTTTTATGGAGGAAAAACGCTGAGGCGCCCGTGTGCTGTGCGATGTCAGTGCACGTTAAAGATCCCCAGGTGGTCGAAATTATTCCGGAGCCCTCCACTACGGCACCTCTTCTTCCTTTCTTCGTTCACTCCCTCCTTTATCCCTTCCCTTACGGCGCGGTTCAGGTGTCCAACGATATATGAGACAGATACTGCGCCATTTCCTTTCCCCAAAAACCAATTACCATTATTAAGCATTTCACTCAATTCACGGCGCCAAATGGGCGTCCAAACCCTGACTTGGTCTCCTGGCTTGTATTCCGCGTTGCGTCATCGTAGGTTCTAGCGCCTGGCGTCGAACCGCTGCTGGTCTTTGATCCGTAATCGGGCAAGTCTTCGGGCTTCGGCGCGTTGAAGGTAGGCGGCGACTTTCTATTCTTCTGTAACGTTTGGCAGCATGACGTCTAGCGTGGTCGTGGCCTCCCTGCCATGGACGAGCCTAAAAGGCGTCATCTGCGTGGTCTCCTGCACTGCGGTGTTGTAGGCGAAGACGACGTAAAGCAGGATGACGTCCCAGGTCTTGTGTTCGGCATCGATATACAAGGTGAGCATATCGGCGATGGTTTTGTTCAAGCGCTCGTAAAGTCCGTTGGTCTGCGGGTGTTATGCAGTTGTTCTCCGGTGGCTGGTTTGGCTGTAACGCAGGAATGGCTTGCGTTGTGTTCCGCCGTGAATGCTGTTCCTCTTCCGTGATTAGCACATCAGGGGCGCCGTGTCGCAGAAGAATGCACTCAACGAAAATTTGGCGAATTCTGCTGCTGTTCCCTTCGGTAGGCCTTTTGCCTCAGCGTAGCGGGTCAGGTATTCGGTCGCTATTATGATCCATTTATTTCCGGAAGTTGACTTTTGGAAAGGGCCAAGCAAGTCTATGCCGATAGGCTGAAAGAGCCATGAGGGGAGTTCAATGAGGTTCAGAAATCCTGCTGGTCGAGTGAGAGAAGTCTTTCGTCGCTGACAATCTCGGCAGGTTTTCAGAAAATGTGCGACATCGCAGACAGTCACGGCCAGTAATGCTTGTCTTGAATGCGGTGGAGGGTGCGCCTAAACCCTAGATGTCCAGCTGTCAGCTCGTTGTGTGAAGCGTGCAGAACTTCTTCGCTGCTTGCGTCGGTATGAACTTCTAACCGTACACTCAAGAAAATCGCCCATCTGTACCCCGGAGACGACGCGGCCCTCCTCACCGCCCTCAAAACCAAATACATCGGCACCCCCCATCCTCCCAGCACAATCTCGTGCACGGGAGGCCCAATTGAGAGGCTGGACGCCCCCATCACCACTGCCGAGGTTTACGCCGCGGCTCGATCTGCCACACGCAACACGGCAGCTGGCGCGGACAAGATCACAAATGGGATGATTCGAAACCTGGGCAAGTCGCAGATCGAGGTCCTCACTACCTACATAAATGACACCCTATGGGAGGCGGGAGAACTCCCTGCAGAGTGGAAACACTCCGAAATCCTAACTATCCCAAAACCAGGCAAACTACCAAGCCTGGAAGCATTACGACCCATCTCCCTCACCTCTTGCCTGGGCAAACTATACGAGCGCGTTATCCAGAGCCGCCTCGAAAACTACATAGAGGACAACAACCTCTTTCCTCCCACTATGATCGGCTTCAGGAAATGTCTTTCTACGCAAGACGCTTTCCTCCTTCTCAAGGAAGAAGTACTCAGTAGCATCTCGAGAGGCGGCGAGCACCTAATTATGGCACTTGATCTGAAAGGCGCTTTAGACAGCGTTTCTCACGACGCCATCTTGAAAGAGCTCAACGCCCTCGATTGCGGACCCAAGACCTTCAACTACATCAAAAAATTTCTCAGCAACCGCACGGTCACGATTGGCATGGGAGATGTCCGCTCCGGCACAGAGCAGACACCCAACAAAGGCACTCCCCAAGGCTCTATCATCTCTCCTCTCCTCTTCAATATAGCTATGATCGGCATGACAAAAGCACTCGAGGCTATTAAAAGCATCGGCTATACTATTTACGCTGATGATATTTCCATCTGGTCCACCTGGGGTTTCCTTGCCGACAAAGAAAACACCCTACATGAGGCAGTCAATTGCGTAGAAAGACAAGCAGCAAATTGCGGCCTCCGCTGCGCACCCGAAAAATCCGAAATTATCCGCATTCAGGGCTATGCCTACAAATCTCCCGGCGACATCGAGGTTTACCTCGAAGGCACGAGAATAAAGGAAGTCCCTCTTATCCGCATCCTCGTCCTTTGGCTTCAGAGCGACAGGAAAGCCAACCACACGTTACAGCGTCTCCGGACAACTGCCCTCCAGATCTCTCGCATGATTCGGCGCATCACCCGCAACCGAAAAGGCATGAGAGAGGAGGATACAATTCGAGTGATACAGGCTGTAGTTATGATCCGCCTGTCATACGGTCTCCCATTTCTACCACTTCTGGGGAATGAGCGAGACAAAGCAGACACCATCATCCGTACCGCCTACAAACATGCGTTAGGCCTCCCGATGTACACGGCCAGCTGCCACCTCGAGGACCTGGACTGACCAACACAATAGAAGAAATTCGAGAAGCCGTCCTTGCATCGCAAAAGGAACGCCTCCACACCACCAAAGCTGGACGCGCCATCTTGGAAAGAGAGGGTTCCCCGGCTGACATACGCACCGTCCAGGACAACCGAGACCTACCCTCAACTCTGCGAACTCGCGTGTATGTAGCTCCACTCCCGAAGAACATGCACTCGGTCTCGCAAAAGGGACGACGAAAGGCGCGAGTGGACTATCTGCGCCGCACACATCGACAGGCACAAAATGCTGTATACGTCGACGCAGCCATGTACCCCGATTAAACAAACGCGGTGGCGGTCGTCTTGGACACCAATTTCAAGGAAATCGCCAGCGCCTCCCTACGAAACTGCTCTCCCACAGTAGCAGAAACTGCTGCAATTGCCCTCGCAATCCAGCACGGCGGTGCTACGGGAAATGAGTTAAAATCTATTACCGACTCCCAGCCTGCGTGTCACCTCTTCCTCTTTGGCAGACTTCCACACTCCGTCGCTCCCATTCTGACTTCCCCACAAGTTCAAAATTCCACATGCAAGCACCAAATCATTTGGACTCCTGGGCACGGGGGCTCGAGGGAAACGAGGCCGCGGACAGTCTAGCTCGAGGATATACTAACCGAGCCACTAACCTCTCCGACCTCACCCCTCTCCCCTCTACGTACGGCGAGCGCCTCCTCCTTCTCCGAACACAAAGACAAGTCTATCCCCCACCACACCCTAAGCTAACGGCGGCAGAGGCGAGGGAATGACGACCACTACAGACAAACACCTTTCCTAACCTACACAAGTACCACATCATCTTCCCCGACAGATATAACAGAATCTGCCCCTGGTGTGGCGGAATTCCAACAACATATCATGTAACATGGGGCTGCTCGGGTCCCAAGCCCCCCGAACTAGACAAACATCACTCTGAGGAACAGTGGGAGTCTGCCCTGCTCAGCTCTGACTTGGCGACGCAGCTAAAGCTGATATCCCAAGCAAGAGCAACTGCGGTGGACATTGGGGTCCTGAAATAAGGACTCCACCCAAAATCTGTAATTTCGCCTCTCTATCATACCTTTTTAGAATAAATGTTTTCTACTACTACTACTACATTAAGAGACGCAAAGTCTAGATATCGATGCAAAAATGCAATAGCTACGAAGCCGATCGGACACCGTACTAGCCCCGCCCCTCGGCCGCTACCCGTTGCTTTTGCCCCTATTTGACTTGGATAGAGTTGGGGAAACATGCCGCTTCCTTTCTTGTGTCTCGCGGCTCAACCAACCGCACCACAATTTATGAGCATGACGCCAATTATGTCCGAAAATATGCAAGCGCGGCGCACCGAATACGGACGGCCCCGCAGGGGGCCGTCTGCAGCTTGCAGGCGTTGGTGAGTGGCGACACAACGGGTTCCCGATCATCCGCAGGGACATCCCCGCAAGGGGATGATGGTGACCAGTGCATCATCACGGACCGAGCACCCGCGCCTAGCCGTGCGTGGCATCGCCGTGTTCGGGGAAAAGGGGATCCTGGTGGTTGAGCCGATGCCGAGCGTTTGGACCCTTATTGGCGGAGGCAACACACCACTTTGGCCCCAGCTTCCTGCAGACGGCACCTCCGGCCTGACCCGACCGGAGGGAATCGGCCGTCGCCTTTTCCTATCCTCCCCTCCATCTTTCACTTTCCTATCTCTGTCTCACAACTCTCCTATATCCTACTCACTTCTTGGTTTTTCCTGTTTTCCTGGCGGCGAGGGTTAACCTTGTGTGACCAACTACCCTGAGTTGAATCATATTTGGTTATAGTTGTGACATTCCGTGTGTGCTACGAGGATCCACGTTCGACGGCGCGGCGTAGACGGAGACCCGTGACAGCGGCGTCATCAATTACCCAGCCATGCTCTTTGAGTGACGACCAGAACAACCGGACCCGCCGCCGCCCCGGGGAAACAGGCTTTATCCTCCCCAATTTCCGGGCACATTCCAGGACAAGGGAGCTGTCAGCGGGCCAGAGCGCGCCGTACCACAGCCGACGCTATGCGCTACCGCAAAGACAACATTCTTTCCCTCCCCCCCCCCCCCTTTGTCGTGGGCTATCGCCGGGAAGGCACCCACAGCTTCCCAGAAGGGCCGTGACGGACACCTGTCATGGCGGACAGGCAGTACTCGCCAAGAATGTGGAAAGACAGGCGCTAGTGAATTAGCTCCGAAGAGAGAGCCTGTGTATACTCTCACTTGAGAGAGAGTGGTGGCGTTTTTGTTGTTTATTTAGTTTGTATTGTTAACAGACTCTGGGTTCGAGGCTAAGCCCAACCCAAGGGGTGGTCCCCATCTCGCATGTTATTTTGGATTGGAGAATTGATGCTTTGGGCGGGCCACTGGAAATGACCGCCCTTAGTCCTTTGTTAATCAAGTGCTTAAAAGCACATGTAAACGGATGCAGTCCAGTCTGAGCTGGGGCTCCATGCTTAGCATGTAATGTGATGCTACTTAGGCACTAACCTGCCCGGTCGATGAGTAAAGTAGTGCAAAGTTTGTTCTTTTGTAAATTCAGTTCTGCTTTTTCCAGTTTAACTCTCTGTATATGTATGTTGTAAAATTATGCTCTGCTGTCATCATCTACAAGCTCGCCTCCTGTTCATCTTCCAAGCCGAACGACACTAGAGGAAGGGTTTGTGAACCATCCTCGAAGAAACGGATGACTATTGAAATTCTACTGCAAGCACGCTCAGGACGACATCGTTCGCCAAGAGGGCCTTCAGCGCCGAAGCCCGTCGGCGTGCAGCTTCTGCCAGCAACCGCTCGAGCCCAACTCCGGAGCCACTCCATCGCCCCCATGAAGTCGTCGGCACGTAAGCTCGGACGCCCCAGCCTCTGATGTATAATCTTAATCATGTGTAATTATTGAATATACCTGTTTGTTTAAACTGAGCCATACGGTGTCTCTTTGCCTCTCCGTCCCGTGTGGACCTGCGCATTATGGGGGTCATCACACTGGTGTCAGAAGTGGGGTCTCAAAAGCAAATGTCCTCTGAATGCTGTGACATTCATGACTTCAAAATTGTAATCAAAAGGGAATCACGGGACTGATTGTGGGACTTTTACCCCCATTTGAGAGGCTTGAGGCACTGGAGGGCTTGAAAAAAAAATGACTGTATCTGAGGGAGCTCCCACTCCACAGCCGTCGCTCGGAGCAAGCATGCTGGCATTAGGAAGCGTCATTCCGACGTTTACGGGAGATAAGACAGGGGTTCCAATCTGCGATTTCTTTTCCATGCTAGAAGAGATTGGGAAAATGGGGGGATGGTCCGATGCTCAAATGCTGGGAATGGCGAGGTGTAAGATGGCAGGAGCTGCTCATGATTTTGCATGGCGAGACGAAAAAGTAAAATCCACAATCATTTGCGGAATTTAAGAAGCTCGCGTTTGAGCATTTTGACACTGAACCACGTCACGTGCGAGTACAGAGGTTCCGTGACGCCGGACAGATGGTAGGGGAGGACGTGCGAACGTTTGCGTCGCGGCTTCAGCGCTTAGCGCGCGATACGTTAAGCAGGGAGGAGGAAGGAGACCAGCTTAAGAAGAAATACGCGGAGGATATACTTAAAGAGGAAATGACCGCTTTGTTCGTGGCTGGTCTGCAAGACCCCGTGCGCCGGTTCGTGCTCTCGCGCAAGCCGAGCAATTTCGACCAAGCCGTGGAGGCCGCATTGGATGAGGAACAAAATGAGGCGTTAACGACAGCCGCAGCGAGAGTACGCGTCATAGAGAGAGCGGTGCTCAACCCTGAGGTTGCTCTCTTGACAGAGCGGTTAGATCGCTTAGAACAGCTGCTATCTCAGCAGGTAGAATGCCAGGTTGAAGCGCGCGCTCAACAGCGCCCATTCGCTGGAAACCGGAGACCGCCACAAAGCTACAGGCGCGGTATGCGAGATTTTGAAGAAATCGTATGCTTCGCTTGCCAGGGTCGCGGACACATCGCCAGGTTCTGCCAAAACGTGCGCCGTGGGGAGCCACAAAGAGAAGCAGGCGAGACACGCCCTAAGCAAGCCTACAGCGGGGCTCCAGATACCGAGTCAAAAAACTAGTTAGTCCTCCCCAGCCTGAGGAGCGTGGGGAGGGAGCAGTAGATGATGAGGTGGTGGTAGTTTGTGTGGCCGACGAGGCATGCCCTGTTGTGCGTTGCAAGTTAAATGGTTGTTGTATGGAATTGTTGATAGATACGGGGTCAAAGGTGACATTGCTTAAGGAGAGCAGTTTTAACACGCTTCGAAGGAAGGGGGACCGCGAGGTGTTGGAAGCGTCTGGTGGTATGGCAACCAAATTTGTAGGCATAACGGGGGATCCTCTTGGCATAAGTGGACTCTACCGGTTACACTTCTCTCTCGGCGGAACTGCATTGGAGCACCCCTGCTACGTATGCCCGGACACGGTGTCTCTGCCAAACGGAGTGTCAGGTATATTAGGCCAGGATTTTTTGAGAAAAGGGAAGGTAGTAGTCTCATTCTCTGAGGAAGAGGTTAATGCGGGCGGCTCAAAAGTTCCGTTTTTGAACAGGAGAGGGGCTGAGATTCGCATTACCGATATTGACACCCGTCAAACAGTGGGATCATTGGAGAAGGTATATTCGCGGGTTGCCGTCCGGCTGGTCGAGGAGGCGGTCGTCCTTCCTTGGTCGGAGCACATTTTGTACGCGTTTGTGCCTTCAGATGTAGAGAGCGGCGCCGTGGGAGTGCTTGAGCCGGTCGACTCTCTCAGCAATGGCCTGAAGGCAGCCGCGTGCCTCGTGACAGTTAATGACGCCCACAGAGTGCCGCTACGGGTGGTTAACTGTAGCCAGCAGCCACTGAGCCTTCCCAAGAACAAAACATTGGCTTTCTTCACCTCTGCGATAGAGCAACGTGAGCCCACCGATACGGTACTCGCAACTGTAGAGCATGCTAGTCCTTCGGCTGCTCCAAAGGTGTCGTTCGATCTTTCTCACGTAAAATTCAGGGAGAGGGAGGCTCTGGCTGGTTTGCTGAACGACTACTCGGAGGTATTCGCCGCGTCCAACCTGGATTTGGGCTGCTGTGGCGTTATAAAGCACAGGATAGAAACCGGCACTTCATCGCCCGTTTACCAGCGTGCGTACAGGATTCCTTACTCCCAACGTGAGGAGATGGAGCGGCAGGTGCAGGACCTGATTGATCGCGGCATTGTCGAACACTCAAAGTCACCCTGGGGAGCACCAGCACTATTGGTGGAAAAGCCAGATGGCTCGTATCGATTGGTAGTGGACTACCGCAAACTAAATGCCGTAACTCGCATCGATCCATACCCCATCCCCAATATACAGGAGACGCTTTCTCAGCTGGGCTCTGCCAGGTACTTCACGGTAGTGGACATGGCGGCGGGATTCTGGCAGATAGCAATGGATCCGGCAGATGCCGAGAAAACGGCATTCAACACGCCCTCAGGGCACTATGAATGGAAAAGAATGCCGATGGGTCTGGCCAACAGCCCTGCTGTCTGGCAGAGAACCGCTGATGTTATCCTGGCAGGTCTTCTGGGGAGGCTGTGCTTCGTGTATATGGATGACATTATCATATACAGTGACAGTTTTGATAACCATTTGCGCGATATTGAGCAGGTTTTGGTGCGACTAAGAGCAGCGGGTCTCAAGCTGAAGCCCTCTAAGTGCCAATTCCTCAAAAACGAGATGAAATACCTCGGGCACGTTGTTTCAGCTGACGGCGTGCGACCGGACCCTGAGAAACTAAGGTGTGTCTCGGATTTTCCATCCCCGACTAGCGTCCGCCAGGTCCGGCAGTTTCTCGGCCTGATCGGTTACTACCGAAGGCACATAGAGGAGTTCGCCAAGCTCGCTAAGCCGCTCACCGCCTTAACAGCCAAAAATGTCGCCTTTCGCTGGGACGAAAACGCGGAGAATGCTTTTGGGGCCCTGAAAGGGAAGCTAATGAGTGCACCGCTGTTGCGCCACCCGGATTTTAATTTGCCCTTCGTTATGGCCACAGATGCGTCAAAGTTCGCAGTTGGTGCCGTGCTATCTCAGATTATGGAGGGCAAAGAACATCCCGTTGCTTTTGCTAGCCGACAGCTGAGCCCCACAGAGCAAAAGTACGGAGCTACGGAAAGGGAGTGCCTCGCCGTTGTCTGGGCAGTAAAGCACCTCAGATGCTGCCTTTACGGCCGCAAATTCAAGCTAGTCACAGACTGCCATCCTCTGAAATGGGTGATGAGTGTCAGGGACCCTAGCTCGCGACTCGCTAGATGGAATCTACATCTGCAGGAATACTGCTTTGAAGTTGAGCACAAGTCAGGAAAGACACATCTGAATGCTGATGCACTCAGCCGCACAGCTGCCGTGGCAGCTATAGATGAGTTTGTCCCCGTAGTCGACCCCGCCGAATTACGCACAGAGCAGTGCAAAGATCCTGACCTGAAGCGAATAATGGAAAGCTTAGAGGGCGCACCGTCTCACCCCGAACAGCTAGGTTATTTCATTGACAAAGACGGCACCGTGTGTCGGCGCACGAGGCCAACCAGGAAAGGGAGACCAGAGAAAACCGCTTGGGAGAGAGTCGTCATACCTCGGTCGTGGACAGAAAGGGTTCTTCGCGCGTTTCACGATGCGCCATGCGCCGGTCATTTTGGCGTAGCGAAGACACGCAGGCGTGTGGAGCGTTTGTACTTTTGGAGTGGCATGCGACAGGATGTTAGAGACTACTGTGCGAAGTGTCATTCCTGTCTCGAAAGAAAAACACCCAAGGGACGAAGACCAGCTCCAATTCAGCCGTTCCCTGAGGTTTCGGCTCCCTTCGAGCGGACAGGTATGGACATAATGGGCCCATTGCCCACGACCACTTCCGGAAACAAGTACATTTTAGTATTTGTCGACCACCTTTCAAAATACGCGGAAGCGGTAGCACTCCCAGATCAGAAGGCAGACACGGTTGCAAGAGCATTTGTCGAACAGATCGTGCTCCGACATGGACCCCCGAGGCAACTCTTGACAGATCGGGGAACGAACTTCGTGTCGCAGCTAATGAGGAGAGTTTGCGAGCTGCTTAAGATCGCTAAGAAGCAGACAACACCGTACCATCCGGCTTGCAACGGCGCGGTGGAGCGACTGAACCAAACCGTGGCCGGGTTCCTGTCGCATTTTGTTTCGCGCGACCAGCGGGACTGGGACTTGTGGCTCCCGTATGCAATGTTTGCCTACAATTCCGCAGCACACGAGAGCACGGGCGAATCGCCATTCTTTCTTCTCTACGGCCGAGACCCGGACCAGCCTAGTGAAGTGCCAGAGGGCCCCCGTCGTGTCCCATACGCTTCATTGGACGACTATAAGGTTGAGCTAGAATCGCGCTTGCAAGTGGCGAGGGACATCGCAAAGGAGTCCTTAAAGAAAGCGGCGAAGCGCAGGAAGGAGGTGCACGATCGCAGTGCTAGAGACGCGCCGTTTAATGTGGGGGACAGCGTGTACATTGAAAACTGCCAAAGGCAGATTGGGCTAGCTCGTAAGTTCCAGACGAAGTGGAGAGGACCGTGCGAGGTTGTCGAGAAGCTTTCTCCGGTAAACTTCAGAGTCCGAGACGTAAACCGGCGCTTGATAAGGATACACGCAAATCGCCTCAAGTCGGCACCGGTTCAGTATTCACGAAATGAGGAAAGGGAAAGCGCGGATTTTGATGGGGACAGAAGTGAAGCGGAGCGCGCAGATAGTTCGCAAGAAACGCCCTCTCCTGCATTTGTTCGGCAGGCGCCCGAGGTGACGGCCGGAATGCCACCGGATTTACTTCATGCATTGCTAGAAGAAGAAGCGCGCGAGGTTGCCGCGCAGATAACGCCAGGAGAGGCTCCTGCCACGAGCCCTCGCGAGTCCCAAAGCAGACAAAGGGTCACAGACTTACTTAGTATGACTCATGAAGGCCGATATCCGCTGCGAAATCGGAAAGCTAAGTCGGACTAATGGCGTAAACAGAGCGGAGTTGTGAACTGGTTAGAATTGTGTAATGCCGCAGCTCATAACATTGCTATGTGCTTATGTGTTAAGTTATCGGAGTTGGTAGTTAAACCTTTCTGTCATTAAGTAACACCTTCACAGGAGAGCATGCGGAGCGCATGCAGAACCTGCCCTACTTCCTTTCGTTATCTATATTTTTGTCTGTGCCGTGATCGTGCTAGAAGTGGGAGCTCCTTTGTAACTGTGGTAAATTTATTTCGTCCATTTTGGACTAGAAAAGAGAGGCTTGGGTGCTGAGTTTCATGTTTATCTGTAAAAGAAGATCAGTGCTGCCCCTGGAGACGCCAGTTATGACAGCGGAGGCATATGGTGTTGTGCAGTGGTGTTGAGTGCAGCGAAAAGTGTTTTGTCGGACGCACTGTGCGAGGCGATTCAGAAAGACAAGGGGAGCTGCGTGGACTCAAATGTTCGGAGAACATTCTTCTGGAGGGTGAGCGAGCGTGACATTCCGTGTGTGCTACGAGGATCCACGTTCGACGGGGCGGCGTAGACGGAGACGCGTGACAGCGGCATCATCAATTACCCAGCCATGCTCTTTGAGTGACGACCAGAACAACCGGACCCGCCGCCGCCCCGGGGAAACAGGCTTTATCCTCCCCAATTTCCGGGCACATTCCAGGACAAGGGAGCTGTCAGCGGGCCAGAGCGCGCCGTACCACAGTCGACGCTATGCGCTACCGCGAAGACAACATTCTTTCCCTCCCCCCCTTTGTCGTGGGCTATCGCCGGGAAGGCACCCACAGCTTCCCAGAAGGGCCGTGACGGACACCTGTCATGGCGGACAGGCAGTACTCGCCAAGAATGTGGAAAGACAGGCGCTAGTGAATTAGCTCCGAAGAGAGAGCCTGTGTATACTCTCACTTGAGAGAGAGTGGTGGCGTTTTTGTTGTTTATTTAGTTTGTATTGTTAACAGACTCTGGGTTCGAGGCTAAGCCCAACCCAAGGGGTTGTCCCCATCTCGCATGTTATTTTGGATTGGAGAATTGATGCTTTGGGCGGGCCACTGGAAATGACCGCCCTTAGTCCTTTGTTAATCAAGTGCTTAAAAGCACATGTAAACGGATGCAGTCCAGTCTGAGCTGGGACTCCATGCTTAGCATGTAATGTGATGCTACTTAGGCACTAACCTGCCCGGTCGATGAGTAAAGTAGTGCAAAGTTTGTTCTTTTGTAAATTCAGTTCTGCTTTTTCCAGTTTAACTCTCTGTATATGTATGTTGTAAAATTATGCTCTGCTGTCATCATCTACAAGCTCGCCTCCTGTTCATCTTCCAAGCCGAACGACACTAGAGGAAGGGTTTGTGAACCATCCTCGAAGAAACGGACGACTATTGAAATTCTACTGCAAGCACGCTCAGGACGACATCGTTCGCCAAGAGGGCCTTCAGCGCCGAAGCCCGTCGGCGTGCAGCTTCTGCCAGCAACCGCTCGAGCCCAACTCCGGAGCCACTCCATCGCCCCCATGAAGTCGTCGGCACGTAAGCTCGGACGCACCAGCCTCTGATGTATAATCTTAATCATGTGTAATTATTGAATATACCTGTTTGTTTAAACTGAGCCATACGGTGTCTCTTTGCCTCTCCGTCCCGTGTGGACCTGCGCATTATGGGGGTCATCACATAGTTGAGGTGTACAGCTGGCGTGGGCAGGACTTGCGTTCAAGTTCCTGTCCCGTCCCCTTGTTGGACTCTGTGCTGGGTGGCTGGCAGCATGACAAAAAACTGAATTTTTTTATGGCTCCACCCTTATCCAAACCTGATCGCTCTCTGAAAAGAGGGCGGAACGAAGCAGCTGATTTTTTCTCAAAAAAAATACAAACAGTTTCAAAGTTCCACGTAATCCACAGTGAAAATGACGGAATACAGGCAAAAATAATATCCCCATTCCTAGTGTCAAAATGCTTAACCGATACCTTGGGCCCTGGCTACAAGGTCTCAAAAATGTCCAGCGGCGACTTACTTCTTGAACTGCGCGACAGCATCCAGTGTTCTAAACTGTCAAACATTGCGTCTATAGAGGACATCTCTGTCTCTGTAACCCCCCCACCGATTTCTAAACACAGTCCGAGGTGTAATCTCTGAATCAGACTTTATCTATATCACAGAAGCTGAAATGCTTGAAGGGCTTACCGACCAGAATGTAACCGACATTCACCAAATCAAGATCCGCAGGGATAACAAAGAAATAGATACCAAACACATGGTCCTCACATTTAACACCAGCACCTTGCCCGAAACGATCGAAGTTGGATACTTGAAAGTCAACGTCAGACATTATATACCCAATCCCCGCCGATGTTTCAACTGTCAAAAGTTTGACCACGGCTCACAGAGTTGCTGCGGCTGCAAACCCTGCGCGAAATGCGCTTCGAAAGACCACCATTCTGATGAATGTGACGCAGCACTGCGCTGCGCAAACTGCGAAGGAGACCATGCAGCGTACTCCAGGGCATGTCCGTCCTGGGAAAAAAAAGAAATAATTTCCATAAAGACAAAAGAAAACATTTTATTCAAAGAAGCAAGGAGGCGTTTTGCGCTTACGAACACATTCTCTTTCACAGCAAAAACCAGCTTCGCCACCCCACTTCGATTTCATAGAGCCAGTGGCAGGGCCATCCACGCCCCAGGCAGGGACAGCGAAGGCTGCTCTGCTACCCTCAAAGCAGGGAGCGCCGGTGCATGGGTCGGCATCCCGCAGGACCTCCCCCCGTCGGGAGAGGCCTGAAACTAACACACCCGCGGCCCCTCCGCGGTCCTCCAGCACCTCGGTTGAGGTGATGGATACAACACCCACTCCGCCTCTACTACAGAGGCGGAACAGCTCTCTTGAGCGGAAAAAAGACAGGCCCCTCATAATGGGCCCACCACATAAGTAAACCCCGCTTCATTTCCTCTCAAGAACATAAACATGGCTTTTTTAATTCAGTGGAATTGCAGAGGACTTATGCGGAATTACAGTGACATAACACATATTTTAGGGTCACTGTTACCTACAGTTTTATGTCTTCAGGAGACCAATATTAGTCCACAACATGTGCATATCCTAATACATTATAAAACTTTTAGACGTGATCGAGAGCAGGCAAATCAATTCTCGGGAAGCGTCGCGATTGTTGTCCAATGTGGCATCCCTGCTCAAGAAATCAAGCTCAAAACAAAACTTGAGGCGGTAGCAGTCAGCATTGTCAGCTACAAAACTCCAACAATCTGTTCCATGTACATTCCTCCACACTAATTTAAAAGTCCATGACCTACAAGAACTGATAGAAGAACTTCCAGAGCCATATCTGGTAGTTGGGGATTTTAACGCTCACTCCCCTTTTTGGGGAAGCGAACGATGTGACTCAAGGGGACAAATAATAGATATTATCCTCTCAAATAATATCTGTCTTTTAAATACAGGAAAAGCCATTCATTGTTGCCCAAGCCCGGCAAAAATGAGCTTCCTCGATTTAGCTTTCGCACCACCATCGCTTTTAACGATTTTAAATGGGATGTTTTAAAAGACCCTCTGGGTAGTGATCACCTACCTACTATCATCAGCCTCTCATCGTCTACTCCAGTCATCCCCACAAGACCACGGCGCTGGAAACTTCACCTCGCCGACTGGTCACTTTTTACAGCAAGTGCCACACTATAGAAAGAACTTTGTGAAGACCTCAGCACAGACGAAATTAATGAAAAGTTTACTTCATGCATAATATCGGCCGCTATATTGGCCATACCACAAACAACAGGACTCGTACACAAAAAACATAAGGTAGGGCGGACACAAGAATGCACATTGGCAAAAAAACAACAAAGTAAAGCTTGGGGCTCTCTGCGTTGGTACCCCACAGCGGAGAACTTGATTGCCTTTAAGAGGGTCAAGGCCAGAGCGCGATTCGTTCGAAGAAATGCCGAGAAATCATCGTGGCAGAAACATGTGTCCTCAATAAACAGCTCAATAACCTAAAAAAAAATGTGGGAAAAGGTTCGTAGATTCAGTAGTGACCATACCCCTTTCACACTTTCTCTATTGACTACACCCGGGACACAAACATCATTAGAAGAACAGGGTAACATACTGGTTGAGCATTTGGCTGAAGTTTCCAGTTCGTCCAATTACACAAATACGTTCCAGAAGTACAAAGCAATAGTATAAAAACAAAAACTTCCATTTGCAGCAGGTATGCACGATGACTACAATCAACCCGTCTCACTCCAGGAATTCAATAGGGTATTATCTTCTGGTAAAAACACAGTACCAGGCCCACATAATGTGCATTACACTATGCTTGCCCATCTCTCTGAGGCTGCCGTGCAGGCATTGTTGAAATTCTTTAACAAAATATGGACAACTGGGAATATACCTGAGGAGTGGAAGAAAGCAATAATAGTACCTTTTCTTAAACACGGAAAACCACCAACAAGTCCAAACAATTACAGACCGATAGCCCTCACCAGCTGCATTGCTAAATCTTTCGAAAGCATAATAAACATTAGACTGACCTTCACACTTGAATCTCGTCGACTCTTAGATGTACATCAATGTGGATTTAAGAAAGCATGCTCGACCACTGATCGCCTTGTCCGCCTAGAAAACACCATCCGGGAGGCGTTCATCCATAAGCACCGCTGAATCGGGCTCTTCTTCGATTTGGAGAAGGCCTATGATACCACGTGGAAGTTCGGCATCCTACATGACCTAGCAGAGCAAGGGATCCGCGGCAGGGTGCTGAACTGCTTGAACGACTTCTTGACTAACCGCACATTCACAGTCCGTCTAGGAGCAACTCTGTCAATGACATTCACCCAAGAGAGTGGCGTACCCCAGGGATGCATTTTAAGTACGACACTCTTCATAGTAAAAATGAATTCTTTATCCAAAGTAATACCCAAGTCCGTAATGTATCAGTTTATGTAGATGACTTACAGATAGCATACAGTTCTTCCAGCATACTGTCCTGCGAGAGACAAATACAAATCACACTAAATAAACTGGCTGCTCGGGCAGAGAAAAATGGATTCAAGTTCTCTCCTCAGAAAACAGTAGCTGTTCTGTTCTCATTACGACGAGGCCTACAGGTCGATCCCAACCTGTGCTTGAATCAAACCACACTGCCAATCAAACAAGAACATAAATTTTTAGGCGTCACTTTTGACAAGAAACTTACATTTCTACCACACATTAACAACCTTAAAAAGAAAGCATCCCAAGGCCTCAATGTATTAAAGGTACTCTCGCGAAAACGGTGGGGGTCCGATAGAGCATTCCTATTGCTAATATATCGCTCTTTGGTGCGCTCCAAGCTGGACTACGAGTGCGTGGTATATGGTTCGGCAAGAGCATCCTACTTGAAACGACTGGACCCTGTTCATAATCTTGGTTTGCGCCGATCAACTGGAGCATATAGAACATCCCCGGTAAATAGTCTTTATTTCGAAGCTAATGAGCCCACACTACAGGACAGAAGAGTCACACTTACATGCAAGTACATCCGAAAAACCCGTTCTCTTCCTAAACATCTCTGCTATCCCATTGTTACCAAGTGCCCATCTAGAAGATTATTCAATAATAAACCACATTTTATCAGGCCACTAATAATGCGCTTTGAAGATAAATGTCGAGTTAGCAGTGCTGGACGCCCTACCGAATATTGCACACAGTCATGAATATCTGCCACCATGGTACAGCCTCCCTTCGGTGTGTGACTTCACGCTGACACACGTAAACAAAGAGGAAATGCGACACGAGCACATACTGCAAGAGTTCTTTGCACTACAAGAAAAATATAACACCTACACTGAATTTTACACTGATGGCTCAAAAACAGAAAGTCATGTCGGAAGTGCAGTAATTCAAGGAAAAAGCAAAAAAATGATACGATTGCCACAGTATGCATCGGTATTTACTGCGGAGTGTTATGCCATCCTCGTAGCCGTAGAACAAATAGTAAAACAAAACATAAAAAATAGCATCATTTACACCGATTCACTGAGTATGCTCAAAGCGCTGCACCCTAGAAGTGCTGCCTAACCCATAATAGGAAAAATCATACATAACATAGTTAAAATCGCAAAGCAAAAACATAACATTATATTCTGCTGGGTCCCTAGCCATTTTGGTATTTTAGGTAATGAGAGAGCAGATGCTTGCGCAACACAAGCTAGAATTGGTCATATAAAACAAGTTAACATACCACAGAGGGATTTTTCTAAATTACTGCACAGTAAAAACTCAGAAATATGTGGCAGCTTGCAAGGTAATAATAATAATAATAATAATTGGTTTTGGGGGGAAAGGAAATGGCGCAGTATCTGTCTCATATATCGTTGGACACCTGAACCGCGCCGTAAGGGAAGGGATAAAGGAGGGAGTGAAGGAAGAAAGGAAGAAGAGGTGCCGTAGTGGAGGGCTCCGGAATAATTTCGACCACCTGGGGATCTTTAACGTGCACTGACATCGCACAGCACACGGGCGCCTTAGCGTTTTTCCTCCATAAAAACGCAGCCGCGCGGTCGGGTTCGAACCCGGGAACTCCGGATCAGTAGTCGAGCGCCCTAACCACTGAGCCACCGCGGCGGGTAGATTGCATGGTACGAACAGACAAACAACAAACTACATTCTATAAAACCCGTTTTGGGAGAATGGAGATCATGTAAACATCAGGAGCGTTTTACAGAAGTTATTTTATGTCGACTACTCATTGGACACACACACCTTACACAACTTCTTACTGACAAAGAAAGACAAACCTCTCTGCGAAATGTGAGGCGATGAACTCACGGTAAACAACATTTTAATTGTATGCACAAAACTGGAACAACTGAGGAAAAAATATTTCACAACATTCTACAATGAATACATGCCACTACACCCCATGTTACTTTCGGGAGATCAAGCACTGGTTGATTTTTCAAGCATTTTTAAGTTTCTCAGAGAAGCCAATGTTTTAAACAAACTTTAGATATAAAAAGCGTAACCTTTAACAAAAGCTCTAACCGTGTGTTTGGCGCATCATATCCTCAGTTTCTTTTGCGCCATTAAAATCAATATAACTAACTAACTAACTAAGGAATACGGACGGTCTCGCCTTTTGCCTACACAACAGAATTCACTGTTGACGCCAGCGCCGCCGCATCTCCGTGACGTCGCTGCTTGACGTGTGTCTGTATACCGTGCGTGTGCTAGACAAATAAAGGTACAGCGGGCCTCTTTGAGTGCGCGTTTCGACCGCACTCCTGAGCATGAGTTTTGCCTCCAGAACCCATGAAATTAAAAGAAAATGAAAATTGGTTTTTAAAGAAAGGAAATGTGGTAGTATCTGTGTCACATCTCGGTGGACGCCAGAACCACGCCGTAAGAGAAGGGTTAACTGAGGGAGTGAAAGAAGGAGGGAAGAAAGAGGTGCCGTAGTGGAGGGCTCCGGAATAATTTCGACCAGCTGGGTATCTTTAACGTGCACTGCATCGCCCAGCACACGGGCGCGTTTTGCGTTCCGCCTCCATCGAAACGCAGCCGCCTCGGTCGGGTTGGAACCTGGGTACTCCTCGAGAGCGTTATGGGAGACATACGGTAGAACGATGAGTGCTTGCTGCGCACAGTTCACCGGCTATGACGTGTTGTAAGACAATGCACCAACTGAATAAGGACAGTTGCTAATGCAGATGCGAAGGGCACTGCTGCTGTCATGTGCACGCGTTCAGTTCCACCGGGCAGAGAAAGACGTGGAAATGGGGAAAACTGTGTTGGAGGCCAGTATTAACCCTTTGTGCTGTATGGTGTCCAACGTCTCAAAGCGACTCATGCTATGAGGGACGCTGTAATGAAGGGCTCCGGAAACGCAAAATGCGCCCGTGTGCTGTGCGATGTCAGTGCACGTTAAGGAAACCCCAAGTGGTCAATTTTTTTTCAGAGCCCTCTACTACGGCACCACTTT
Organism: Amblyomma americanum; assembly: GCF_052857255.1. Lineage (NCBI taxonomy): Eukaryota > Metazoa > Arthropoda > Arachnida > Ixodida > Ixodidae > Amblyomma > Amblyomma americanum. The sequence goes on along the minus strand of NC_135499.1, from coordinate 38,219,519 downwards.
CTTCCTTCTTCTTTCACTCCCTCTTTCATCGCTTTCCTTACGGCATGGTGTAAGATATTGTCCAATTTTCATTTCCATTTCACTCCTAAGCGTAGGTGTTCTAAATATACATCCCCTTCGATATGACGCGACATGCTTTAAGAGCCTGTTCTAGGATGAATTTGTTTGTTCTACTCGAAAGGACGATGTCACAGGCAGGTCGATTGCGAAATCAGAAAAAATACTTTGAAAACTTTTGCTTGCTTATATTCTTAAAGGCTCCAAGCCTACTTTTCTCTCCAGGTCAGTAGTGCTTGGCGAGAACCTCCGGTTTGTTTGTAAACACGGTTTTGGTCTGTAAGCTGAATCACGCCTTTAGAGCTAACACATTATTGGAGAGAAGAGGATGTTAGACTGGCCTTGGCGAAAGATGCTTTCCTGTTCAGTGTTGAGGGACGGGTACGGTTGCGAAATATAGTGTGCACCTCCCTGATGTTCTTGTAGGGTTAAAAAATTTGCTCTGTGTGTTACACCTTGTTCCACGGACGTTAGACCAGGCCAAGGAATCGAAAGAGCTTAGATGTTAATTTGACAGGCCAGGCGATCAACGAACTCTTTTTCATCAACCGCTGGGTAATAGTAATGTGATTGCGGTTACGGGGCTCGTCAGGCCATCTAGCCGGTTCCCCGTGACCGAAGAGCCTCTCATTCAAGCTGTCGCGACTCACGTTTCATTCACCTTCCACAGCGCTATCGCCCTTACCTCCGAATCACGGGGCTTTCTAACTTGCGGAGCCGTGTTCGCGGGAAGACTGAGTAACTTTTAAAAACAGGCTTCCTTAGATAAAATGATGACTCTTTAGCGATCATAGCGACGGCATTGGCTGACGTCAAAAACGTGCAAGAAGTTCAGCGCCAGGGTTATTAGGTCAAATAGGTTAATTACATTCATATTCTGGCACTTAGCGCTAATTAGTGAACGGTAGCAGGTCCGTTGGGGTATATGATTAGTTATTAGTTGTTCAGAAATGAAAACTGCCCTTAGCACAACAGAGCGAGGAATTTCATTTCAGAGCGCCCACACGCATCGCAGGCGCAAGCGAGCGTAAGCATGTTCACCTCTCTCCCGTTTGTTCACTCGGCGCGTCGCATCCCGCCGTTCTATCGAAAGGCAGAGAGTGAAAGGAATGTGACGCGTCCGCTACAAGCCACGTCACTCCGCGAGCGTGACGCTAGCTCCGAAGAAGCCGCGCGCCTGCTGGGTGCATCTGGATGGCCAAAATTTCCAGCGTCGTAGCTCCAGGTCAAGTTACATTTTTCCACTTCCTTTGATGTTAGCTTCCCTCATAGTCCGCTACAACTAATTGTCCGTGACGCCTAGCTGTTTAAGTTTAAATAGTAATTAAGAGAGTCAAGCTATCTGCCGCAATCCGCCTGTGTCACGAGTTTCATGAAATCCGCTATATGCCGTCGCTATGATCACGACGGAATGGTGATTTTACCTCAAAAAGACTATTTTGAAAATTATTTAGTTTTCCTGCGAACACTCCGCTTAAGCACTATGCTATGATCAGTACCGAAGGCCTCTGAACGCTTTCTACTTACAACCACGGTGTGCGTGTCACTGTGGACCTTGATTCAACAAGGCCGTGGGCAAGGCATCCTGGCTTGCTCAGACGGGCAGCCCGTCACGCATTCTTTATATATGCCAGGCTTCTCCCGAATTGGTGGCCCCCGTTGTAGCCTCCACATAGTGGACTGGGCGTAGGCGTTCTTTGCTTTGCCGCTTGCCGAGGTGAAAACCTCTGGGGCACGCAAGGATTCCGCCGGGATTCCGACCAGCAACTAGTAGCCAGTGTTTCTGCATTTCGTCACCTGCGCTTTCGGTGCTCCTGACCAATCCCTTGCGGTATTAATCCAGACAAAAATAAAAGACAGGTGCTGGGCGACGCACTGCCGGAGAGCGCAAGCGCTGAGATCCGATCATCATCGTGGTGGTGGATTTTAATCGGTCAAGGGCAGCTTTGCGCAGAGACTGCTTCATGTCGAAAGGCATTCTTCCTTACTGAAGGTGAGGACACAGAACCACTTTCCAACCTTTTACCCTCGAGATGCCGAGCACTAGGCCAGGGAAAGTTTGTACTCATTGTATCTCCGATGGGTGACCGGCGGCACTGGGAATCGAACCTCGCTATCCTTTACTTCCGCTGCTCCAGCTCAGGTGCTTCAGTATCGATGGCTGATGCCGGGGCTAGCAAAAATCTTTTTCTTCCTTTCTACTATTATTTTAATAAAAAAAAAACACTACCACCACCAATCGAACCTCGCACCTCTCGCACGCGAGGCGCGTGCTGAAATTCCAATGCCACCGTTGCGGTAAAGCGCTGAGACTTAAAGTTTTTTAGTTGGATTTACTCCCGCATTATCTAAATTCTGCGAAATGCATTTTTGAATGGCTCTGATCGTTCTCATCGTTAGGGCTTGGATACTTTCCTGGTTTCAATGTTTTTGATTTGGGTGATGCAACTTCTTCGGAATCATCATTGCTGCCGCGTTTCTGCGAACTGCACATCCTTTTACGACTTAGGTTAATTCGTATGCCGTAGCATGAACTTTCGCAAGAGTGCGCTGTTCATTCGGTTATGGCATTTATTATCATGAATAGCTTAACGTCCAAGAGCGACAATGCCTATGACGGACGCAGTTGTGGAGGGCTCCGGATTAATTTCAGCCATCTTGTGTTCCTTAAATGGACCCATGGGATGTCGCTAAATTATAAACATTGATAGAGTATTCCTCGAAAGTGCTGTCAACGATTTTTCTTCTTTTTTTTTGCGGAGACGTGGTCACGTTCCTTAGAAATTCGCAAATGAAATTCCCGAGTTCATGCCGTATTCAAGTTCCCTGTGAAATTTCCTCCCGTCAACGTCAACGTCATCGCATAAACACAGCGCGCATATCAAGACTGGCGCTAGTGAACACTGTCAAGGTTCTGGCTACACCGAACATAAATACCCCGGAAGGCAGAAGATGGAACAACCGTAGCCGTAGCTCATGTGGTAGAGCTCCGGACGCTAAATTCGGATTATTGCCCATTTCCCGCACTTTGCCGTTTTGTGTTTGTCTCTTTCTCTGAAGCTGATTTTGCGACCGGCTGCTCACCTACCCACCAAGCGGTGGACAGGCGAGCGTGGGCAGCCTGCCCACCATGTCAGGCGGTAGCTCAATTAATCGTGAGAGGCTGCTCGTGAAGAACAACCTAAGTCGCAACCAAACCCAAGCAACTTAAGTCCACCCTATGGCAGCACCTGCCATAGAAGGGCAGTAGTGCACCGCTTGACCGCTGCACCACTGGGCCAGGAGTGGTAGGAAGATGCCTAAGGATCTGTGAATGTAGAGAAGTCTTTGAGAATAACGGAGCGGATTCCAAGAGAAGGCAAGCATAGCAGAGGGTGGCAAAATGTTAAACGTGTGGATAAGATTAAGAAGTTTGCGGGGATAAGGTGGCCGCAGCTGGCAAAGGACAGGGTTAATAGAAGAGAAATGAGAGAGGCATTCGGCCTGCAGAGGTCATAGTCCTGCTGATGGTGGTAATGACTAGGTATGATATGTGGTACCGAGAGGCAGGCCCTTGGCCTCAAGGCTTGGTTTTCAAAGCTTTCCTCGAAGGCACTCTGTAGAGTTGATACGAATGTGGGAAGCTTTCTACCCATCAGTACAGCCGGTGAGTTTCCATCTGATATTGTCGTGGAGGCATAGTTTAGAAGGACTATTGCAAGATGTTTGCTTTATTCTGTAGCTCTGTAATCAGTGACTTGATGGTGTGTGGTTCTCTCTGCTTGACCATTGCAGCAGGGGTATAAACGAAAAGACGGCTGGTGGGCCACGTCTCAGTTCTGAGCCCATCGCTGTCGAAAGGTAGTCCCTAGTCTGAGGCGATAGTCGTTGAAACTGAAATGCCAAACCTCAAATAAGTTTCCTTGAGCACATTTATCAGTTAAACGTTTGTGTAGTTTCAATCGTGAACAGAAGAAGAGCTGTGGTTTATTCGGGATTGGGGTTTGTTTGCTTATGGCCGTTAGCTGCGGGGCCTTGCAAGGCGGGAAGTGCACGGAGAGATGGCGTGACCGGAGCAAAAGCGGCGGTGCCGACGGGCGTGTACCTAACATTCTGGATTGCCGAGGGCTGATTGATACTAATGGTGTCATGGCGAAAGGGGTCTTACTTTTGTGCATTTTGGGCGCAGGAGACCGTGTTATTCCGCTCTACGTTCCCCAGTGCAAGCAGTGCGACTTCTGCAGGCATCCGCGCGCCAACCTATGTTCCAAAATCAGGTACGTGTCAACGAGCGCCTGCTTGCAGCGGTTCCACTTGTGGCGTCTAGAACAGACTCTAGGATCCGGGAACGCAGACAGTTTTCATGTCATTGCTGGAATTGTCTGAATCGGCAAGTGCAACATGTTGGTTATCAATTACCATCGAACTGAACGAAATGACTTGAGAGAGCTTCGCACTCATGGTACGTTCGATAGAGATACAGGATGTCGAAACAAGAACAGCTCGCTTACACAATTTTAAAAAACGTTGGTCTGTTCGCCTATTAGCTCAGCAGCCAAGATTATAGTTCTGCAGACTGCTATATGTAAACAGAGCACGACGTTTATGCTGTGTGCCGTGTACCTGCGTTTCTCAAGTTATGCCTATTAGCACGCTTTTCTACGACCAAGAAAAAAGAAAGAGAAAAATGTGTCCCAGAAGCGCTCTAACAATAGTTGCCGTGAACACGAGAGAGACTTTCATTGCCATAGCTGCCGTGCACACACAGCTCTTCGACGTGTGATCCAGTCCATATCTTTCGACTTTCTGACACAAAATATCATGAACTTCAATACCAAATGTTTTTTTAATATCTAAAAATACGTCGATCGCAATGTTGTTGTCATCAAGATGCTCATTAATACTTTCACACAGAGATAAATACCAGTCGTCGTTGACCTGTTACCTAGAAAACTATGCCGATTAGGGTGAAGAAGGTGACTCTTCTCTAAGAGCAACTTTACACGACGGGCTAGTAATTTCTTATAGAGAGTATTGACGCAACTGAGAATAGAAATTCGTCTACAATCTCCCAGCTCATTAGGATCGCCATCTTTAAATATCAGAATAATTTTGGGAACCTTTAGCGCGTCAGGGTAGCTAGCATAACAAAACGCTTTATAAATTATTGAGGCCAAAGTTGGCCCAAGTGTATTGATGTTTCAATTAATAAATGATAAAGAAATTTCATCAATGCCCGTCGCCTTTCCTGACTCAAATAATTTAACAGTTATTATGATCTCATCAGCAGTTACATATTCGCAGACGAAACTGGATTATATCCGCGCTCTGCATAATAACATTAGTATTTACGGGTATAGTGGACTGTAGATTACTGCCTACTGAGCAGAAATTATTAAAGCGATTAACCATGGGTGGTGTTAGTGGAGAGTCGTCGGGTGTGGACAGTACTCTTTTATTGACGGAAGGCTGAGTAACTGAACTGATAATATTCCGGATCTTTTTAGAAATATTAGCGCGCTTATTTCACCACAATGATGTTGCTTCTTCTGCAACCTCATCATGCTCACCGCTTTCTTTCTATAGGTGCCACACTGCATGCTATAATATTCATTACCCCTATTCTGTTTCATTTTAACAATCCAATGATCACGTTGCTTCATAACATCAAGTACAGCAGGCGTCATCCAAGGACAAATAGGTTTCATATAGTGATCTTTTTTTATGATGGTCCTGCTAAACCCTTTGATCGACCGACGGCTGTAACATTCCAATTAAAAAATTACTGTGCACATTGGCATCCAAAGATTCGAACTCGGTGCAATTTATATCGGAACTTAGCCTTTAGAACATCGTATAGTCTATTTATTTTTTGCTTTAGATATGAAGTCTGTGTGCTTGGGTATAGCTTCAAGAGAATATAATAATAAAGCAACAGGACAGTCGTCAGCAAAAACTGCGTCGAAGGCATCAACTAAATTCAGAGGCTCAAAATTACATAGTATATGATCAAAGCAGGTTGAGGTAGTACTTGTGACACGCGTAAGACATGAAACGTAATTCTTGGAGCCATATGAGGAGATAAGATCTAAATATTCTCTATGGCTACAACCTAACATAACCATGTTCATTTCTCCAGTTATTATAACATGTTTAGAAGTAATTGAAGAGTGTTGTTTCAAGGTCATGTAGAAAAACACTACTATCGGCATGAGGGGCTCTGTAGATATCACCAAATATAACGTCACAAAGGTCAGGGAACAGAAACTGTGAAGCATCATTTACTGCATTTGTGAAACCAGAGCCGGGATTACGGAACTCGCTCTAAAGTTATACAGCGTGACGTCAAAATGACGAAAGCATGACGACAAGGCGAGACGTCAACTCTTGACGAAATGCGCAATCAACCAATGGCTAGTAGGGTGCCGCCTCGGAAGCACATATTTGAACAAGAAGCCTATTTGCACGGCAAGGGGCCGTATGCTAACCTTTTTATAAAAACACGCAGCGAATAAAATAAATATTGTTTTATTCTTTCAAACAAACGCATTTCACTTTCACTGACATGAAACAAAACAAGGAGAACATTCACTTTTGCAAATAACTGCTTTCGTGGGTAACTTTTGCTGCCATGAGGGCGCGCTGACAGATGTAAACAGTGAACATGGCGGCCTTCAAAAAAACAGCTGATCCCACTTCTAGTTCCTGCTTTCTTACGCGTCGTCTGAAATCACGTTTCTATTTGGTTATCCTAAATTCACGGATAACACTTATCGAAGCCAGTGAAGGCCACGAGCCTCCAGAAAGAAACCTGCAAGAAACGTCGGTACCGAAAATCGACGAAGACAACTTGAGGTAAGCCTGTGTTATTGGTTTAAAGATGCCATATACCAAGTATGTGATTGGGGTTCAGTTTCTTTTGCTTTAGGAAACACAAGACGACCACGGAGCACGGTTTGTTGGGTAAAATAAACTTTTTTGGCCTCATGAACGTCTGTTGCACAAATGATTCAGTTAGGAAGGAGAAAGAACCAAGCAAGGCGGTTGGGCGCACACTAACAACCTTGCTTGTTTTAGTTCGTTCTTGGCTGTGATACAAGTTGCTGCAGCGCAGCACACGCATATGTTCCTGTGAAAACATATTAGCCCAAACCCAGAGCAAAGGTTTCTCCCTGTTGTTCCCTGCTTTCGAAAAACGAAACCGAAACTATAGCCTCTTTTCCCCGCTATGTTCGCTGCTGCATTGCTCTGCGCGGGAATTCTAGTCTCGCAATGGCGCCAACTCGAAGAATGTCGAGCGAGCAAGAGCTTATCTTAATAGAGTTTATGGAGAGCCATCCGCTCTTGGCTCGGGCTTCTGCCGACCTAACAAGCTCATACACAGCTGGTGAAAAGCGCGATCTGTGGAACCAGCTCGCGTCGATACTTAACAACGAGGGGCCGGCCGTCAAGACCACCGACGGTTGGCGGCACCTTTGGCATGTGCTTTGCTGCAAGAAAAGGGCAGAAATGGCGCGCTTAAACCAAGAGGGCAGGTGAGTCCTTCAACGTCATTCTGTGAAATGCCACTTGAACACGCCTTGCCGCATCCTATCGTAGGCACACCGGAGGAGGCCTGCTTGGTGGCCGAGGGGGCCGTATTATCACCCTTGTAGGTAGGCACGGCCAGTGCCATGGGCGTCGGGCCGTCGTTCTTCGATGGTGAGGCAACTGAGGTGGGTGTGCACTGCAGTAGTAGTAGTAGTAGTTGTGGCGGTGGCTTATTAAAATAATAATAAAAAGGAAGGATAAGAGTTTTGCTAGCCCCGGCATCTGCCATCGGTACTGGAGCACCTGAGCTGGGGAAGCGGAAATAAAGAATAGCAGACAGAATGGAGAAATGAAATGAAAGAGGTGAGGGAACAGGAAGAGAGGATAGAGAGAGAGGCAATATACACAAACTATTTACACAATAACAAAAGTGTACAGGTTGCGTGTGGGATTAGTTCATGATGAGGCAATAAAAACACGCACACAGTACTATGTTGACTACAACTGGAGTGGGGCGTCCAGTTGTTTGTAAACCGTGATGACGTTATGGGGAAATCTAACGTTTTCTGCTGGGGAGAACGTTAAGGCACTCGTGTACGAATTTATACGGCGCTATGGCTTCTTGCAACAAGAGAACCAGCAGCCCGTCACCAACGGTCCCCAGCAACCCGTCGCCAACGGTCCCCAGCACCACGCCGCCAGTCGTCCCCCTTCAGCACGTCACCAGTCTGCCCAGCAGGGTGTCAGTTGGAAGTACAGCAGGGCCCAGCAAACAACGTACGTCCCCAGGTGCTCCCAGAAAGGATGGAATATCCCAGTCCCAGTAAAACATTTATCGAACATTTCCAGGACGTAGAGGCAGGACACAGAAACACGAGCAAAAGGGGAGTGTGCCCACTAATGTCCTAGAAACGTTTTTTTCGAGGGTGTTAAGCAGAAACAAAAACAAATCATAGGATTTTGGTCTCAGAAAGGTAACTCGGAGAACGTTTTTGGGACCAATGCTTTTCAACAAAAAATACAAATTGACTCCTCGCTCCCTTTTCTCTCTCCCTCGCCCCAAAAGCTACGGGGAGAGAAGGTTTTGCTCTTGCACTCGCCGTTTTGAGAGATCAAGCAGTTTTGTTCGAACAGCCGAAGGAAGCGCATTTCACCCCGCATCTCTCTCGTGGGCCGTCGGCTCCATGCTGCAGGCAGGCAGGCGACGGCGGCCTGCCTTTTCATCGCACCGCCGGGAGCGGCGGTCACCAACGTGCCAGTCTTCTATAGTGTTTCCAACTTCAGCACGGTGCAGCGGTCCCTGCAGGCATCTCCAACTACCAGCAGTCCTCGTTGCGCCGCTGTCTAGCAGAGGCGCAGTAATGGCCCCCCATCGCTCGTCCGGCTTCCTCGCTGCGCTCGCCCGGCTTCCTCGCTGGACGGAAGCCATCTTGCGCACACGTATTCGCGCAGCCCCTAGCCCCTCGCGCACAAGCCCCAGCGCGCGGCAGCTCTTGCTCTCATCACTAGGCAGTCGTGAACTTCGTAGCTACGGGTTCATGGCAACTTTCCCGCGCAGCTCGGCGTGCCCACATAATTCCTTTTGAACTTATGCAGTGGCGCGCGGCGCATCGCAAGTCTTCTGTGCAGCTTCACGGCCCTACACCACAATGGCGCTCTTATAGGCGTCGTTCGCGGCAGCGGATTTCAAGGCAATGGGCGACTCCCTGCGCGCACTCTGCATCACTGAGCGCCTCCGACGACTGTGGCGTGTTGTTGGTGGCAGCGTGGCCGTCCACTGCGGTCGTAGGCAGGAGAGATCTTCGGAAGCCCACCAGACTCATGCTGCGAGTGCCCTTGGATTAACCTGCATGCTCTACCTACATTGCCGTCCTGTCGCAGCGGTATAGTTTGTGTTGTGTTCGCGTCGTTAACTTTCAACCCACCCCCACCGCATTACTTGTGCCTTGATCCCCTTGATTTCGCCTCCCCCGCCGTATATATCCGCACGCGCGGTCTGCTATACCATGGGTGCGGCGCGGCAGGGATGCTACCTCGAGACGTCCCCCCTTTCCATCCGGCTCCAAGCAGTCCACACTTAGTCACAAGAAAATAAAACGGGGATGTAACGAGGATGTAAGGCGTATGTTTGAGCGTTCGCTGTGCCGTGAGAAGGCGCAGGACAGAAGGCTGCGTTGAATTCATGTATATATTTTCAGCATTTCATTTCATTCCCGGGTTTCCGTTGGCAACGTCGTCAAGGTATGTTGGTTTATGCTCGTTTTGTTATTTTCGCCTCGTAGAATTAATTTTTTTTGCGCTTTTGATAACACGCTCAAGCTTACTCCGAGGCTCATGCGAAAGGCAAAGCCAGAGGGAGGATTCACCCTGCAGAATATCCGTGACCTGAAACCGCGTATCTGTATCGTACGCCCATATCGTCTTTTCTTTTGGCACCCAGGTTGCTCTTTGCATGCGTTTGCTTTTGCGTGTGCATATATGCTTTTGTACCATTTAGAATGTTTGCTTGAGGTGCATCAACTTTCAGCCTGTGTTATGTTTTTATTGCTTTATTTTTCAGATTTCTCAGAGCTGGAGAAAAATTTGGCCATTATTATATGCTGGTGCCGTAGTGCTCCGTGCATTGTGTGTTAAATGGTGCATACATATGCGTCTCCTGTTTGTATTCATTTAAATGCAAAGAGCACATCTAATAAACTCAAATTACATCTGTATTGCGCTGCTACTTCCGGCTATATGGGCAGGATCGGGCGACTTTTTGAATTCATATTTCCTTTGTGTGTACAATTTTGCCACATTTCATGTTCTTGTGGCGGGAGCAGCGCAGCACGAAACAAAGAATAGAGAGGCAGGAATCAACGCTGACTAAAAACCAGATTTTTAATCCACGTTCGATCGAATATATACATCTTGCTCGTGCAATAAGGAAAGAACAGAAGCATGACAAACGCATAAGATGTACACGTGGCAAAAGATTAGGACAACGCACGCAGATAATCAATTTCGCTGTCATGAAACGCTATCGAAAGTATGCTGACGCATATACGTCGCTCTTTTGCCCGATGTTGAAGGCTTCTTCAATCTCTCTGGTCCGTTGATCATAATATGACGTGATGGCCATTGTGTTGCTGAGCTGCAGGTCACATTCATGCTCTCTGCAATGTTTTGCGAATTCACTGCTGATGGCGACCTTTGGGGATCTTTTGTGCTCTCGAAGCCGTTCATTCAAACAGTGATCTGTTTGACTAATGTAGGTGCGTCCGCATGAGAGAGGTATTTTACAAACCCTCTTTTCACACATTTCACGTGTTTTTTTTCCGGTGCTTTTTTCTTTCGTTGATTTTTCTTTGCTCGCTCTTGACTTTGGCGTACATGTCTTCTTAATTTGTTGGGTGCTGACATGAGCGCTTTTACATCAGCTCTAGCGCCTACCTTTTTGAGACTGAGGGAAATGTCATTAATTTAAGGAATGACCGCGTACGGCTTCCTTTCTTCTGATGTGGTTGTGACATATTTTCGGCCTCTAAGTGCTTGCAGAATCCCTTCTGTGACACTGGATAGCAGTCTCGTCGGGTAACCTGCTGCTTTCAGCCGACTGTTCTGGGCGTCAAAAGTGCCTTGAACTTCATGATGAGAGGATCTCGTCAATGCGGCTCTCATTGCTACTTTTGCTAAGAACTAGAAGAACTAGGACTAGAAATAGCAAGTGAACTCCCAGAAAACAACGTTATGCAATTTCTTCACTTTACGCTAGCCTTTCTAGGCGCTCACATATGCTGGCGGTACGGACCACGAAGCTAGAAGGGACTGCTCCCCTACACACCTGCGCACTCCAAGATCATCAAGCGGGGGTAGAAAAAAACAGCAGTGAGAGCCGCATTGACGACATCCTGTCATCATGAAGTTCACGGCAGTTTTGACACCCAGAACCGTCGGCTGAAAGCAGCAGGTTGCCCGACGATACTGCTATACAGTGTTGCAGAAGGGATTCTGCAAGCACTTAGAGGCCGAAAATATGTCCCAACCACATCAGAATAAAGGAAGCCGTACGCGGTCATTCCTTGCATTAATGACATTTCAAACAGGATCAAAAGGGTAAGAGCAAGAGCTGGTGTAAAAGTGCTTATGTCAGCACCCAACAAGTTTAGAAGCCTGTGCGCCAAAGTCAACAGCGAGCAAAGGAAAAAATGAATGCAAGACAAAACACCGGAAAAACATATGAAATGTGTGAAAATCGGGGTTTATGAAGTACCTCTGTGATGCGGACGCACCTACTTTGGTCAAACAGGGCGCTGTTTGAATAAACGGCATCGAGAGCTCAAAAGATCCCTAAAGGGCGCCATCAGCAGTGAATTAGAAAAACATTGCAGAGAGCATGAATGCGCTCCGCAGCTTATCAACACAATGGTCATCCCGTCATATTTTGATCAACGAATCAGAGAGATTGAAAAAGCCTTCAACATCCGACCAATGAGCGACGTATGTGTCTGCATACCTTCATTAGCGCTTCGTGACAGAGAAATTGATTATCTGCGTGCGATGTCTTAATAATTAACCACGTGTACATCTTGTACGTTTTTCATGCTTTTTTCTTTTCCTTCTTATACGAGCGAGATGTATATATTCGACGAACGTGCATTAAAAATATGGTTGTTATTCAGCGTCGTGTCCCGCCTCTCTCATTTTGTTTCGTGCTGCGCTGCTCCCGTCAGAAGATCATGCACCAACCAGCCCAAATTTTCACCTTGTTAAAGCACATTTCATGAAAACAGGTGTCTAAATGGCCCAGCCAGCAAGCATTCACGCGAGTGGACTGATGTATCACACCACATTTAACGTAAGCATGTGCCTGAAATTTGGCACACATGTGCGCTTAGATGCCTGAAGTCTGCATGAAAAAGAAGAAATAATTTTATTGAGCCAGAGCCGATAAATCTAGAATTAACCTTTTGGGGCTGTCCCTGGGACGCACAAATTTTTGGACACGGCTAGTTGTGGGGACGTTTTTTGGATGTCTTCGGGAAAAATGAGGACCTCCTGGGGACATTCCAAATGTCCTGATGGGATATTTCTGGGAGATTTTGAGGAGGTTTCGTGTTTGTTGGGGGACGAGCGGCTAGTGCGTAACCCCATGTAGGTGAACATGATGTCTGTGACTTGCGTCTTGCAAGCACTGTTTACTTCATGTGTGATTTAGTTTAGTCTCGGAGGAGGTGCAGGAATGCATAAGCTAGTGGTTGCGCATTATTGATTGCTTCTCTTTTGCTAGTGCTCTTTTCGTTTCATGGTTTGCCACTACCAACCAGCTGCACCTTTTACCCTGTTACAGCAGAGAAGACGAACAGGGAGCCTCAGCAAGTTGTCGACAAGACACACTGAGCCCCTAAGACCGTGAGTTGGCTTGCCATTATTCAAGCTCCATACTACTCTTTCTGGCAGCTGCTTTAAAGTAATAGCATTATCCGTTCTGACACCATTTACAGCAGTAGCCAAATAAGTGCAGTGATTCTGCACTATCCACAAAACTCTCTCTGTGCAACTCTGTGCAAAATGTTTATTTCTCTTGCAGTGAGGCTGCGATATCTCCTAGTAGTCTAGCAAATGTGCACATGAAATATGCTACAGCAATGCTGCCCGAGATTGCTGTCCTGTATATTTACGTCAAGTCATCTAATACATTGTACTAAATGCTTTGCTTATTCCACCACATGAAGCATTGCGTGATGAGCACATTTTCTTTCCTGACAGCTACACCGATGCCCTCGCCGCAGCCCCCACTGAGGCCCCCACTGAAGCCCACACCAGCGCCCCGACTGCAGCCCTCATCGCGTGCCACGCCTAGCCTTCTTGGCAAGCGATGGCGAGACGATGAGGCCGATGAGGTGCTGGGGCAGACGCTATACGAATCACGGCGTTTGGCGGACCTTACTGAGGACCGGAACCGCCAGGACGCTGCGTTTCAGCAGAGCATGCTGGAGGTGTGGATTCACTGCGCACACTGCACTTTTCACAGTAGAAACTGTCACCTTAAACATAAATATCAGTGCTCTCTCTTGAGCACCTCTACTTCTGTTTTGACGCATCTTTTTGGGCGTGGTTGGGAAAGCTGAGTTTATTAAAGTGACACGAGTCTTCTACACCCATACTTTGTGCTAAATATCTCAGCACCTGACCTTTTACACAATACTTAAGCGAGACCTCAACATTGATTGAAAGTAATAATTTGTAATTGGAGCTGTTTTACATGCAGGCTATGCAGGATGTGGCAGCTGCTGTGCGGGCTTCAAATGGGCAGCAAGAGCTGCTCATCCAGAACGTCAACATACTGACGCTGATCCTGCAAAAGCAGCTTGACCCACGTGCACCGCATTGAATTGTTCATTTTTATTTTTGTGTTTCTATATTTATGAAAGAAGAGCTTCATATGTTTTATATTTATTCAAGAACATTTTTACTTCTCTGCCAGGTGCAGACTCATTGAAGTATTTTTAGTTTGCATTTTAAAATTTCCGTTTTGTGTGTTTATTTTTACATTGTTTGCTTCTCTGCCAGTCGCAGAGATGTACCAGTTTTTGTTTGTGTTTTTGAAGTGCTGGTTTATGCTTGGTTTTATTTACATTGTTTGCTTCTCTGTCAGGTTTCTGTTTTTGTATTTATTCAAGATCATCTCTGCCATGTGCCATGGCATCATTTTTTTATTTCTTGTAATCTCTGCAGGCCCGGATGCTTCACACTGTTTATTTTCTTCCAGTTCTGTAAGTTAAGCTCTGCCTGATGCGGAAGCCTCCTATACTCTTTTATTTTCTATTCCTTTCAAATGTTTACCTGCAGCTGTGGCAGGTGCACAAGGTGCCATTTCTAGTGCTTGTTTTCTTTTATTACAATATGTGGGCAAGTGCATTATGTGGGGCAAAGTTGTTCTGAAGTGACTGTAGTTATGAAGGGCATCATAATATGGGGATTGTGGATAAATTTTCAACACTTCAATTTTGTGCCTGTTAAGGTTTTTTTGCATGTTCCTGAGTCGTTTTTTTTCGCATTACTTTACCTGATTTTCCGTACAGCGTCCATTGTGTGCATTGTTAAATGTTCTATCCTCAATAGACACGAGGAAAAATGAAGCTAGCCAGCATTCGTCCAAAGTCACTTCTGAACTAGTGTTGAATGCAGGCAAAAAAATTTTGGGGGACGCTTGAGCTCCGCCGTTAAAGGTATGATGCAACAATGTTAATGGCTCTCGTTTGTGGGTCCCTTTACAACTTCAAACGCAGCCATGCTGGCATCATCGTCTGTAATACTCGTGTGTCTTGTACACGAAACATGGTTTTTTAGTCCAGTAAAATCTACGAAGAGGAATGTCTTGTGTAGCACTTGCTGTGCATTCCACCAGTTATGTAATGTGTTTCAGCAAAGTGCAAACCAGGGCTACATCGGGCCTACAGGTATGCACAACATGCCAAACCTGTGATTATTAGCATTCAAGCTGGCAGTCAAGATGAAGCTTTTTTTAAAGGGCAAACAGCGCGTAAGACTTGGACGGAAACCAAAGAAAACATAGGACGAGCGCTCATCCTGTGTTTCCTCTGCTTTCCGGCTATGTCTTTCGCACTGTTCGCCTTAAAAATGTACAGTCAACTCGCCCGTTTGGACAAAGTGTAAGATGCAACTGTTCTTGTGCAATCTCTGCGTAGCATTCGACAAGGCATATGCAAATCACTGTTGATGCTGCATGCTTTTGTTTCCCTGCTGAGTGTTACAGTTGGGAAACTAATATGAACAGCTGTGGCGAAAGAAATTATTGTGACCAGTGAATAAACGTGGTGCAAAAGCAAACGCTTTACTGGTGCCTAGCAGTCTCCACACCATACTTTTTCCTCGTGCACATTCATCAAACACATAGTGACCACAAGGAACTGTTTGCCTAAATGGGCACGTCGACGTAAGATACGGCGAAAGACGGTGTACAAGGATGCATTTCACTTGTTGGACGAGCTGTTTCAGCGTGTATTTCGACTTGAGAAGGAGAAAGTGCAGTAGCTGTGCGGCAAGCTTGCTGATGCACTGAAAGGCATGCTGGTGACCAATGTCGGTGGAGCAGCAGTTGGTGTGTGCACTTCATATCTTGCCACTGGAGGCTTTCAAGCACATGTAAGAAAAAGTAATTTACAAATGCTGGAATGTGGCTACCAGTGGCCAAAGTCATCATATCACAGACGGGCTCGCGCACTAACAAAGGGCAATGGCACTGCCCGTAGCAAGAGTGGCTACGACAACTCGCCACGCCAGCATGGTGAGTCATTGCAGCCACAGCTGCCAGATGGTCTAGGGCTTACTGCCGGTGGTACTGCTGTTGCCGCTGCTGCTACCGCTGCTGCTGTCGCCGCACCATCTGCAGGCGTGCTTGCCTCTGCGGACGAGTTGGGCCAAAGAGGCCAATGATAACGGTCTCGCATGGCTCTACCACGCAGGTAGGTCATGCGGGATCCTGTCCCCGCCAAGTACCCGGCAAGCAGAGGTGGCCCATTGTTGCCATGGTCATCAGTAGTGTCGCCTTCGTCTGCTGCCAGGGCTTCTTCAAGACAGATGTTGTAGAACGCAGCACATGCTGCAATAATGACCACCGCCCGCTCCGGTTCGTAGTGGAGTGTCCGGTACCTTTGAAGGCACCGGAAGCGGCTTTTCAAAACGCCAATGCAGCGTTCCACAACACATCGCATTGAGGAATGTGCTGCGTTGTACTGCCCTTCTACAGTGTTTGCACCAGGATTGCCTGGCACTGGTGTGAGCAGCCACGGCTCCAGTGGATATCCACTGTCTCCTGCTCGACCAAAATTTGCAGTGAAGTGTGTTGTTGTCTATGAAATAAATGATGCATACCAAGCAGCTCAAAACCAGTAGGCTGAACCAGAATTCATAGGCATGCAGAAGATCCATGACTAAGGGGTACCTCTGTAAGCACAGCTTTCTAGGATATACTGATGTACTGTGATATCCTACACAACAATAATTATGTGCACACCTCTTTTGCCTTGGTGTTTTACGCTTTAAATACGATTCACTTTATAACAATGTCTCTTGTGCCTCTGCACCAGCAGTAACAGTAAATACACTAAAATAAATACGATACATCATACTGTTGCATGTCATCCATGTTATAACCCGCCTCATTTAGGTATGAGCCACTGCTGTAGCTTAATACATGCTGTCGTAGTGGCCCGATGATCAATAGGCTGCTTATCCAGAAGAAACTCTCCATCCTCCAGCAGCCCGTGCTCCACCTTCCGACGCAGCCGTGAGTAGCGCCAAGAAAAGGCATCGTGACAGGACCCCGGGCAGCGAGGGTCGACCGCGAGGATCTTCATGTTTGCGTCGCAGATCTGCGAGAAACACAGGCAGACAATCTTGGACGTGAACTTCCATTGTCGAGGTCGCGGCTTTCGAACCCATGCGGTCAGAACACCAGTCTACTCACGATCATGGTGTTCATCGCGTAGTATCCTTTGCGGCTCCAGAATGCTGCCCGAATTGCTGGGTCTCCCCACGGCGCTTTGATGGCAATCAGCGTGCCGTCGACGCAGCCAACGACGCCGGGGATGGTGCCGCGGGGAAGGAAGGTCGCCTTCGCTGCCGCCTTTTCCTCGGGGCGCGCCGGGAAACGCACCCATCCCTTCTGTGCGCCGACTTTGCAGATGGCCTCAGCAACACCGCACGCACTTGCTCACCGTCGGTTGTGCGAGGCCGACGGTCTGCTCGTTGCCGACGCACACTTGAAAGCCCCAGGAGGCAAAAAAAAAAAAAAACGGAGAGCGCAGAGCACCTGCCGCCGCACCGACAAAGCGCTCGTCCGTACGCCTCGCAGTTCGTCGGCAAGTTCGCCGCTAACCACTCCACTTTCTCCTTATCGAGTCGAAATAACCGACGGAACAGCTCGTCCGGCAAGTCATACGCGTCCTCGTACACCGTGCTTCGTAGTTGCTGGCGCCGACGTTGCCGCCTCCGCCACCAATAAATAGCAGACGACGCCGCCGCCGCCATTTTCCCTCTAAAACTCTTTAGACCGACTCTTCGCGGTCGCAAAAAACAGTCTAAAACCGCGGGCATAAGTAGCTGTGCAACGTCATGCGTTTTTTCTTGTTCGTGACGCCATTGCAGCTTCCCGTGACGCAACTTTTCAAAATGGCGCCGGCGGCCAATAGGAGCGGGCATTTTAGAGCGCTCTCAATTGTAGAGCGGTCGGAGCGAGTTCCGTAATCCGGGCCCAGTACATTGTTTGTATGGAACCCCACTCCATATGTACAAACCAATGCCACCTCTCTTGTGTTAGTAACGCGAGTACGAGAGAGAAAGGTATAGGGAGGTATGTAATAAAATAAATTAGTAATCATGTTTCTGTTAAAACTATACCATCGTAATGACAGTATTATTGAGTCAAAGAAGAGCGTAAGGCATGAAATTTTTTGTGGATGCTTCTTAAATTGCAGTGCAAAAAGGTTATTGGCGCTAAAAAAAACTATCGTTAATGTACGTACGTACGTTGTCAGCATTCGACAAAGGACTAGGCTATCTGTTCAAGATCACCCTCACACAAAATTCGGATCACATCTGAGCCTTCGTTTTTCCTCATAAGAATCCTTCCTCGTGACACCCACGCAAATTGCCAGTTGTGCCTCCTCTTTACTGCAATGGCCTTAGGCAGAAGCAAGTTGTTTTCAGGGCACAAATGTTCATTAACGTATATGGGCGTTTTACCAGGCAGCCCAAGATCGGAGGCAACGATACGCTTCTTTTTAGCAGATTCAAGCATGCTGTCACGAAGGCGGCCAGAAGCAAACTTGACAACATGTGGCGGCTTATCTTTCGCAGAGACCCTAAGAACTACATCAATATCAGTTTCTGCCACTGAGACGCCCACCTTTGCGCCGATATCAAGAGCAATCGTGGTGAAAGATTCATGCGATGGCTGTATTGTTGCAACTCGGTTAGCTCATATCGCACTTTTCAAAGTCACTTTAAAGAGCTTTGTTCTCACTTTTCAGACGAATTGCTCTTGCAATTCTTTTTGTTTGTTTTTTCAGAGTGTTTTTGAATTCGTCAAATAATGAAATTAACAGATTCTTTCGGTGTACTTAGTTCCTTTCTAACAGTTTTGTCCATTGTTAGGACCATGATGTAAACCTTTAGAAGAAGATCAGCGACTTCCTTTATTGTGGATGGAACTTTAGTGAACTTCAGAATCACTTTGATCAGACTCCGATTGGTCATCACTACCCGACATTGCTTCTGGACGGACCAGGCACCAATTGCGGAAGCACTAATTAAGGAATAGATGAAATTTGCACACACATGAAATTTGCAACTATAGTTATCAGGGGCTGCCGATCCGCGTGTGCCTGAACCGTCCCCAGCAATCAGCGGATGCGTACGTTGCTTCTTCGGGAATTTTTCATTCCCAACGCCGATGACGACGCCAGATTTTCTGCAGAATGGGAGCCTTAACGCTACTGTAGTAAAGAGAGAGAGTGAGAGGTTACCATTATCCGGTTCCATAAGAACTGATCTATGTCTCCATAGTGACAAGTGTGCGCCCCTCGGGGCCATCTGCTCATGTGTAGCCGGCGCCTCGAGATACCAGTTCGTGGCTGCGAATCGCAGATTGCGTTTTGCTAAATGTCTTTAATATAAAAACAAGCAAATAGTTGATTTCGAGAATCGCTAGAGATGCTGAGCACGGTGCTAGCCGTCAACGCCACATCGTCGTTTGCCTTCAATATGCCAACTGAATCCGACAACCGAAGGAAAGAATGGGTGGCACAGCGCAGCTTAAGAAAATCTTAGGAGACGACGGTCGCCCAGTTCTGTGCTTCTCGAGCACGTGCCAACTTCCGACGAGGTTGCCTAATCGCTCCAACATAGGGCTCTGATCGAGCGACCGGTCGACGCTGGCGTCTATTACTAAATATCTGGAAGGGTGTAGAGTCGCAACGAAAAAAACATTAGCACTGCGACGTGTCACCTGAGCAGCAGATAGCAGCACTCGGCGCTGCGGTTTCTGGGTGCTTTTGCTTTGTTTTCAAGCGGATATTCGGTCAGTCGTTCCGGAATGGCTCAATTCAAGCTACTGTGGTGTTCTTTTTTTTTTTGCCCGAATTGTATTTCTGAGGGCTCAATTCGTGTCCGTAACTTTCAATATTATGCATCGTAAATATGTTTTGATGCATATTTCTTTTTTTTTGTTCTGCTGCGGATTGTTTTACAAACTGTTGATTCAGCAGGCTTCCTGGAGAACCAAAAAGCACTCCATGCTTAGATTGTAAAATGAATCATCCTACCAAAATTATGGTGCAAAAAATTTGATATTATTTGACTCGTAGTGCGTCATTGTTTACCCTGGCAGTGCCATGTTAATTTCACCTGAAATGGCGAGGTTGCAAACTCGCCACTTGACAAAGTGTTTTCAGCAGTGGTAGAGCGTGCATAGCGTACGATTTCTGCGCAGTCGATTGTGCATTTTCCGGCTTGTTCAACACCCGACAGTGTTTTGTAGCGTTGCATCGAAGAGCCCGGTGTGCTGACCCAGTTCGCTGCGCGGCCAAAATGTGCCGTGGCGGCTTCTACAAACAGAAGCAGGCGGCGCTCACTTCTTTATTCTCCTGCAGCGCCACCCAGAACCGCGGAGTAATGCCGGATGGCACGACGCGGTTCACGTGCCAGGGAAAGCAGCTGCACCACTTCATGGGCACAAGCACCTTTAGCAACTACACCGTGCTGCCGGAGATTGCAGTCGCCCAGGTGAGCGCGTCCTCTGCACTTGGCTGTTCGCCGCCGTAGTCTCATGGGGTTCAACTCTGAAGGCGCGTCGCGATAGTGCTCAGCTTGTAGGAACCCTCTTGACCTAAGTCATGGCAGCCCGTGGAATGTCTGCCCCGTGTTCACGCCAACCCACTGAGTTTTACCTGGAGGGAAAGCTGGCGGCATCGTCTGTGCGAGTGCCTTGAAGTGCACTTTATCCATGGCGGGAATGCCGGAAAGATGGGTTTTTTATTTGGCTTGCCTAGTGTTGGCCCGCAGAGCTAGAGCTCGCAGTTGCGCTGCGATGCTCTTCTCTGAGCGCAGATTAAATTATTTAAATAGCGTTTTTCACTTCTTTAATAAGCTTGACACAAGTGCTAGGCTAGTATGGAGACTTTCACAGCATTTCGTTGAGGTTTTCAGAGAGGAGAGTCGTATTGTTTTGGCCGTATCCGCACGTCATGCCGAACAGCAACCAAGGGAAATACAAAACGTCATCTTTTTGCGTCATTTTATTATTTATTCATTTATTTTCTCTTGGGCACAAGATATGGAGCAGACGCAAAGAAGCTGCTTCCAAGAGCAGCTTGACGAAGCGACTGCCCCCGTATTACAGTAAAGTCATCATAACCACCAGCCTGACAGCGCCCACTGCAGGAAAAAGGCCTCTCCCCTAACTCTTCAATTAACCCTGTCATGTGCCAGCTGAGGCCACTCACAGAGTTCTTATCCTGCCAACTAACTTCTGCCGCCCGCTACTATAAATTCTTCCTCCACGGTGTCAACACTTCGGCGCCGCAGTCCGATCATCCAGTCGATAGAGCTCGCCGAGAAAGTGTACCGCAGAGGGCGCGAGCTGCACCAGCCGCTGAAACTGGGGGAAAAAGAGAAGCTAGACTTGCGAAGCAATGGAAGCATGACCAGGAGAGAAAGGAAAACGTTTAGCAGCGACGGCTGCCGCTGCTGTGTCTTCGACGACGGCTTCATCCGTTAGTGAGACTGAAGCAATGGAATCTGAGTCTAACCCTTCCCTTGGAATCCACTCCGTTACCCTTAGGGACCATTGGTTATCTTGCATTACATGCACGAAGTACATCAGGCAAAATATTTGACATTGAGACAAAGAAACATGCGGAGTAAAACAATGTTCGCTTAAAGGCGCTTGTACTACTGGGAGAAATAACCTTTTATAAGAGAGCTGTAGCTATAGAAACAAATCTTCAATAGGTGCAACAACGTCGTATTTTCCTTGTGGAATTGCGCACTTAGTAGTCTATGCATGCAGTAGTCGAAGAGCACAAAGGCGGTGCAAAAGCTGTTGCGGAAACATGCACAAACTTCCATAGAAGCATTTCATGTATTTATTTAAAGGAAAGAAATGTGAGACCTTTGCCAATATTGGATGAGTGTTGGTTCAGTAAGCTAGCAAGCCTGCAGCGAAGCATCGGACTGCCGTAGTTCGTATGGCAGCCAGTGACGTGCTAACGTTCAGGATTACGGATGCTCTAAGTACTTACGTTTTTTGAAGCGCCGCTAATAGCGATAGTTCATTGGCCGTTTTGGTTGTATCTTGCTTATATAGTAGGGAAAGTCTATACTTATACAAAGTTGTCAAGTTAACGATTTTCAGCTGCCTAAATAATTGTGTTCTCTGCTCGAGGTAAGGCGCTTTAGAAATTCGTCTGATGACTCTCTTTTTAACCAGCAAAAACTTCGTAATATTTTCTCCTGTTCTAGTTGCCCACACTACACAGCAATAATTTAAAATAGAGGAAAAGTGAATTGTTAAACTGAATATTCATTGAAATCGGAAATATTGAGCAATGTCGACGTATGAAACCGATATTGATGATTAAACGCTCTCAGTGAGCATCCCATGGCATATCCTGAGAAAAATATACGCCTAACATTTCACAGATTTAACAACTTCTATCTCCTATCTCTGTGTCGCTGAGTACCAGAGGGGGCAACTTGAATACTTTATTTCTGTGGTAGAAGAGTACATTCTTTGTTTTGTTTATATCGTTTTAAGCTTTTTTCACACTCCCAGTGTTTAATTCAGGCCAAGGTTGGGTTAGCACGGTTGTGTAGTTCAATGCCTGAATGACCGGAGAAAAACAAACTGCTAACATCGGCATAGATATTCTATTTTGTAGACGGATGTGTGCTAACAGTATTGTAACGTAAAGAATAAAAAGAAGGGGCTTAGTAGGGTTCCTTGTGAAACTCCAGAGATGACGGGCTTGACTGCAGAGGAAAGAATTTATTTAGGCAAACTGTTTTATTTATTATATAAGAAGGTAGTAAAAAGTAGGCTGCACCACGTATGCTATAGCGGTCTAGTTTTCTGAGTAACGTCGTGTGATTAATGCTGTAGCAAGTTTTAAAGAAATCAACTAATATACCTAGGACTAATTTTTTTTCTTCAAAATTGCCTAAAATACACTCTTTTGTAGAAGCCTCCGCGGTGGCTGATTGGTTATGGCGCTCGGCTACTGGCCCGAAAGACGCGGGTTCGATCCCGGCCGCGGCGGTCGAATTTCGATGCAGGCGAAATTCTAGAGGCCCGTGTGCTGTGCGATGTCAGTGCACGTCAAAGAACCCCAGGTGGTAAATTTCCGGACCCTTCACAATGGCGTCTCTCATAGCCTGAGTCGCTTTGGGACGTTAAACCCCCATAAACCAAACTCTTTTGTAGTGAGCTGGACAAGCTCAGTTGAGATGTTATTCCTAAAGAAAATTGAGCTGGATTTAAAAGTATTCTGTTGCTCGATAAAGAATGTGAGACAGATGCGCCTTTTCATAGTGGATGAAGTGTAGCGCCGTCTGGTTTCCCTCTAAGTAATATTGAGAAACTCTATGCTCCAGCCTTGCTGTGGCAACGCCTCTTGTTTTTCGGACGTGAACTCGCACATGCGCATATTAACGCATGAGCATTAAAAGTAGGGGGGGGGGGGGGGCAGACTAGCATATCATTTTCATGTGACAAATATGGCGACGCACCCGCTGCCAAAGTCGAATTCAAAGATGCTGCGTCACAATAAGAGCACAGGTGATGAAGAGTGGAAGCTGAAAGCAAGTTCTAGTAACAATTCCTGAACTGCCCTAACCATTTTCCCTTTCAAAACATATTAAGGTAAGCGTCAACGTTAGCATATATATATATATATATATATATTATATATATATATATATATATATATATATATATATATATATATATATATATATATATATATATATATATATATATGCGCACCACTCCTGTGATCTTGAGCCCCCCTCCCTTACGTGGCGTGCAGCTCGCCTGTAGTCCTATCACTGGTTCAACTAGCGGTGGCAGATGTGCCTGCTGCTTATCCGTGCTTTCTGCTGCATCCAGTTCCATGGGTGCAAGTATGTGTCTTCAGCAGGCCAGTTTTCTTACGGTGGTAACAAAACTTAGCCTACCGTTCATGAATTATCCTTAACGGATTTCCTTTGCCGATCCCTATGCATGTGCCATCACTGGTAGTTGCTGCGCGATGATATATATATATATATATATATATATATATATATATATATATATATATATATATATATATATATATATATATATATATATATATACATATATATATATATATATATATATATATATATATATATATATATATATATATATATATATATATATGCAAGCAGTTCAAGTCAGTTTTGAAACTTCGCCATATTCCGCTGTCATCGCGCAGCAACTACCAGGGATGGGACATGCATAGGGATCGGCAAAGGAAATTCGTTAAGGATTCATGAACGGTAGGCTAAGTTTTGTTACCACCGTAAGAAAACTCGCCTGCTGAAGACACATACTTGCACCCATGCAACTGGATGCAGCAGAAAGCACGGATAAGCAGCAGGCTGCCACCGCTAGTTGAACCAGTGATATATTAGGACTACAGACGAGCTGCACGCCACGTAGGGGAGGGGCGCTCAAGATCACAGGAGTGGTGCGCATAATCTGAACAAATGCCGCCTGCATGAGTTGAAGACAGAGAAACTCCGCAGCCTCTTTCTGTCTCGTAGCTAACCCTTCAACATGGTAAGACTTTGATCAGTGTCGGAAGAAAAAACGAAGTAATCAACAAGTGAAATGTATATGCTTAGGCCCCAGCCAAAGGGCACTTATAGTACAGCACGCAGTGCTCTCGTCATATGCCTAGTGCGTGAGGGCTGCTAACGGTTGCTGGGACATTCCCACTGCAAGGAGCGTTACGCTGCTCTAAAAGGTCGCCGAAACTACACAAATTTAAGCTTTTGCCCTCTGATAGACGTGTAGGCCACTCTATATGGTAGGAATGGTGCAATGTTACGCACCAGCTGCATAAAAAGAACAAAAATGAAAATACTGCTCTGACGTGTACGAAACGTTGCAGGCACAAGTAATGTGAAGTACAACGTACTTGTCGGAGCTAAGGCGACGAAAAACCAGCTCCGACAGCGTTGAAGTTCGAGCTGATTTTTTTTTTTATTGCGATGCTCGGGCGGCGGCGGCCTGGCGCCAACCTCTTCTTTCCCTTCGCCGCGGCCTGCGATCAGGGCGCAGCGCGAGGGGCTCTACAAGGCTCCTCCCCCGTAGAGCGGACGGCACAGGATGTGCCCAGCGGACATGTTTGGAGGAGGTCGCACAGAATGGTGGCACAGTCGGCGCGAGATTGACTGGAGGAACCACGGGCGGAAGAGCGGCAATGTAGGCAGATTTAAGCCTCTTAGCAGACACGACGTCTTCACGGTCTTTGATGTCGAGCGTGAAGGTCTTCGCATAATGGAGCACGAGGAATGGTCCATCATAGGCCAGCATAAGGGGTGGGCGGGTGTCGTAATGCCGTACGAAGACATGGAGGCAGAAGCCCAGGTGCTGGCCGACAAACAGGGACTGAGTGTGACGGGCAGCAGAGATGACAGGAGTAATGTGGCGAAATGTGTTGCGCAGGCCTCGGGGGTAGAGGGAAGCATCATGGATGAGCGGAGGAGACACAGGAGAGAATACTTCCCCAGGGAGGCGCAGGGAACACCGAAGACTAGCTCAGCAGAAGAGCAGCCTAGGTCAACCTTCAGTGCTGGGCGAATGCCCAAAAGGACTAGGGGGGAAGGTGCTCGGCCCAGCATTTCCTTGGTTGTATCGTGGTAAGGGCCGCTTTGAGCGACAATGAAAGTTCAACGAAACGTGCGGCGCAATCCAAGGTTAAGCGTAAGGGGCCGTTGGCCGCACGTGGGAATGCGGGAGTTGTTTGTCGCTTGGAGCGGGGAGGTCTGTTCGTTGGCAGGCCGATCTGCCCAAGAGGTCGCTATTACGCTGACTTGTGCTCCCGTGTCGACCAGGAGACGAGCCCCAGTGACCTTGTCCGAGACGTAAAAGAGGCGGCATGTCCGTCCACCAGCACCACCTGGCGCCGTCATTGGGCGGTCGCAGCGTTTCCCGACCAGGAGCACGGGTGTGTGCACTTGCGGGCAGAGCTGCCGAAGGTACGGTGCCAGCAGACAGCCGAGGAAGAGGTCTCCGACCGCGAGTCGGATGGTTGGGGCTCCATGGAGCATGAACGTGCCAGTGAACGGGGGCATGACCTCGGTGGAGAATGGCGTGGCAGGGGCGCGAGAGCCGCCCGGCAAGAGCACCAAATTGACCTTGAATGCTGGCAGTCTGGGATGCTGTGGTAGTAACTGGAAGCAGAGTGGTCTGAGGTTAGGCTGCCGTGAGTAGCCCGCTTCACGGCCAGCGAGTTCGGCGAGATTGTCCAATGAGACATCACCCGCCGCCGGAGTACCACGTTTTGGGGAAGACGCTGGAGAAACAACGCATGCAGAAGAGTCTCCTACTAGGCGGTGGGGCCTCCAATCTGGCGCATGCGACGGAGCAGCTGCGAAGGACGGCTTTCACTGAGCTCTGTGACGCTAAGGCCCTGCTAGAGTCTGCTGCGCTCCGACGCGAGCTTGCGGTCGACGATAGCCGCCTTCAACGTGTCGAAGGGTCGGGGCGTGTCCGGCGAGGGGATGACTTCCGCTAATATTCCTCGGCGACATCAGTACGCAATGGAGGACACGAAGTGGCGGAACTTGCTCTCCTGGCTGGTGATACGCCGCAGCTGTAAATGCGTCTCAATCTGCAGGAGCCAGGCGCGGGCGCTGTTGGTCCAAAATGGCGGCAGGTTGACTGGATGGAACGCGCCCAGCGAAGCACCGCGAGGCGAAGCGTCCTAGGGCATGTCGCCGCCTGTAGGAAGGGTGGAAGAGCCAGCGGAATTCATATAGGAAGGTAGGGTTGCGTGTTCGATTCCGGGTCACCAAATCTGTCGGAGCTAAAGCGAGGAAAGACCAGCTCAGATATTGTTGAGGTTCTCATATATTTTTAGCGCACTGCTCGTGCTGCGGCGGCCTAGCGGCAACTACTTCCTTCCAGGTGCAGTATTGTGGCCTGAGACCACAGCGCAGCACGAGGGGCGCTACACCAGCAACAATATAACACCAGGCTAGTATATTAGCCTCTCCCTTTTTAGCATAACAGAGAGGCCAAGCTTAGTTAACTTTCCATTTAAGCTGACGACAGCAGCTTGCTCATTATCGGCCATGACGCAAAAACTAATTTTTAATATGTGACGAAATGTTTGTTAAACTGCCTCCGTGATCGCAGTCTAATCTGATGAAAATCAATAAAAGCAACACTAAACCAACTTTATTTGAAGCCAGAAATGTAGTATATAAAGTAATCCATGCTATGCGTTATTCGGGCACGCAACTCACCTCATATAGGGAGACCAAATTCAAGGCGTAAGGTTTTGCATTTGATTTGAACGGGAACGCTGATGTCAGTTGAAATTTGCAAAAAGCTTTGTCTTCGCTGGTGCGGCATCTTGCTGTCGAACACTAGTGCCTGTAAAACCTAAGCTGCAAACATACGATATTTTATTTTATGCCGGATGGCACGACGCGGTTCACGTGCCAGGGAAAGCAGCTGCACCACTTCATGGGCACAAGCACCTTTAGCAACTACACCGTGCTGCCGGAGATTGCAGTCGCCCAGGTGAGCGCGTCCTCTGCACTTGGCTGTTCGCCGCCGTAGTCTCATGGGGTTCAACTCTGAAGGCGCGTCGCGATAGTGCTCAGCTTGTAGGAACCCTCTTGACCTAAGTCATGGCAGCCCGTGGAATGTCTGCCCCGTGTTCACGCCAACCCACTGAGTTTTACCTGGAGGGAAAGCTGGCGGCATCGTCTGTGCGAGTGCCTTGAAGTGCACTTTATCCATGGCGGGAATGCCGGAAAGATGGGTTTTTTATTTGGCTTGCCTAGTGTTGGCCCGCAGAGCTAGAGCTCGCAGTTGCGCTGCGATGCTCTTCTCTGAGCGCAGATTAAATTATTTAAATAGCGTTTTTCACTTCTTTAATAAGCTTGACACAAGTGCTAGGCTAGTATGGAGACTTTCACAGCATTTCGTTGAGGTTTTCAGAGAGGAGAGTCGTATTGTTTTGGCCGTATCCGCACGTCATGCCGAACAGCAACCAAGGGAAATACAAAACGTCATCTTTTTGCGTCATTTTATTATTTATTCATTTATTTTCTCTTGGGCACAAGATATGGAGCAGACGCAAAGAAGCTGCTTCCAAGAGCAGCTTGACGAAGCGACTGCCCCCGTATTACAGTAAAGTCATCATAACCACCAGCCTGACAGCGCCCACTGCAGGAAAAAGGCCTCTCCCCTAACTCTTCAATTAACCCTGTCATGTGCCAGCTGAGGCCACTCACAGAGTTCTTATCCTGCCAACTAACTTCTGCCGCCCGCTACTATAAATTCTTCCTCCACGGTGTCAACACTTCGGCGCCGCAGTCCGATCATCCAGTCGATAGAGCTCGCCGAGAAAGTGTACCGCAGAGGGCGCGAGCTGCACCAGCCGCTGAAACTGGGGGAAAAAGAGAAGCTAGACTTGCGAAGCAATGGAAGCATGACCAGGAGAGAAAGGAAAACGTTTAGCAGCGACGGCTGCCGCTGCTGTGTCTTCGACGACGGCTTCATCCGTTAGTGAGACTGAAGCAATGGAATCTGAGTCTAACCCTTCCCTTGGAATCCACTCCGTTACCCTTAGGGACCATTGGTTATCTTGCATTACATGCACGAAGTACATCAGGCAAAATATTTGACATTGAGACAAAGAAACATGCGGAGTAAAACAATGTTCGCTTAAAGGCGCTTGTACTACTGGGAGAAATAACCTTTTATAAGAGAGCTGTAGCTATAGAAACAAATCTTCAATAGGTGCAACAACGTCGTATTTTCCTTGTGGAATTGCGCACTTAGTAGTCTATGCATGCAGTAGTCGAAGAGCACAAAGGCGGTGCAAAAGCTGTTGCGGAAACATGCACAAACTTCCATAGAAGCATTTCATGTATTTATTTAAAGGAAAGAAATGTGAGACCTTTGCCAATATTGGATGAGTGTTGGTTCAGTAAGCTAGCAAGCCTGCAGCGAAGCATCGGACTGCCGTAGTTCGTATGGCAGCCAGTGACGTGCTAACGTTCAGGATTACGGATGCTCTAAGTACTTACGTTTTTTGAAGCGCCGCTAATAGCGATAGTTCATTGGCCGTTTTGGTTGTATCTTGCTTATATAGTAGGGAAAGTCTATACTTATACAAAGTTGTCAAGTTAACGATTTTCAGCTGCCTAAATAATTGTGTTCTCTGCTCGAGGTAAGGCGCTTTAGAAATTCGTCTGATGACTCTCTTTTTAACCAGCAAAAACTTCGTAATATTTTCTCCTGTTCTAGTTGCCCACACTACACAGCAATAATTTAAAATAGAGGAAAAGTGAATTGTTAAACTGAATATTCATTGAAATCGGAAATATTGAGCAATGTCGACGTATGAAACCGATATTGATGATTAAACGCTCTCAGTGAGCATCCCATGGCATATCCTGAGAAAAATATACGCCTAACATTTCACAGATTTAACAACTTCTATCTCCTATCTCTGTGTCGCTGAGTACCAGAGGGGGCAACTTGAATACTTTATTTCTGTGGTAGAAGAGTACATTCTTTGTTTTGTTTATATCGTTTTAAGCTTTTTTCACACTCCCAGTGTTTAATTCAGGCCAAGGTTGGGTTAGCACGGTTGTGTAGTTCAATGCCTGAATGACCGGAGAAAAACAAACTGCTAACATCGGCATAGATATTCTATTTTGTAGACGGATGTGTGCTAACAGTATTGTAACGTAAAGAATAAAAAGAAGGGGCTTAGTAGGGTTCCTTGTGAAACTCCAGAGATGACGGGCTTGACTGCAGAGGAAAGAATTTATTTAGGCAAACTGTTTTATTTATTATATAAGAAGGTAGTAAAAAGTAGGCTGCACCACGTATGCTATAGCGGTCTAGTTTTCTGAGTAACGTCGTGTGATTAATGCTGTAGCAAGTTTTAAAGAAATCAACTAATATACCTAGGACTAATTTTTTTTCTTCAAAATTGCCTAAAATACACTCTTTTGTAGAAGCCTCCGCGGTGGCTGATTGGTTATGGCGCTCGGCTACTGGCCCGAAAGACGCGGGTTCGATCCCGGCCGCGGCGGTCGAATTTCGATGCAGGCGAAATTCTAGAGGCCCGTGTGCTGTGCGATGTCAGTGCACGTCAAAGAACCCCAGGTGGTAAATTTCCGGACCCTTCACAATGGCGTCTCTCATAGCCTGAGTCGCTTTGGGACGTTAAACCCCCATAAACCAAACTCTTTTGTAGTGAGCTGGACAAGCTCAGTTGAGATGTTATTCCTAAAGAAAATTGAGCTGGATTTAAAAGTATTCTGTTGCTCGATAAAGAATGTGAGACAGATGCGCCTTTTCATAGTGGATGAAGTGTAGCGCCGTCTGGTTTCCCTCTAAGTAATATTGAGAAACTCTATGCTCCAGCCTTGCTGTGGCAACGCCTCTTGTTTTTCGGACGTGAACTCGCACATGCGCATATTAACGCATGAGCATTAAAAGTAGGGGGGGGGGGGGGCAGACTAGCATATCATTTTCATGTGACAAATATGGCGACGCACCCGCTGCCAAAGTCGAATTCAAAGATGCTGCGTCACAATAAGAGCACAGGTGATGAAGAGTGGAAGCTGAAAGCAAGTTCTAGTAACAATTCCTGAACTGCCCTAACCATTTTCCCTTTCAAAACATATTAAGGTAAGCGTCAACGTTAGCATATATATATATATATATATATATATATATATATATATATATATATATATATATATATATATATATATATATATATATGCGCACCACTCCTGTGATCTTGAGCCCCCCTCCCTTACGTGGCGTGCAGCTCGCCTGTAGTCCTATCACTGGTTCAACTAGCGGTGGCAGATGTGCCTGCTGCTTATCCGTGCTTTCTGCTGCATCCAGTTCCATGGGTGCAAGTATGTGTCTTCAGCAGGCCAGTTTTCTTACGGTGGTAACAAAACTTAGCCTACCGTTCATGAATTATCCTTAACGAATTTCCTTTGCCGATCCCTATGCATGTGCCATCACTGGTAGTTGCTGCGCGATGATATATATATATATATATATATATATATATATATATATATATGCAAGCAGTTCAAGTCAGTTTTGAAACTTCGCCATATTCCGCTGTCATCGCGCAGCAACTACCAGGGATGGGACATGCATAGGGATCGGCAAAGGAAATTCGTTAAGGATTCATGAACGGTAGGCTAAGTTTTGTTACCACTTTAAGAAAACTCGCCTGCTGAAGACACATACTTGCACCCATGGAACTGGATGCAGCAGAAAGCACGGATAAGCAGCAGGCTGCCACCGCTAGTTGAACCAGTGATATATTAGGACTACAGACGAGCTGCACGCCACGTAGGGGAGGGGCGCTCAAGATCACAGGAGTGGTGCGCATAATCTGAACAAATGCCGCCTGC
Source organism: Amblyomma americanum (assembly GCF_052857255.1). Classification (NCBI taxonomy): domain Eukaryota; kingdom Metazoa; phylum Arthropoda; class Arachnida; order Ixodida; family Ixodidae; genus Amblyomma; species Amblyomma americanum. The sequence continues at coordinate 38,188,220 of NC_135499.1, read as the reverse complement.
ATGAGTTGAAGACAGAGAAACTCCGCAGCCTCTTTCTGTCTCGTAGCTAACCCTTCAACATGGTAAGACTTTGATCAGTGTCGGAAGAAAAAACGAAGTAATCAACAAGTGAAATGTATATGCTTAGGCCCCAGCCAAAGGGCACTTATAGTACAGCACGCAGTGCTCTCGTCATATGCCTAGTGCGTGAGGGCTGCTAACGGTTGCTGGGACATTCCCACTGCAAGGAGCGTTACGCTGCTCTAAAAGGTCGCCGAAACTACACAAATTTAAGCTTTTGCCCTCTGATAGACGTGTAGGCCACTCTATATGGTAGGAATGGTGCAATGTTACGCACCAGCTGCATAAAAAGAACAAAAATGAAAATACTGCTCTGACGTGTACGAAACGTTGCAGGCACAAGTAATGTGAAGTACAACGTACTTGTCGGAGCTAAGGCGACGAAAAACCAGCTCCGACAGCGTTGAAGTTCGAGCTGATTTTTTTTTTATTGCGATGCTCGGGCGGCGGCGGCCTGGCGCCAACCTCTTCTTTCCCTTCGCCGCGGCCTGCGATCAGGGCGCAGCGCGAGGGGCTCTACAAGGCTCCTCCCCCGTAGAGCGGACGGCACAGGATGTGCCCAGCGGACATGTTTGGAGGAGGTCGCACAGAATGGTGGCACAGTCGGCGCGAGATTGACTGGAGGAACCACGGGCGGAAGAGCGGCAATGTAGGCAGATTTAAGCCTCTTAGCAGACACGACGTCTTCACGGTCTTTGATGTCGAGCGTGAAGGTCTTCGCATAATGGAGCACGAGGAATGGTCCATCATAGGCCAGCATAAGGGGTGGGCGGGTGTCGTAATGCCGTACGAAGACATGGAGGCAGAAGCCCAGGTGCTGGCCGACAAACAGGGACTGAGTGTGACGGGCAGCAGAGATGACAGGAGTAATGTGGCGAAATGTGTTGCGCAGGCCTCGGGGGTAGAGGGAAGCATCATGGATGAGCGGAGGAGACACAGGAGAGAATACTTCCCCAGGGAGGCGCAGGGAACACCGAAGACTAGCTCAGCAGAAGAGCAGCCTAGGTCAACCTTCAGTGCTGGGCGAATGCCCAAAAGGACTAGGGGGGAAGGTGCTCGGCCCAGCATTTCCTTGGTTGTATCGTGGTAAGGGCCGCTTTGAGCGACAATGAAAGTTCAACGAAACGTGCGGCGCAATCCAAGGTTAAGCGTAAGGGGCCGTTGGCCGCACGTGGGAATGCGGGAGTTGTTTGTCGCTTGGAGCGGGGAGGTCTGTTCGTTGGCAGGCCGATCTGCCCAAGAGGTCGCTATTACGCTGACTTGTGCTCCCGTGTCGACCAGGAGACGAGCCCCAGTGACCTTGTCCGAGACGTAAAAGAGGCGGCATGTCCGTCCACCAGCACCACCTGGCGCCGTCATTGGGCGGTCGCAGCGTTTCCCGACCAGGAGCACGGGTGTGTGCACTTGCGGGCAGAGCTGCCGAAGGTACGGTGCCAGCAGACAGCCGAGGAAGAGGTCTCCGACCGCGAGTCGGATGGTTGGGGCTCCATGGAGCATGAACGTGCCAGTGAACGGGGGCATGACCTCGGTGGAGAATGGCGTGGCAGGGGCGCGAGAGCCGCCCGGCAAGAGCACCAAATTGACCTTGAATGCTGGCAGTCTGGGATGCTGTGGTAGTAACTGGAAGCAGAGTGGTCTGAGGTTAGGCTGCCGTGAGTAGCCCGCTTCACGGCCAGCGAGTTCGGCGAGATTGTCCAATGAGACATCACCCGCCGCCGGAGTACCACGTTTTGGGGAAGACGCTGGAGAAACAACGCATGCAGAAGAGTCTCCTACTAGGCGGTGGGGCCTCCAATCTGGCGCATGCGACGGAGCAGCTGCGAAGGACGGCTTTCACTGAGCTCTGTGACGCTAAGGCCCTGCTAGAGTCTGCTGCGCTCCGACGCGAGCTTGCGGTCGACGATAGCCGCCTTCAACGTGTCGAAGGGTCGGGGCGTGTCCGGCGAGGGGATGACTTCCGCTAATATTCCTCGGCGACATCAGTACGCAATGGAGGACACGAAGTGGCGGAACTTGCTCTCCTGGCTGGTGATACGCCGCAGCTGTAAATGCGTCTCAATCTGCAGGAGCCAGGCGCGGGCGCTGTTGGTCCAAAATGGCGGCAGGTTGACTGGATGGAACGCGCCCAGCGAAGCACCGCGAGGCGAAGCGTCCTAGGGCATGTCGCCGCCTGTAGGAAGGGTGGAAGAGCCAGCGGAATTCATATAGGAAGGTAGGGTTGCGTGTTCGATTCCGGGTCACCAAATCTGTCGGAGCTAAAGCGAGGAAAGACCAGCTCAGATATTGTTGAGGTTCTCATATATTTTTAGCGCACTGCTCGTGCTGCGGCGGCCTAGCGGCAACTACTTCCTTCCAGGTGCAGTATTGTGGCCTGAGACCACAGCGCAGCACGAGGGGCGCTACACCAGCAACAATATAACACCAGGCTAGTATATTAGCCTCTCCCTTTTTAGCATAACAGAGAGGCCAAGCTTAGTTAACTTTCCATTTAAGCTGACGACAGCAGCTTGCTCATTATCGGCCATGACGCAAAAACTAATTTTTAATATGTGACGAAATGTTTGTTAAACTGCCTCCGTGATCGCAGTCTAATCTGATGAAAATCAATAAAAGCAACACTAAACCAACTTTATTTGAAGCCAGAAATGCAGTATATAAAGTAATCCATGCTATGCGTTATTCGGGCACGCAACTCACCTCATATAGGGAGACCAAATTCAAGGCGTAAGGTTTTGCATTTGATTTGAACGGGAACGCTGATGTCAGTTGAAATTTGCAAAAAGCTTTGTCTTCGCTGGTGCGGCATCTTGCTGTCGAACACTAGTGCCTGTAAAACCTAAGCTGCAAACATACGATATTTTATTTTCAATAGCAAACTACTGCAGGCTTTTCTGGGCCACCCCAAAGAATAAACGAAGATCATTGTCCTTCAAAAGGCAGTTATGCTCCATACTGCAAACATCAATCTCGTCATGACGAACGCCGTTAGTGTCCCTTACCACCACACTATACGAATTCAGTAGTTCTGCGAGTGTGCATTTTACAGTGATTTCTGTTTTCTGCAAGAGTTAAACATTTTTGTCAATGTATTGTATTTTTACTTTCGGCTCACGAATATACTGTTGCACCTGACCCTTGCGTAATTCCTCGTTTTCACACTAATTGGAAGTTGCAGTCTTTGAAGTAGCGTTCCTGTCACACTACACAGCACGGGCAGGGACACTTTTCTTTCTTTCTTTTTTGTAGTCCCACAATAATTTTTGTCTCACTACATAAATACAAAAATATGAGTAACGTTTTGATCAAAGAAGTCAAGAATTGTTTCATCTTTCATCTTTACTTTTTTACTCGGATATATGCCTGACAATCTATAAGTGTGCCCGTTTATATAGTTTGTATTTATTCATGTATCCTGTACATACTTTATACAATCTTCCATTTAGTTTATTTTGAATGTATGTATACATAGTGGCTCTTTCTGCTCTGTAAAACGTCTCCGCGACCAAGTCAACGCCCCGGTCGCACCTAGTTTGTATTTATCCATATATCCTGTACATACTTTATACAATCTTCCATTTAGTTTATTTTGAATGTATGTATACATAGTGGCTCTTTCTGCTCTGTAAAACGTCTCCGCGACCAAGTCAACGCCCCGGTCGCACCTTTCTAGCCCCAGAGAACGTCCTAGTGTGTAAACTGCAAAAATATATTGAACCTATTTTGCGAACTATTACTCGCAAAGTATGAGTGAAAGCACGCTTTTTCTTTATAGAAGGTAGTTTTGCTCTGTGAATTCCTATTCCTATCACGAAACAGAAGTAAAGGCAATAATGGACGAAGTTAATCGCGAAGATAAAGCTTTGTCCTGCGGCACACGCAAGTTCGCAGATGATAAAAATCACTTAGACTTCCCATGATTGCCACGAGGGATAGTATGTCATGTTGTCGGCTTGGGCAATTGGCGTTCGGTGCACACTGGTACACCTTCCGACTTCCATGACTGAGATTTATTAGGGCTGAGTTTTTTGCGCAAAGCTGAGATGATGACCAAACCACAGATAAACCCTGCCGCCCCCTTGGACCGCGTGTGCCTGCTGGGCTGTGGATTCTCGTCGGGCTACGGGGCAGCCCTGAACGTGGCCCGCGTCGCCAAGGACAGCACGGTGGCCGTATGGGGACTGGGCGCCGTCGGCCTGGGCGTCGTCACGGGCGCCAAGGAACGCGGCGCCAAGACGATCATTGGCATTGACGTCAACGAGTCGCGCTTCCTCAAAGGCACGTCGCAAACGGTGAACGCCGACCGGTAAACTAATGCCTACAACTCAACGTTCAGAGAAACGTAGGAGTGAGGTGAATACCATCGGAGAGAGTTGTAAGGCGCCGCTCGTGTCCAGCTGCGCTCCTCTGCGTGACGCTTGCACCCGCCGAAGCTGCTTTCTTTGCTCACAGAGCCACCGCACACACCGTGCAGAGGGGAAATGGAGAGGGTCACTGACGCTCCACCGCCGTTTTATGACCTGGGCGCACTGCTGCATGGCCTAACAATAGAGCGTTTTAGCTGTGCGTACGCAGCGGCTTAGCGTAAACAAGGAGTTTACGGGGACGGCAGTGCGCATGCGCAGAACACAAACGCAAGCCTTGCGTCTTGAGTACGTACGCTGGCCAGCGGACTTTGCGTTACGGCGCTTGGGAGGCTTGCGTGGTTAACGTTGGCAAGATGGCGGCGCAATGCTCACCGGCTTCCGAATAAATACATGTCGATGCTGGATTCTCCGACGCAATAGCTGGCTCAAATGGTAGCGGTTCGTTTTTATTTTGCCTACTCTTGCCCACACGTAGCGGTATAAGCGATAACTAGAGACTGTTTCTTACATAATTCGGCAATTTTCAACCTCCTGGGCGTAACTAAATGGATGGATGGATGGATGGATGGATGGATGGATGGATGGATGGATGGATGGATGGATGGATGGATGGATGGATGGATGGATGGATGGATGGATGGATGGATGGATGGATGGACGGACGGACGGACGAATGGATGGATGGATGGATGGATGGATGGATGGATGGATGGATGGATGGATGGATGGATGGATGGATGGATGGATGGATGGATGGATGGATGGATGGATGGATGGATGGATGGATGGATGGATGGATGCTGAAGAATCCGCAATATACACAGCGGTGGCTGGGCCAAGACAACGTTTATCCCTTTGATGCGTGTCAATAGAGGCGTTGTGCGAAACGGTTACAGAAGGAGTGTGAGGAGGACAGCGGCGACAACTGTTGCCGTAAGCTAGGGTGACGTCTCCGATGTAGGAGATGGATGGATGGATGGATGGATGGATGGATGGATGGATGGATGGATGGATGGATGGATGGATGGATGGATGGATGGATGGATGGATGGATGGATGGATGGATGGATGGATGGATGGATGGATGGATGGATGGATGGATGGATGGACGGACGGACGGATGGACGGACGGACGGACGGACGGACGGACGGACGGATGGATGGATGGATGGATGGATGGATGGATGGATGGATGGATGGATGGATGGATGGATGGATGGATGGATGGATGGATGGATGGATGGATGCTGAAGAATCCGCAATATACGCAGCGGTGGCTGGGCCAAGACAACGTTTATCCCTTTGATGCGTGTCAATAGAGGCGTTGTGCGAAACGGTTACAGAAGGAGTGTGAGGAGGACAGCGGCGACAACTGTTGCCGTAAGCTAGGGTGACGTCTCCGATGTAGGAGATGGATGGATGGATGGATGGATGGATGGATGGATGGATGGATGGATGGATGGATGGGTCGCCCCCTTTGAAATTCAGTGGTTGCGGTTGCCACCATACTCAGCTTTTTTTCTTTTTTTTTGTTTAGCTGTGTTGTAAGTTATTAAAATTAGCCGTTTTCTTTAAGTACATTTCCCTACACTTTCAACCTTATGTCATTTCTCTGCTTTTGAGCCACCAATCTTCCAATCGTTTTTTGCTAATTACCACCGCAGATTTATTTACATGACTATTGATATCTCTAAACCCTGGGTCGTCAGGAATAGTGAATGCCTGCATCGACACCGGGATAGATACCATCACATTTTAGTATGAGGTGTTCTATTGTTTCTACAGATTCACCGCATACAGAACATGTGTCATCTTCCTCGTTAAACTTCTTTTTATAGCTAATAATAATAATAATTGGTTTTTGGGGAAAGGAAATGGCGCAGTATCTGTCTCATATATCGTTGGACACCTGAACCGCGCCGTAAGGGAAGGGATAAAGGAGGGAGTGAAAGAAGAAAGGAAGAATAGGTACCGTAGTGGAGGGCTCCGGAATAATTTCGACCACCTGGGGATCTTTAACGTGCACTGACATCGCACAGCACACGGGCGCCTTAGCGTTTTTCCTCCATAAAAACGCAGCCGCCGCGGTCGGGTTCGAACCCGGGTCTTTTTATAGCTGCGCGTTCTAAAAAATCCTGACCTAGCTTCATAGAGTAGGGCACTGCCTTTTGAGTTATCATAAAACGCTTCCTTCCTGATCTGCTGTTTCCAGTATTGATATAGTTCTAAACTATGCTTCTTTTCCATTAAATTTATCCAGTTTTTACCTTCCGCGTTTTTAACCTGTCGTTTAATGGTGTTTGTGTGTGTGTGTCCAGCATACTTACTGGTAAGCTTCCTAATTCTTTTCCGTCATTGTCAGACAAAGCTCTTTCTTTATCGGTGTTTATATACCTTAGCTGCCCGCCTGTTATCGTCCAATTTCCTGAGGCGTTCCTCGTATAGTATTTTACACGGAGCTATCCCGTGCTTCGAACTGTGAACACCGATACTGTCTCGTTTGTGGTTTCCCCGTGGGCAGCTATAGTGCTTATCTTCCAACAGCTCTCTGATTTACTTCTAATCTCGACTGAACTTCTGCCCTTAAGCACAGAACTGATTTATGAAAATAAGACCGGGCACCATTATTCCTTTCCAAATACCTCTCACTACTTCATATTTGTTGTACCCCCATAATGCCCTATGTTTTATTATCCCGGCATCTCTTCGCCCTTTTGCAATGAGAGACTGTTCGTGCTTTTCCGTGTACATCTGCCCTTCGTTTACCAATACCCCAAGATATTTGTATTCGGCCACTCAGAGTATTTCATGGAATTGTATTATAAGCTCCTTATCAGTTGTATCGTTGAAAATCATCACACTGGACTTAGCTCTGCTAAAACTGAAATTTATACTGTCTCCTTCATCTCCACAGCAACTAACCAGAGTTTGCAAATCTTTCTGGCTATCTGCTAACAGTACAATATCGTCCGCATACATTAAGCCTGCTAGTCGTTGCTCGACAACCTTTTCGCCTAATCTATACGACAGATTATAACCTAGACTGCTTTCTTGTAGCCTTCATTCCTTGCTTATCATATAAAGCATGAACAGCAGCGGTGATAGAGGATAACATTGCCTTAATCCTTTGTGTTTCTCGACAGTTGTCGTACTCCTAATTCCTTCCCATGTTATTTCAACTTTATTTTCTCGATATATTTCCTACAGAAATAAATTGCCTCATGACCGACACCTTCATCTTTTAATATGTTCCACAGCAGTTCCCTGTACACGTTGTCGTATGCACGCACCGCTTATGTCCTGTAAGGCTAAATGCAGAGGTCTCTTTTCCTTCTTTCTCTATGCATTGGGTAAGCCCGAACAGATATCATCTAAGCGTCTACCACTCCTGAACCCGTTGTGAAGTTCTCCGAGCATTCTATTACTTTCCACCCATGACTGCATTTTATTTCCACCGCCTGCATCGCCAGCCTGTATGTAACTGATGTTATCGTAATCGGTCGGAAGGATTTTATGTTCGTATTATCGCCTTTTCCTTTATGAATCAAATTCAATTTACATTGTTTCCAGCTGTGTGGATTTGTTTATTTGTTAGGACTGCCTCCAATGCTTTTATGAGTGTTTCCTTGCCTCTTGGGCCAAGTTCATTAATTAACATGATTCGAATGTCGTCTATCTCTGCGGACGTGCATTTTGGAATATTTGCTTCCGCCTTTTTCGAGTTAATATTGGTCAGTTCTGAGCTGTTTTCTATTGTACTATCCTGTTTTTCTCCCTCATTTGGGGCGGTTACCCTATCTTCTTTCCTAAATGCCTCAGCTTTAAGGGACAAAATGTAGTTCACAGCGTCATTTTCCTCTCAACATTTTCCCTCGGCATCGTCAGTTTGTTCCTGCTTTCTGTGATTAAAACGTTTACCCAGCCAGCTTATATGGTTCCAGAGTTTTCTTGACCCCCTTTAATTGCATCGCGAACTTCAACCAGCCAGTGATCAGAGGACTGCTTCATTTTAGCCTGGACGAAGACCTGCACTTGTTGTTTCTTTTGTCTATAAGATTCCCATTTTTGGCCTATTTCCTCTTCAGATAACTGCGCCCTCTTTGCTTCTCTGCGTTCCTGTGATGCCAACCGTGCTTGTTCGATGGCCTCCCCAAGTTCTTTATTCCACCATCTTCTTGGCTTCATCTTTCCTCTCCAGCGGTTTACTACTTTTACTTATCTTACTTTTGTACTAATTAGGAGTTCTAGCTGATTATAATCCCACTTTTCCATGGGATGTTTTTCTATGGCTAACTCTATGCAGGCAGCTATTATCGCTATTTGTTCGTCATTTATTTTGCGTACTCTTTTTGGCTTCTCTGCATTTCTATTTTGAGCAGGGCTCGCAACTCTACACTAATACGCTTATGATCCCTTCCGAGGCTATACTTCCCCTCTTCGTCTATTTTCATTATTACGAGCTTGCTATACATCCCCTGTGATATTAGGCAGTAGACAATGGTCGTTTGCCTGTTACGGGATTCCCACGTAATTTGTCCCTCACATTTAGTTTCTCTATTTACAATAACTGGGTTGTGTCGCTAACAGGTGTCTAGCATCAACTTCCCGTTACAATCCGTGTACCCATCCAGATCCTCGATGTGGCCAGACGTCATGAATTCATATTTTTCGTCAGTTTTCACCCACGAACCTCCCTTGAACATACCAACATTTCCAGACTCAAATTTTTCTCAGATGCCCCCAGTTTGCATTACAACAGATGGTATTACAAAATTAATTGACAATCTTAAAACATCGAGCGCACCTGGGCCTGATGGAATACCCGCGAAATTACTTAAAAGTACCAAGGACATTTCCAGTCAATTCCTGAAAGTAATCTTTGAACAGTCTATATCAACGGGTGAACTACCTAAAGATTGGAAAATAAGTAAAGTTGTGCCGGTGTTTAAGGCTGGTAACCGATCAGACCCATCCAATTATCGCCCCATTTCCTTGGCATGCATTGCCTGTAAACTTCTCGAACACATAATATACTCACAAGTCGCATCGCATCTCGATCATAACTCTTTTCTTTTTCACTAAACAGCATGGTTTCCGCTCCGGTCTCTCCTGCGAAACTCAGCTTTTTGAATTGACTACTGATCTTCACTTAAATCTGGACTCTTCATTCCAAACTGACATCATTTTTTTAGACTTTTCTAAGGCTTTCGATCGTGTACCCCACCATCGTCTCATGTCTAAACTTTCCGGTCTGTCCATTGACCCTCTAATTGTAGCATGGATACACTGTTTTCTAATAGATCGTTCTCAGTACACGGTAATAGACAACCATTGTTCAGGTCCTTCTAAAGTGCTGTCTGGTGTACCACAAGGTTCGGTCCTTGGCCCTCTTCTTTTCCTCACCTTCATTAATGATCTTCCCTCTGGTATTTCTTCCACAATTCGCCTCTTTGCAGATGATTGCATTCTTTATCGCCGCATTGCTACTAACAGGGACCAATTATTACTGAACGTAATTGAACGATGGTGCTCTGAGTGGCTTATGTCGCTAAACATTTCAAAATGCCAATACATGCAAGTATCTCGCAAACATTCCAGCCTCACTTACGCTTATTCATTGCTTTCAAACACATTAACAAACGTGCAATCCTACCGATACCTCGGAGTCATCATTTCCAGCAATTTAACCTGGTCCGAACACATCTTGAAATTAGCGGCCAATTCATCCAAATCACTCGGCTTCATCAGACGATCGTTATACTTGGCTCCTCCTTCTGTCCGTAAATTGGCATATGAAACCTTCATCCGTAGTAAACTTGAATATGCATCTTCTATATGGAACCCTCATCAGGCGTACTTAATTAACACCCTAGAAGCTATTCAGAACCGCGCAGCACGTTACATAACCTCAAATTATGACAGATACTACAGCATCACCAGGATTAAATCAACACTCAATCTGCTACCACTTGAGAACCGTCGAAAAATCTCACAACTTTGCCTTTTTCATAAATTGTATTACAACTTTCCTTACCTCCGTGACTCATTACTCCTACCTCCCATCCGAACATCGCGTCGCCTCTTCAATTCCCTGAGTGTTCAGCGTTTACATGGTTCTACAATAGCCTTCAATAAATCATTTCTACCTACAGCAATAGAAAATTGGAACCAGTTACCAGATCACATCGTAAACAAGCGTGACGCTAGTAAATTTAGAGACGCACTAATCGAACATTACATCAAATGAAAATAAACTACCTCATGCTTTGATTTTTACCATTTATTTTTTCTTGTTATTCCCTATTTAGCCTATCCGCCACCATGTATTGTTTAGAACTGCATTTTAACATTTCACAGTGTATTCCAGATCCTTTTTGCATTGTGTTGTATTTTACTGTATTAACATTGTTATTCTCTTTACTTTGTATTTCAACTGTCCCCCCCCCCCTTATGTAATGCCCGAAAAGGGCCTTTAAGGGTACAATAAAAAATAAATAAATAAAAATGTCCCCCAGCAGAATAATATCGGCACCGTCAAAAAATTAATGTGGATTAGCTCAGCTAATCCAGGATATAAAAAGCGAAGCATTTCAGCGTTCACAGTGCTCATTGGCGTTGACGTTGACAATGTTCTAGACGGCGATGGCTTTGAGCAAAGGAAGTGCGCATAACTGGCTCCCTGGATATGCGGACACCTCATTCGTGCTTTGATACATGTGGCAGTGATAAGAGAGAGATGTGGCCTTAATGCATTAGCGCTGAGAGCGTTGTGGTTAACATGCGGCACTGCAGCAATAGCTAGGCAGCAGCGTTCATTTGGTGATCAATCTCTCGCGATCAACCATTAACTGCATGCCACCTCCCAGGGTGGCAGGGAGGGCGCGCTGCCTATCCAGTGTGCGGAACGCAATCAAAGCAGGCCTCCGCAGTTGGACACCAACGCCACGTACATGAAGGCGAGATTGGTGTCTCCACTGACCCACGGACCCGGTTGTACGCCTTTTCTTTCGTGAAAATGAACAGCCTTTGCAAAGTTGTCAACGCCAATGAACTCTATAAACGCCGTCGGCTAACTTTTTTGTTTGGTTTTTGAGGAAAGTAAATGGCACAGTAACCGTCTCACATATCTCGGTGGACGCCTGAACCGCGCCGTAAAGGAAGGGATAAAGGAGGGAGGGAAAGAATAAATAATAATAATAATAATAATTGGTTTTGGGGGAAAGGAAATGGCGCAGTATCTGTCTCATATATCGTTGGACACCTGAACCGCGCCGTAAGGGAAGGGATAAAGGAGGGAGTGAAAGATGAAAGGAAGAAGAGGTGCCGTAGTGGAGGGCTCCGGAATAATGTCGACCACCTGGGGATCTTTAACATGCACTGACATCGCACAGCACACGGGCGCCTAAGCGTTTTTCCTCCATAAAAACGCAGCCGCCGTGGTCGGGTTTGAACCCGGGAACTCCGGATCAGTAGTCGAGCGCCCTAACCACTGAGCCACCGCGGCGGGTTGAAAGAAGAAAGAGAAAACTGAAAATTGAAAGTTGGATTTTGAGGAAAGGCACGGCGCTGCGCTGCGGCGGAACACATGTGGCTCGGTGCTACTAGTGGTGCATGCGCAGTAGTGACTAGGGAGCGAGAGAGAGAGAGAGAAATATCCGTTTCGAGGCGCGCGTTGTGATGTCATGTGCCTCCTCGGAGCACCGCCACGGCGAAATCCCAAGTTCGTGGGTAGTAATGCTTTCGCCTTAAAACTGCTTTGTATCGTCATTGAGACACTTAACTAGATCCTTGTTCTCTTGCCTGCATTTGTCCCCTGTTCCTAAGTAAACTACTCCTAGACAATTTCTTTTACCGGCAATTGTACCTAATGCTCAGGCATGTTCCTTGCGAGTTGACTTTATTCTCTGCGAATTTATTCTTTGACGTATCAGCATACCTACTCCTCCTCCCTTTGCGTTGTTGTTCTGTTGCTTCCTTCCCTGACGTAGCCATCAATAAACGGTGGGTCTTCTAGATCCCTGACATGTGTTTCGCATAGCGCGTATACACATACTTCTTCGTCATTTAGCTGCTGTTCTATTTCTAACCACTTCGGTCTCCTTCTAACGCCTTGCATGTTTATGTACCTGACCGTGGGGTTAAATTTCTTTTTTGTGGCTTTTTCCTGCACCTCCTAGTGGCCATTTTATTGGCGTCAGCCTCCATTGTTACACCTTCTACTTTGCTTCTACCTATTAAAAAAGCTACTGCCTGGCCTGCCAGGTGCTGGCCAATCTCGGCTCATAGCCTTCCATTAAAGTGGATGCCATCTCGTGTAAAGTCTCCGCCAAAGCCTGCTTTATGCATTTCCCTGTTTATGACTGCCACTTCAAAGCCTTTCTCCTAGCTTAACTTCCTTATCTCTGGATTAACCGCCACAACGTCCTTGGCAATTTCTCCGTAGTAACGGAGCAACGACATCTGGCGAAGTAGTTTTCTAGCTTTTAGCCAGTTCTTACATTTTCTTCAGTTTGCACAGTTTTTCTTCTTGGAAAAAAAAGCTCACACTGCACTCACCCTAGTTATCAGTAATCACGGATGAAATTTTCTTCAATCGAGCATTGATGTGCTTTGACGTCTTGTCACTAGATGGCGCTACTGTTTACGCGTGCACGTGAGGGACGCTACGGCACGGCCCACTAAAAGTGTCGTGGTTACATTATTCACAGCATACGCAACGAAGAGATGCGTACGCACAGCTAAAACTGTCTAATAAAGACTTTCAATGATGGTAACGAGCGCCGGTAAAAGCTCATTTCCCCTCCCTTTTTTTTACTGACGACGACGGGTGAGAGTGTCAAGAATTCTACTAGCAACACAAGCGTGAAGGGAGGCGCAGCCGTGTGCAGGAGGGAAGTGGGAAGAAAGCCCCCGATGGAAGAGGGTGCACATACACTTACCGCAGAGATAGCGATGTCGTCTTTGTGATTTAGCTTGAGTTAACAGAACCCTAGGTTCGAGGCTGAGCCTAACCCACAGGGAAGTTCCCACCTCGCATGACATTTCTTATTGGAGAATTGATGGTAGTTGCGGGCCACTGAAAATGATCGCCCCTATTTCTTTGCTTAGGAATTAAAGTAAGCAAACGAGGGGCAGCCCGGTCAAATCTAAGCTCGCTCTCCATGCTTAGCATTTAATGCGGTTCTACTCAAGCACTAACCAGTTAGGTTTATGAGTAATGTAGCGAATATATATATATATATATATATATATATATATATATATATATATATATATATATATATATATATATATATATATATATATATATATATATATAGCAGACAAGGAAAATGAAATGAGGGGTTCGCTTGACAAATGTATAAAGGAAGCCCACAGTCCCTGAAACCAAGGGGCATAGGAGATTGCTTCCTTTTTTAATTTGTAGTACCAATCAATTGGTTTAAAGGGAATTACTTATAAAGCAGCAGAAAAACAACCATGCCGCCGGTGGGATCAGACCTCCGAATATCGCGTCCGGTGCTCTACCAACTGAGCTACGGCGACGGCTGTCCAATCATCTGCTTTTCTTGGGTATTTATTTTTTACATTGTGATTCCTGCAACGTAATATACCTCCTAGAATGCAGTGTGTGTAGTTTGCAGTACATTAATCAGACCGTCAACCGTCTACGAATTCGCTTTAATAACCACCGCGCGCACATCTTATCCCTACCCAACCTCCCCTTGTCAAAACACATAAATGAGAAAAACCACCCATTTGATGCAATTAAGTTAACAGTCCTACAGGATGGGTTCCACAACACCCGGAAAAGAGAGCAACGCGAGTCGTACTTTATTTACAAATTTGGAACAATTCCTCACGGTATTAATGAAGGTCCGGGTGTATTGTCCTCCATCCGCCCCTAGCAGGGCCGGTGCTGACCTTACGAGTGCCAGCTTGACATACCTCGGTCGTTTCTTGCCAGCGGCATCTTTTTCAAGCTCACACAAATTTCTTCATCCCCCACCCCATCCCACCTCTATCTTCCCAGTTCAACTTGCCGAGCGGGGTGCAATTGATGAGCCCTGGCTTAAATACTCCCGCCATTCACATTTACCCCCACACAACACTTCCCGAACTCAGATGTTTTGCCACCTATTTTTCTTTTGTGTGTGTCTGGGTGTTTTCATGCACAGTGCACGTGTGTCTAGTTAAGCTCACGGCGCCGCTGATTCGGCCTTTTAAGAGGTTCCAGATGACGGGTCTCCTGCCATGTCTGCATTTTCTTCAGTTTATTTGTTTACTCTTTATGGCCGGGGCACGCGAGTGCACGAATCTCTAATTTTTATCTGCTGGACGATTCCGCCGCCGTCTGTTTCCGTACACATTACCCGCTTAAGTGATCCCGCCATTATCATTTACCCCCCACACGACACTTGCTCGACCTCGGATGTTTTGCCACATTTTTCTTTTTTTTGTGTGTCTGGGTGTTTTCATGCACAATGCACGTGTGTCTAGTTAAGCTCACCGCGCCGCTGATTCGGCCTTTATTCTGGCTGCCGGTGAGGTTCCAGACGATGGAAGTCTCCTGGCCTGTCTGCATTTTATTCTTTTGTTTACTCTTTATCGCCGGGGCACGCGAGTGCACGCATCTCTAATATTTATTTGTTGGACGATTCCACCACCGTCTGTTTCTGTGCGCCTTACTCGCCGCTGCTCTGTTGCCTTGAGGGGTGGCTGTTATCCCCTCCCACTCCTCGTTTCTCTTTCTTTTTTTCTTTTCCCGGGCCGGCTCCCCGTGGCGGCGGGGTGGGTGGTGGGGGACAACGCGTTTTTCGTTTTTATTTTTACTTTTTTCTCTTTCTCTCTCTCTCTCTTTTCTAGTGTTCTTTCCTTTGTGCCCGTTTTCTTTCCAGCATCCGTTTGCTTGTTGTTTTGTCCATGTGTCGTACATGTGTGCCAATGCCAACTCGTTAAAAAGAGGACGAAGATCGCTGTAATTGCAGTCTCGAGAAAGGACAGGCACTTGAACGGGGTAGCGGTCCTGGCGTGGTTCGTGGCGTCCGTTCGTGGCTGCTGCTGCTTCATAACCGCCTGTCTGCTTCATTTCCATGTTGTGCCGGGCGTGTCCTTTGGTGAGGCCGCTTCACGTTCGTGGGTTTTTTGCCAGGGTTCAGGGTAGCTTTGTTGTCTTGGGTGATGTAAGGTTGCCGGCGCGCTGTGTGTAGGCATGTCTCTCACCTCCCCGGGGGGAGGCTCGGCAGCCTGGTTCGCCAGCCTGCCGGCCGAAAGCTTGCCTTTAAATTATTTTCTAAAAAATGGGATTGATACAATCCCTGTGGCGCTTGTACAGATTGGAGATGGAATTCTCAAAATGAAGAATCCAAAATCAATCCAGGAACAACTGAAAAATCTAACCGCTCAATATCTCGACATCTCGGAAGTGCGACCTTTTGGCAGGCGTGGCATTGTTTGTAAGTCGGCAAACTTTGAGTGCGTGTCGGATCTGCTCCAATGTAAAACATTCGCTTTTATGCCGGCTAAAGCCTTCATTCCTGAGCAGCTTGCGTGCACTATGGGCATTGTCCGAGGAGTGGACCCGTCATCTTCAATTCAAGAAATTTCGGAGGAGTTCCAAGAAGCCGGGGCGGGAATTATTGCTGTATACCGCTGCTCTCGCGAGATGGCTGGAGTACGTGCAGCTACAGAGGCAGTCATAACTTTTGCTGGTCGCACATGCCCCTCGGAGTTGAAGGTTTGGCCAATTGTCTACCGCGTGGATCCGCTGCATCCTCGACCCCTACAATGTACCAACTGTTGGAGATTTGGACATAGTGGTAGAGCCTGTAAGTCGGCGACCAGATGCCGGTTGTGTGGTGAAAGTCACTCTTCCGACAGCTGCACCGCTGAACAGCCAAGCTGTTGTCTATGCAATAACAGTCACAGCGCCGGTGATGCCACTTGTGAAAGTCGGTCAAAAGAGCAAAGTTTATTGGAATTAATTGAGCAGAATCGCTGCTCACGGGCAGGCGCTCATGCGCTCCTTAACCGCAGAAAACATTCATATACCAGCATAGTGCGTTCCTCTACTCCTGACCTCGAGGCCACATTGTCTGCCTCAATGGTGGCAACCGTCGAAAAAGCGCTCTCAGTGGTGGCCGGGCGCATGCTCAACAGCTTCACGCAGGTTTTGTCTGATATTGTTACAAATCAGGCTATTTCTCAACCTCAGCTTGTAGTTCCACCAGCTCCAACATCACAGCAAGCCTGCGCTCAAAATTTCGTTGCCACGTCATCACCCCAAGTGCCGTCTCATGTGCTGCCTCTCGGCAGTGTCCCTCCAAGTCTTTCTCGCAACACTGTTTGCACTAATGACTTATAAATGGCTTGTTCTCCTTCTAAGTCCTCCGTTCCCCAGATCAAGACCAAATAAGGCTCTCCTAGTGTATCTTCCAAGTCAGATATTATTTAAGAGGCTGTTTCAGCCTCCATTCTCGAATAGGCATTATGGCGGGTATAAAGGTTCTTCAATGGAATTGCCCTTTTATTGCATTTTCTCTTCCTGATTTAAAAATTCTTCTATCTTCTCATAACCCAGATATCGTGCTCTTGCAAGAAACTTTATCCCGTATTAAGTCATTTTCTTTAAACAGGTTTCGTGTTCTCCGTGCGGACCGCATAAATGGTAGGGGCGGCGGGTTGGTGACCCTGATTTCGTCAAAATTGTGCCATCGGGCATCAATAACTAAAAGAGTAATGGATTCCGATTGCGAGCTTCTAGCTATAGATATCACTTTGCCGCACTGCTCTGCAGTCACAGTTGCAAACGTCTATTTTCCAAATGGAGTATGTAGAACAGACCACCTAGACAGCTTACTTGCAAACTCGAGCAGGGTAATCATTGCTGGGGACTTTAACTCCCACCTCGTAGTCTGGGGTTCGTATACTGATTCACGTGGCCATACGTTATAGGCATGGATGTCTGCAAATGATGTGCGGTGTTGCACCTCTCGGGCCATAACGTTCATCCGCAGACACTCGCGCTCAGTTCTCGATTTGCCCTTGGCAACAAGAGGAGTAGGTATAGGGGCATGGTCCACGATTGACTGGCACATCTAGTGACCACCTGCCAGATACTTTCCCCATATTGGTGAGCCTCTTCCGAGAGCATGGTTCTGTCCGAAAATTAGTTAATCTTGCAGCCTACACATCTTCTTTGCGCGCCTCCTTCACATCTTATCCTTGTTCATGTAGGACCACCAGGGCTCAGCGTGTGTTTTCTTCAGTTTTGAAGGCTACAGAGAGCTCCCAGTTCACTGTGCGTTCTGCTGTTTGCAATAAATCACCATACCCATGGTGCAATGATGAGTGTGAGACAGCTTTCCGTAGTAGGAAAGCAGCGTGGAGGTCTCTATCGCATAATCAGAGCCCGGAAAATTGGACGAACTGCAGGTTTTTCTCGGCATCATTTAAAGGAACCATAGCAAAGGAAAGGATGACTATAATCAAAATTTAAACACATATTTGTCAAACCCAAAACATAAGAAGGCCTTGTATCGTTTTATGGAACGCAATGTGAACACTTCAGTCATGCAGTTAACCAGCTTGGTGGTGCTCTCTCCACATGAAGCGAAAGTTGAGTTAGAACGAATTGCCCAAGGGCTTGCTTCACGTTTTCAGGAGCAGCGTAGAGTTCCTCTGTTCGCCCCCTACCACTGCTCAGACTATGTTTTCGTTGACAAATCAGAGTTAACAACTGCAGTTTCTTTATTGTAATCCTCAGCTTCGGGTTGGGATGGTGTTACAGTCGGTATGGTGAAAATACTGCGCAAGACTTCACTCAGGACCTCCTCGACCTGATTAATACATCATTAGAAACTACATGGCTGCCGCACTCCTGGAAGGTGGCGAAAATAATATTGCTCTTAAAAGATTCAAAGAAAGGCTTCCATATTGATAACATTCGGCCGATAGCTCTAACATCCAATTTGATAAAGCTCATAGAAAGAATTGTGCACAGCCATCTATCCGCGCATATCTCAGTAATGAATGCAGTGAGCTCTGCCCAGATTGGCTTTCGCCTGGGAGGCTCCATTTGGTCTGCCCATGTCGATTTGGAGAGCAGAATCCGCCTTGCTATGTACAAGAAGGAAGTGTCAGCATTAGTGATGCTTGACATTGCTAAGCCATAGGACAGTGTTGAATATTCGATCCTTCTGTCTAAGTTGGCATTATTACGCACGCCGTACTACATTTATGCATAGATCTGCGAATTTTTAACAGGACGGCAGTTCTTTTGCTCTGACGGTTCCTTCACTTCAGACACCTATGCCCAAACCAGAGTCGTGCCTGGAGGTGCTGTACTTTCGCCACTTCTATTCAATCTGTTGATATGCGACATTCCAGTTCACCCTGAAATTACAGTATATGTTTATGGAGACGACAAAGCCTTCTTTGCTTCTGCAGCAGACATTCATGACCTATATCGCTCTCTCCAGAATTACCTCAATGCGCTCGATGTTTGGCTGGATACATTACATTTGGTATTAAATGTGCACAAAAGCAGCGTACTTCTTTTTAAAACCAACATACCTCTGTATATATCACTGCGCTATCGCTCGGACATCATACCTCGGGTAGAATCGTTGAGGTATCTAGGCGTCATTTATGATGCCACTTTGGATTGGCGGCCCCCTATCAAAAATAATGAGGAGAGAGGAGAGCGTGCACTAGGTAGGCTACTACGGATGACTAATAGGAAATTAGGTATGCGCCGGGATACGCTTCTACTTCTCTACAAAGCCTATGTCAGACCCATTTTGGAATTTGGCTGCATACTTTTTTCTGGATGCCCTAAATATAAGCTTCATCCGTTACTACTGTTAGAAAAGCGGGCACTGCGTCTCTGCCTAGGTCTCGCTCAATCAGTTTCCACCGCAGTGCTGTACTTGGAGGCTCGTATTCTCGACCTTACCTCCCGGTTTCACCTGTTAACTGTCAGGACTTTTTTGCGAGCATTTGAGTCGGCTCCTTGTGTGGCTACTCCTATTTTCGTCTCCCACCCTGTCCTTTTTCTCACTCCTCATTGCCCAAGGTTCCGCCTACCTCAGGTTGTATTTACTCAGAACCTGTTATCCAATATTGGTGTGGATCTCAAGTTTGTATATAGAGTTGGTTTCGCACCGTCCCCTGTGGATATTGCTTTTGATATCATTTTCCCACCTAATTCGAAGCATCTGCCTTCAAGAATATTATCTGGAATCCTCTTGGATCACCTTGCCCAGTACCCGCAACATACTGTAATTGCAACAGATGCGTCTGGGGTCTACAGGAAGGCAGGGGTTGGTATTTTGCTCAGTCTCTCTCGTGGAGCTTTTCGGTCAGAATCTTGGATTACACAACCATATTTCTAGCAGAGTTTATGGCTCCGGGGCTGGCCGCTTTGGCAATTCCCACAACTGTTTCTCGGGTGATATTCGTCTCAGACTGTCTCTCTCTTTTGCTGGCGCTGGAGTCCACACGAGACACTTTTTGAGACGCTCACTAAACTTTTTTCTTCCTGGATGGGTGAAAGAGGTGCTGTGACATTCCTTGTGTGCTACGAGGTACATTCCTTGTGTGTGCTACGAGGTACATTCCTTGTGTGTGCTACGAGGTACATTCCTTGTGTGTGCTACGAGGTTCCACGTTCGACGGCGCGGCGTAGACGGAGACCCAGATGACAGGCATCATCAATTACCCAGCCATGCTCGTTGAGAGTGACAACCAGAACGAAGGGGTTTAAGCCCAACCGGACCCGCCGCCGCCGCCGCGGGGAAACAGGCTTTATCCTCCCCAATTGGCGTGGCAGTTCCTGGGGCGGCCTTCCCGAGCACATTCCAGGACAAGGGAACTGTCAGCGATCCAGAGCGCGCCTTACCTTGAGGAGCGAGTGTCAGTTGATGGATGAAGAATGGAGGCCGGTGACCCGCGGGAACTGTCAGCGGGCCAGAGCGCGCCGTACAACAGCCGACGCTATGCGCTACCGCGAAGACAACCTTCTTTCCCTCGGACTCAACACGTGAGGGGAGCGAGACGATAAGTGCGGTGGTATGTTTGTGCGCCCAAGTGAAAGCCCTAGCCCCCCCTCCTTCCCCTCCGGCGTGGGCGTCCTCACCCTAGGGAGTGTGGAGAAGAGGATATAAAAATCGAGAAGCAGTACGCAAGAAGGCACGCTCAGGACGACATCGTTCGCCAAGAGCGCCTTCAGCGCCGAAGCCCGACGGCGTGCAGCTTCTGCCAGCAACCGCTCGAGCCCAACTCCGGAGCCACTCCATCGCCCCCATGAAGTCGTCGGCACGTAAGCTCGGACGCCCCAGCCTCTGATGTATAATCTTAATCATGTGTAATTATTGAATATACCTGTTTGTTTAAACTGAGCCATACGGTGTCTCTTTGCCTCTCCGTCCCGTGTGGACCTGCGCATTATGGGGGTCATCACACTGGTGTCAGGAGTAGGGTCTCAAAAGCAAATGTCCTCTGAATGCTGTGACATTCATGACTTCAAAATTGTAATCAAAAGGGAATCACGGGACTGATTGTGGGACTTTTACCCCCATTTGAGAGGCTTGAGGCACTGGAGGGCTTGAGAAAAAAAAATGTCTGTATCTGAGGGAGCTCCCACTCCACAGCCGTCGCTCGGAGCAAGCATGCTGGCATTAGGAAGCGTCATTCCGACGTTTACGGGAGATAAGACAGGGGTTCCAATCTGCGATTTCTTTTCCATGCTAGAAGAGATTGGGAAAATGGGGGGATGGTCCGATGCTCAAATGCTGGGAATGGCGAGGTGTAAGATGGCAGGAGCTGCTCATGATTTTGCATGGCGAGACGAAAAAGGAAAATCCACAAAATCATTTGCGGAATTTAAGAAGCTCGCGTTTGAGCATTTCGACACTGAACCACGTCACGTGCGGGTACAGAGGTTCCGTGACGCCGGACAGATGGTAGGGGAGGACGTGCGAACATTTGCGTCGCGGCTTCAGTGCCTAGCACGCGATACGTTAAGCAGGGAGGAGGAAGGAGACCAGCTAAGGAAGAAATACGCGGAGGATCTACTTAAAGAGGAAATGACCGCTTTGTTCGTGGCTGGTCTGCAAGACCCCGTGCGCCGGTTCGTGCTCTCGCGCAAGCCGAGCAATTTCGACCAAGCCGTGGAGGCCGCATTGGATGAGGAACGAAATGAGGCGTTAACGACAGCCGCAGCAAGAGTACGCGTCATAGAGAGAGCGGTGCTCAACCCTGAGGTTGCTCTCTTGACAGAGCGGTTAGATCGCTTGGAACAGCTGCTATCTCAGCAGGTAGAACGCCAGGTTGAAGCGCGCGCTCAACAGCGCCCATTCGCTGGAAACCGGAGACCGCCACAAAGCTACAGGCGCGGTATGCGATATTTTGAAGAAATCGTATGCTTCGCTTGCCAGGGTCGCGGACACATCGCCAGGTTCTGCCAAAACGTGCGCCGTGGGGAGCCACAAAGAGAAGCAGGCGAGACACGCCCTAAGCAAGCCTACAGTGGGGCTCCAGATACCGAGACAAAAAACTAGTTAGTCCTCCCCAGCCTGAGGAGCGTGAGGAGGGAGCAGTGGATGATGAGGTGGTGGTAGTTTGTGTGGCCGACGAGGCATGCCCTGTTGTGCGTTGCAAGTTAAATGGTTGTTGCATGGAATTGTTGATAGATACGGGGTCAAAGGTGACATTGCTTAAGGAGAGCAGTTTTAACACGCTTCGAAGGAAGGGGGACCGCGAGGTGTTGGAAGCGTCTGGTGGTATGGCAACCAAATTTGTAGGCATAACGGGGGATCCTCTTGGCATAAGTGGACTCTACCGGTTACACTTCTCTCTCGGCAGAATTGCATTGGAGCACCCCTGCTACGTATGCCCGGACACGGTGTCTCTGCCAAACGGAGTGTCAGGTATATTAGGGCAGGATTTTTTGAGAAAAGGGAAGGTAGTAGTCTCATTCTCTGAGGAAGAGGTTAATGCGGGCGGCTCAAAAGTTCCGTTTTTGAACAGGAGAGGGGCTGAGATTCGCATTACCGATATTGACACCCGTCAAACAGTGGGATCATTGGAGAAGGTATATTCGCGGGTTGCCGTCAGGCTGGTCGATGAGGCGGTCGTCCTTCCTTGGTCGGAGCACATTTTGTACGCGTTTGTGCCTTCAGATGTAGAGAGCGGCGCCGTGGGAGTGCTTGAGCCGGTCGACTCTCTCAGCAATGGCCTGAAGGCAGCCGCGTGCCTCGTGACAGTTAATGACGCCCACAGAGTGCCCCTACGGGTGGTTAACTGTAGCCAGCAGCCACTGAGCCTTCCCAAGAACAAAACATTGGCTTTCTTCACCTCTGCGATAGAGAAACGTGAGCCCACCGATACGGTACTCGCAACTGTAGAGCATGCTAGTCCTTCGATCTTTCTCAAGTAAAATCCAGGGAGAGGGAGGCTCTGGCTGGATTGCTGAACGACTACTCGGAGGTATTCGCCGCGTCCAACCTGGATTTGGGCTGCTGTGGCGTTATAAAGCACAGGATAGAAACCGGCACTTCATCGCCCGTTTACCAGCGTGCGTACAGGATTCCTTACTCCCAACGTGAGGAGATGGAGCGGCAGGTGCAGGACCTGATTGATCGCGGCATTGTCGAACACTCAAAGTCACCCTGGGGAGCACCAGCACTATTGGTGGAAAAGCCAGATGGCTCGTATCGATTGGTAGTGGACTACCGCAAACTAAATGCCGTAACTCGCATCGATCCATACCCCATCCCCAATATACAGGAGACGCTTTCTCAGCTGGGCTCTGCCAGGTACTTCACGGTAGTGGACATGGCGGAGGGATTCTGGCAGATTGCAATGGATCCGGCAGATGCCGAGAAAACGGCATTCAACACGCCCTCAGGGCACTATGAATGGAAAAGAATGCCGATGGGTCTGGCCAACAGCCCTGCTGTCTGGCAGAGAACCGCTGATGTTATCCTGGCAGGTCTTCTGGGGAGGCTGTGCTTCGTGTATATGGATGACATTATCATATACAGTGACAGTTTTGATAACCATTTGCGCGATATTGAGCAAGTTTTGGTGCGACTAAGAGCAGCGGGTCTCAAGCTGAAGCCCTCTAAGTGCCAATTCCTCAAAAACGAGGTGAAATACCTCGGGCACGTTGTTTCAGCTGACGGCGTGCGACCGGACCCTGAGAAACTAAGGTGTGTCTCGGATTTTCCATCCCCGACTAGCGTCCGCCAGGTCCGGCAGTTTCTCGGCCAGATCGGTTACTACCGAAGGCACATAGAGGAGTTCGCCAAGCTCGCTAAGCCGCTCACCGCCTTAACAGCCAAAAATGTCGCCTTTCGCTGGGACGAAAACGCGGAGAATTCTTTTGGGGCCCTGAAAAGGAAGCTAATGAGTGCACCGCTGTTACGCCACCCGGATTTTAATTTGCCCTTCGTTATGGCCACAGATGCGTCAAAGTTCGCAGTTGGTGCCGTGCTATCTCAGGTTATCGAGGGCAAAGAACATCCCGTTGCTTTTGCTAGCCGACAGCTGAGCCCCACAGAGCAAAAGTACGGAGCTACGGAAAGGGAGTGCCTCGCCGTTGTCTGGGCAGTAAAGCACTTCAGATGCTACCTTTACGGCCGCAAATTCAAGCTAGTCACAGACTGCCATCCTCTGAAATGGGTGATGAGTGTCAGGGACCCTAGCTCGCGACTCGCTAGATGGAATCTACACCTGCAGGAATACTGCTTTGAAGTTGAGCACAAGTCAGGAAAGACGCATCTGAATGCTGATGCACTCAGCCGCACAGCTGCCGTGGCAGCTATAGATGAGTTTGTCCCCGTAGTCGACCCCGCCGAATTACGCACAGAGCAGTGCAAAGATCCTGACCTGAAGCGAATAATCGAAAGCTTAGAGGGCGCACCGTCTCACCCCGAACAGCTAGGTTATTTCATTGGCAAAGACGGCACCCTGTGTCGGCGCACGAGGCCAACCAGGAAAGGGAGACCAGAGAAAACCGCTTGGGAGAGAGTCGTCATACCTCGGTCGTGGACAGAAAGGGTTCTTCGCGCGTTTCACGATGCGCCATGCGCCGGTCATTTTGGCGTAGCGAAGACACGCAGGCGTGTGGAGCGTTTGTACTTTTGGAGTGGCATGCGACAGGATGTTAGAGACTACTGTGCGAAGTGTCATTCCTGTCTCGAAAGAAAAACACCCAAGGGACGAAGACCAGCTCCAAGTCAGCCGTTCCCTGAGGTTTCGGCTCCCTTCGAGCGGACAGGTATGGACATAATGGGCCCATTGCCCACGACCACTTCCGGAAACAAGTACATTTTAGTATTTGTCGACCACCTTTCAAAATACGCGGAAGCGGTAGCACTCCCAGATCAGAAGGCAGACACGGTTGCAAGAGCATTTGTCGAACAGATCGTGCTCCGACATGGACCCCCGAGGCAACTCTTGACAGATCGGGGAACGAACTTCGTGTCGCAGCTAATGAGGAGAGTTTGCGAGCTGCTTAACATCGCTAAGAAGAAGACAACACCGTACCATCCGGCTTGCAACGGCGCGGTGGAGCGACTGAACCAAACCGTGGCCGGGTTCCTGTCGCATTTTGTTTCGCGCGACCAGCGGGACTGGGACTTGTGGCTCCCGTATGCAATGTTTGCCTACAATTCCGCAGCACACGAGAGCACGGGCGAATCGCCATTCTTTCTTCTCTACGGCCGAGACCTGGACCAGCCTAGTGAAGTGCCAGAGGGCCCCCGTCGTGTCCCATACGCTTCACTGGACGACTATAAGGTTGAGCTAGAATCGCGCTTGCAAGTGGCGAGGGACATCGCAAAGGAGGCCTTAAAGAAAGCGGCGAAGCGCAGGAAGGAGGTGCACGATCGCAGTGCTAGAGACGCGCCGTTTAATGTGGGGGACAGCGTGTACATTGAAAACTGCCAAAGGCAGATTGGGCTAGCTCGTAAGTTCCAGACGAAGTGGAGAGGACCGTGCGAGGTTGTCGAGAAGCTTTCTCCGGTAAACTTCAGAGTCCGAGACGTAAACCGGCGCTTGATAAGGATACACGCAAATCGCCTCAAGTCGGCACCGGTTCAGTATTCACGAAATGAGGAAAGGGAAAGCGCGGATTTTGATGGGGACAGAAGTGAAGCGGAGCGCGCAGATAGTTCGCAAGAAACGCCCTCTCCTGCATTTGTTCGGCAGGCGCCAGAGGTGACGGCCGGAATGCCACCGGATTTACTTCATGCATTGCTAGAAGAAGAAGCGCGCGAGGTTTCCGCGCAGATAACGCCAGGAGAGGCTCCTGCCACGAGCCCTCGCGAGTCCCAGTGCAGACAAAGGGTCACAGACTTACTTAGTATGACTCATGAAGGCCGATATCCGCTGCGAAATCGGAAAGCTAAGTCGGACTAATGGCGTAAACAGAGCGGAGTTTTGAACTGGTTAGAATTGTGTAATGCCACAGCTCATAACATTGCTATGTGCTTATGTGTTAAGTTATCGGAGTTGGTAGTTAAACCTTTCTGTCATTAAGTAACACCTTCACAGGAGAGCATGCGGAGCGCATGCAGAACCTGCCCTACTTCCTTTCGTTATCTATATTTTTGTCTGTGCCGTGATCGTGCTAGAAGTGGGAGCTCCTTTGTAACTGTGGTAAATTTATTTCGTCCAGTTTGAACTAGAAAGGAGAGGCTTGGGTGCTGAGTTTCATGTTTATCTGTAAAAGAAGATCAGTGCTGCCCCTGGAGACGCCAGTTATGACAGCGGAGGCATATGGTGTTGTGCAGTGGTGTTGAGTGCAGCGAAAAGTGTTTTGTCGGACGCACTGTGCGAGGCGATTCAGAAAGACAAGGGGAGCTGCAGGGACTCAAATGTTCGGAGAACATTCTTCTGGAGGGTGAGCGAGTGTGACATTCCTTGTGTGCTACGAGGTACATTCCTTGTGTGTGCTACGAGGTACATTCCTTGTGTGTGCTACGAGGTTCCACGTTCGACGGCGCGGCGTAGACGGAGACCCAGATGACAGGCATCATCAATTACCCAGCCATGCTCGTTGAGAGTGACAACCAGAACGAAGGGGTTTAAGCCCAACCGGACCCGCCGCCGCCGCCGCGGGGAAACAGGCTTTATCCTCCCCAATTGGCGTGGCGGTTCCAGGGGCGGCCTTCCCGAGCACATTCCAGGACAAGGGAACTGTCAGCGATCCAGAGCGCGCCTTACCTTGAGGAGCGAGTGTCAGTTGATGGATGAAGAATGGAGGCCGGTGACCCGCGGGAACTGTCAGCGGGCCAGAGCGCGCCGTACCACAGCCGACGCTATGCGCTACCGCGAAGACAACCTTCTTTCCCTCGGACTCAACACGTGAGGGGAGCGAGACGATAAGTGCGGTGGTATGTTTGTGTGCCCAAGTGAAAGCCCTAGCCCCCCTCCTTCCCCTCCGGCGTGGGCGTCCTCACCCTAGGGAGTGTGGAGAAGAGGATATAAAAATCGAGAAGCAGTACGGAAGAAGGCACGCTCAGGACGACATCGTTCGCCAAGAGGGCCTTCAGCGCCGAAGCCCGACGGCGTGCAGCTTCTGCCAGCAACCGCTCGAGCCCAACTCCGGAGCCACTCCATCGCCACCATGAAGTCGTCGGCACGTAAGCTCGGACGCCCCAGCCTCTGATGTATAATCTTAATCATGTGTAATTATTGAATATACCTGTTTGTTTAAACTGAGCCATACGGTGTCTCTTTGCCTCTCCGTCCCGTGTGGACCTGCGCATTATGGGGGTCATCACAGTGCGCTTCGTTTGGATACCAGGCCACTGCCGTATTTTACAAAACGAAGCAGCAGACTTTCTGGCAAAAGCAGCTCTAAATGCACCAGTTGTCAGTAGCGTCCCTAATCTTGTTCTCTTTGGAATGACTCGATTTCAGCGCTTTCAGTTTATAACCGCCGCAAGCAACGATCCCTTACTCTCTACTGTCGACTACCAACACCTCATGTACCCATGGAAGACTCGTGCATGTAAAACCCGGCAGTGTGAGGTAACGATGACACTCATGCGGTGCAGATTCCCCGTTTAAATCTGTACTTATGTAGATGCGGGTTCAGTCACACAAACCTCTGTGCGGCTTGTGGCGAAGTAGAGACACTGGAGGATTTTGTACTCTCTTGCCGGAGGTTTGCACACCAGAGGAGAACACACTTAAAAATTCCCATTACAAAATTGGGTCTCACCTTGTCGGTTCCTCTCCTCCTCTCTTTCGGCGCGAGTGCCAGGGGTTTTGCATTGCATCAGGTTTATGAATACCTCCACAATTATGTAACAGCTACCGGCAGATTTACTAGCTTAATGCTTCCAAAAATTCCCGCATTCAATAAAGCATTTAGGTATTTTCATATCTTTCATTATTTATTTCTCACATAATCTCTCCCGATATTTTGTTTCTTCTTTTTCTTTTAAATTACTCTGAAATTTCACCCAAGGTACAATCTTTAGCTTGACTCCAGTTTTTCCTACTTTATGGGGTATCCCCACTGACCCCTGGATAGAGAGAGGGAGAGAGGGTTTATTGATAAGAAAGGCAGAGAGGTTGGCCTGAAAAATAAATATCTGGCCTGCTACTCTGCTCTGGGGGACGGGAAGGGGAGATAAAAGAAGGTCACGATGGGGGACGATGATGATGAAAGGAGGCAGATGAAAAACTACTTTTAAAAAAAAGGCACACTTTCTCACATCACAAACGCTAGACAAGGTCCGTGTCGCTCAAAAAGCGTGAGAGCGCTCGCGTTGCCTTTACAGTTCTAAAACTATCTGGCCAAGCGTCGAGGATCATATCCTCAGAGAGGAGCGATGTGTCCATAGGCTTCAGAGCAGATGCGAGTATGAGTCTTTCACGTGCATACGCTGGGCACGCCACAAAAACATGTTCTATAGTCTCTAGCACGCCACATGTGGTACATTCCGGGGAGTCCGCTTGTCCTATTAAGTGCAAGTATTTGCGCGCGAATGCCACGTTCAAACGTAGTCTACGGATTACGCATGCAATATGGCGGGGTATTCCGCGAGAAACTGAAAAGGTCATCGTCGGATCTAGCCGTTTAAGGCGGATGTGGCGGGTGTCTGGCAGGGCCCAGTACCTAGCCGTCGCCCTCCTCATAAATTCCGAAAGGAGACAAGTTGTGTCCACTATAGAGAACGGTACAGCTGTACGCAGGCCACTGCTGAAGGCGCTCCTTGCTTCAGCGTCGGCGGTCTCATTTCCATCGAGTCCGCAGTGTCCGGGGATCCACTGAAACACTATACGGTGGCCGTTTCCCTGAGCAAATGATACGAGACTAATGATATCAAGAGCCAGAGCTTGGTAGGCTGTGTGGCGTAGGAAGCATCCTAAAATGTATAGCGCAGGAGTTGAGTTTCCCCTTCCGGTGGCGATGAGAGGAAACTACTTGATGATGAAATCGGGGTTTCTTGATGACCCGGTGGTTCTACTCGCAAACATTCACATTACTCAAGGAAAGGAGAAGGTTAACTATTTATTTACAACATAGGTAAAAAAACGAGAAGAAACAAAGCAAGGAGAAAACTATTTACATGACTAAATCGTGGATAAGACGAATTCAGCCCCCGCTCAACCCAGAGCGCTTGGTTTTAAACCCTCTGTCTCCGCCCTTAGCGGGGACAGCAACCAATAAGATAACAAACAATCCATCTCGCCAATCAGTGGCTAGAGAAAGGAAAATAAGGTCCGCCCACTGATCAGAGATTGGGGAAAAAGTTCTAATTAAAACATTTGGGAAGGAGGTTTCAAAAAACCACACAAACAAAACAAATGCGACTTCCGTTCCCCACGCCACCCACGGCACCACAGATGCTAGAAACATGTGCCGACGAGGCGATGACTCAGGTTGTTGACAGCAACAAAGAGAACACAGTCGTTAAGGGAATAATCTGTTTCCTGGTCACCCAGCACTCGATCCTCACCCAGCTGTATCTCTCCCACATCGCCGAAGTCTCGTCAGCCCTTGACGACGCACACATGTCGACAGCTGTATCTGGCTAGCCTTTTTCAAAGCGGATTATGCCCGAGGCGGCACGGAGTAAACAAGGACGTCCGCCGCATGAAGGGGACGCAGGGACGGGACGGGCCCCTTTGTTGACGACTTCAGACCCCACTGCTGCGGCCTTCTTTGCGAACACGAGACCGACCTGCTCGCGGAAAGGTCAGCGAGCTCCACAGCAGGTTTACAGTCGGTGAAAATGCACCACTCCTGAGGCGGTTCTCCGCAGATGTGGCGAATCGATTCCCGAAGGCCCACGAGCTCTGCAGCGGTTGAAGTAGACTTGTGTCCCAAAATGAATCTGCGGGTCGTCTGTTGTGCAGAGATTGCGAAAGCTGCTGTTGATGCATTTGGAGACGCAGATCCATCCGTGTAGACGTGCACACATTTGTGGTATTCTGACCAGATGTAGGCAAGTGCGAGTTGCTTCAGTCCGCTAACCGGCATCGCAGACTTCTTGATTATGCCAGGGACATGCAGGCAGACTGAAGGCAGAGCCATTACCCATGGGGCTGCAAGGAATGATGCTGCAGGGCGTAGTCTGATGGCAATTCGGAGCGATGGAAGCGCAATGCGCGTGCAAAACTGCTGTCCGGTCGCTCATCAAAAATCTTCCTCAGCTGGTGACAGCGGTGCCGTGTAAGCGCACGTAAATATACACGAAGTGGTTCGTGTGACAGGTAGACTGATATTGGGCACGCACGAGATTCCTCAATCGTGCCTTTGTTCGAGGCACAACGTGGTAATCCGAGGCATACCTTGAGCGCCTGTGCTTGGACACTCTCTAATGTCCGCAAGCAGGAAATACTCATGTTAGAGAGTACAGGAAGGCTGTAACGAATGTAGCCAATAAAGAGGGTATAGTAAAGTCGAAGCAAGGAGTGCTCCGTTGGGCACCATTTAATGCCTGCCACAAAGCGAAGCAAATGGCAAAAAAGAGTGAGTCTTTTCTTTAGCATGTTTATATGCCTCGACCATGACAGATCGCGGTCAATAATAATGCCCAAAAATCTGTGGTGGGAGACGTATGGTATTGCAACCCCTTGAAGAGTTACCGGGTAGTGGCAGACAGACTTGCGCGTGAATGCGACCACAGCACATTTTTCAGCTGCCAAGTGCAAACCCTGACGCCGTAGGTACCTTGAAGTAGATGACACGGCACGTTGTAATCTCGCACGCATTTGCCGACGTGTCGAACCCGACGCCCAGATGCAGATATCATCAGCATAGGCACTGATGTGAATGTTAGTGGGAAGTTCATTCACCAGTCCAATCAATGCCACGTTAAATAGGGTCGGGCTAAGAACTCCTCCCTGAGGAACTCCACGGCAAACCTGATGACGGGTAGTCTCCCCATCAGGCGTAGACATGTAAACAGACCGGCCGTTGAGGTAGCTCCCAATCCACGAATACATCCGGCCGCCAACGCCAATGTCGTCAAGGGCATCAAGGATGCGTCATGAAGTACATTATCGTAGGCCCCTTTGATGTCCAAGAAGACAGCAGCGACGAGTCGGCGACTACGTTTTTCATGTTCCACTGTCGATATGAGGTCGATTACGCTGTCAATCGAAGAACGTCCCCTCCGGAACCCGGTCATCATATCCGGATAGAGAGCATTCTGCTCTAAAAACCATTCGAGCCGCGCCAGCACCATTAGCTCCGTAACATTGCCGACGCAGCTTGCTAGTGCAACTGGCCGGTATAAGGTAAGCTCATAAGGAGGTTTGCCAGGCTTCAAAAGTGCAACCAGGCGGCTGATCTTCCAGTGTTCTGGAACGATTCCGGAAGCCCATGTATCATTGCAGTAACTGAGCAGCACAGTTCGGCCTTCCATGTCAAGGTGAGAGAGGGACGCGTACGAAATCCCGTCAGGACCAGGTGCAGATGGACACCTACACAAGGAAAGAGCAGCTTCTAGTTCAGGCATCGTGAATAGCATGTCGTAGTGGTCATCTGGTGAAGGTGGTACAAAAGCCTCCAAACTGGTTGATGGTACCATAGTTGTGCCCACAACCATTTTGCAGAATTCTTCTGCTACCTCTACATTATTACGGCGTTGGTAAATAGACAGGGCATGGAAAGGATAGCGTTCCTGCGGGGGTGAACGCACGCTCCTGGCTACATGCCAAATACGCGACAGTGGTTTGCGAGGGTCCAGCGATGAACAGAACTGCCTCCAACGTTGTCTCCCTAGTCTCGCTAGGTGGCGCTATATTTGTCGTTGAGCTCGGCGACAAAGGGCAAGATCATACGTGGATTTGGTTCTTCTGTATTTCCTTTCGGCGCGCCGACGGACTGCGCGTAGTCTTTCGAATTCCACGTCAATAGTAGACCCTGGCGTAGGCGCACATATATACCGCGTGGTCTCACTGAGAGAGGACGTAATCAGGCCTTCTATTTTAGATGGTGTTGAGAGGTCCACACAGGAAATCTCCACGGACGACCTAAAGGCAGGCCAGTCTATATCGCACGCGAGACGGAGTAGTAGGTGCGTACCACTTGACGCAAACATACGTTGGAATGTGGTCACTCCCATGTGTTTCCACGTCACTGCACCAGCCTACGTAAAACTGGAGACTTGCTGAAACAAACGCCAGATCCAAGCAGCTGCTGTACGACGTGCCACTCAGAAACGTAGGTGAACCATCGTTGATATTGACGAAGTTCTGGGAGTGCATAAAGTCAAACAGGTTCCTGCCTCGGTTATTCATAAGAGCACTGCCCCACTGAGGGTGATCAGCATTAAAATCGCCCACTATGATATGAGGTGCTGGACAACTCTGGATGGCTGAATATAGGTACGAAGTATCAATGGCATCTCTAGGTGGAATGTAGGCACCGATTATCGAAAAGGCCCGTCCTTTTAGCGTGACTGTCAAACAGATGTAATGGTTTGTGTTGTGTGGCTGTAGAACTTTGCGGACGCGCGCAATGTCTTGGCGTATGCAAACTAACACTTTGCTAGTTTCGTCTTCTGTGCGAGACCACAGCAGCACGTATCCAGAAAGGCGGAAAGGCGACGGCATGTTGGGCTCACATATAACCAGCACAGGGAAGCGGTACTTGTGGACGCGTTGCCGGAAGTCACTCAGACGACCTCGTAGGCCTCGGGCATTCCATTGCACCACTACACTACGGCGCACGTGCATTGGCACAGATGAGGTGGGTTTTGGTTGAGCCATAATGAATTACTGCAACGCCGCCAAGAGCGGCTCAAGTGCATCCAAAAACTGCACAACAGTCTTTGCTGTTGGCGTGTTAATGCCTGAAAGCAGCACGCGCATTGAACACACAAGCTTTTTTAACATTATGCTCACATCCGGTCCTTCCTTCACATCCTGAACCCTGGACAATCCCCCGTCGTGGGTATGTGCCATGTGACCAAGGAAACAACAGGTACTGTCCGAAATGTCGACTCAAAATAAATCTATGGCTAAATGAAGCGTTCCTCCTCACTTCAAATATATATATATATATATATATATATATATATATATATATATATATATATATATATATATATATATATATATATAATCACCAAAAAATGAAAAACATAACAGCATTTACTTCACGACGTTTCGGCTGGAAGACCAGCCTTTTTCTAGTGGACGAGCGCGGACGTGGACGAGCGCGTGGACGAATACGTGGACGAGCGCGGCTTAAAGAAGGCTGGTCCTCCAGCCGAAACGTCGTGAATTAAATCCTGTTATGTTTTTCAATTTTTGGTGATTTTATAATATAATGACCAATCAGCTGCCAGAAATCGTTATATATATATATATATATATATATATATATATATATATATATATATATAAAAGTTTCTCAGAACGAGTCCGTCTCGGTTCTGGCAGTCTTGATTCCATAGGTAGCATAAGAGGGCTCTCGCACAGTTTCCGCCCTCGCCGTTAGATGACGTTCCACGTCACACTCGCGGTAATGCAGGACGTGCTACGTCAGCCGCTATGAACGATGGTGGCGCTGGTGAACACTCTCAAGGTTGGCTTACACCCAATAAACATAAATACCCACGAGAGCAGCCGATTGGACAGCCGTCGCTGTAGCTCAGTTGATAAGAGCACCGGACATGATATTCAGAGGTCGTGGGTTCGGTTCCCACCGGCGGCATGGTTGTTTTTTCTGCTGCTTTATAAGTAATCTTCTTTAGGCGATAGATTAATCTATTATTATCCCACTCATTAGCACTACACATTAATAAAAAAGGTGCATAGCAAGGTGCATAGGGGAATGTTTATTTTTAATATCTAGTGCCAATCTATTAGTTTTAAAGAAAATTACTTATAAAGCAGCAGAAAAAACAACCATGCCGCCGGTGTGATCCGAACCCAAGACCTCCGAATATCGCGTCCGGTGCTCTTACCAACTGATATATATATATATATATATATATATATATATATATATATATATATATATATATACATGTTCTGCAGTTACCGTCTACAAGGAAACCTCCTGGTCTTCTTTCACGCTGATCTACATGATTGGAAGTGTTTAGCAACCTTCCACAGGGAAACGAATATCAAAATTCTGCTAGAGTCTCACCCCACGTGACACATTCCAGATTGGTATTTAACCCCTCATTGCACGGACGATTATCATCGGTGCGCAATCCCTGAAAATATTTTCCAGCGTATTTGTGTACGCTCCCTTCACGCCCCTGTTACAAAATGCGTGGGTGGTTGCGATGCTTTAAGGGATGAAAAAATTGCAGGCTCCTAGGCTGTGCACAGACTGATAAGGATCTGGCCAGACTCGCCAAGCGCAAGCTATAGCACGACCACACACGCTTCACAGTGGAGTCAGAATTTATCAATCATGATGTTTCCCGTCTCGGCGTCTGAATTCGACGCGTCGCTAGCTTACGGTCATGAGGGCTCCGAAGGCGCCACCAAGCGGATCTAAATTTAGCGGCAGAACGTAGGCCAACGTTTTGTAGCGAGAGGTACACTGGGCTACCAGCCGAGCATTTCGAGGTGGCTGGGAGATACCCGTTGTGCATGCGCTGTTACCATGGCAACCGGAG
The DNA here is from genome assembly GCF_052857255.1 of Amblyomma americanum. NCBI lineage: Eukaryota > Metazoa > Arthropoda > Arachnida > Ixodida > Ixodidae > Amblyomma > Amblyomma americanum. Next base: position 38,153,683 of record NC_135499.1, on the reverse strand, counting down.
AGGAGCAGCATGTGCGGCGTGCCCTTCGCCGTCGCCTAGCCTAGGCCGCGCGCTTCGTCTCCGCCTCGCCACCCGCCGCTCTATCACCCAAACCGCGCGTCGAATGCTTAGCATTGCGTATGAAAGGCGTAGATGTAGTGGGCGGCTCTATCACAGTATTCGAGATGAATGGAGAAGAGAGTCCAGCCGCTGCTAAACGACGGTATATACAAACGAAGATTAACTCTTCCCATCCTGATGTTGTCGCCGAGATGGAGCCCAATGTCTCTCATTGCTAAACATACAGCGACCACAACATGCTCAGCCAGGGAAACGTACCTCTTGCTACGTATGTCCTGGCATAGCCGAGCTCAGCCACCGCCAATTTTTTTTAGATAAGGGCAGTTGGAAAACAGCAGCGGCGCGCCAAGGAGCAGAGCGGACACATACGGTTGTCGCCTGAGCGGTGGCGCTACGGTCGCTTTGAGATGGGCGCGTCGTCTGCTACTTCCGGCTTGAGAAGCGTCAGCAGACGGCGTCTCGCGTGCGTACAGAAACGTATTTATAATGAATACAAACGTAAGTTGCGCCTTCATCTCTTTTTTTATTAATGAAACAAGACGACTTAGTACCACTTATAACCTAAACTTATCCGGGCACATTGAAGACGCGTTGGCAAGCAGCTTATCACATGCGTATTAGATACGAATTCAACAAGTAAAGCCACCGTGCTCCCATTATCGATCACTTTACCTATAGAAATTGCCTCAACCACCAGGTCGTTTATATTTTAATCTCGATACATTAAAACAGAAAGTGGATGAAGGAAAAAATAAAAGTGTGTATGCCGCAAGAAAAAAGAAAGAAGCAATTAGTGTCTTTTGAAGCTTTTGCGGGGTTTTATTTACAGACACTCAACTTTTAGTGACCTAATCAATAGAGGAAAGTTTACCGACTACTTTGCACAACCACATATTACACATGCGAGGAACCCAAACTACGAGGTGGTAAGCGGCACGCCGTGTTTCTCTGATTTTGCCGCGAGGAACCGCGGAAAGAAAGGCCAAGTTTCACCCGAGATCCTGGGCTCTCGTACTGCAGGCGTACAGCGCACGCGAATTTTGCAATACGTGGACGAGCGCGACCCTGCTCAGACAACTTTTGCAGCACACTCTTCACGTGACCAAGCGCAGCAAATGGGCGTAGCGGCGGTGAAGATAAAACCAAGAAAACTAACGTGGTACTGTCGAAACACTAGAGATGGCGCTCGCGTCTCTTTGACGCGAGCGCGTTTGACCTTTATTTGATTTATAAAGGAAAAGGCAATAAGACGAACATAAAATCCTTGCGACCGATTACGATAACATCAGTTACATACAGGCTGGTGATGCAGGCGGTGAAAATAAAAATGCAGTCATGGGTAGAAAGTAATAGAATACTCGGAGAACTTTAGAACGGGTTCAGAAGTGGTAAGCGCTTAGATGATTGCCTGTTCGTGCTTACCCAGTGCATAGAAATAGCTAAGGCGGAAAGCAGACCTCTGTATTTAGCCTTCTTGGACATAAGCGGTGCATAGGACAACGTGAACAGGGAACTCCTGTGGAACATATTAAAAGGTGAAGGTGTCAGTCATGAGGTAATTAATTTTCTACAGGAAATATATCGAGAAAATGAAGTTGAAATAACATGGGAAGGAATTAAGAGTACAAGAACTATCCAGATACACAGAGGATTAAGGCAAGGTTGTCCTGTATCACCGCTGCTGTTCATGTTTTATATGATAAGTATGGAAAGAAGGCTACAAGGAAGCAATCTAGGTTATGATCTGTCATACACATTAGGCGGAAGGTTGTTGAGCAACGACTACAGGGTTTAATGTGTGTGGACGATATTGTACTGTTAGCAGATAGCCAGGAAGATTTGCAAACTTTGGTGAATTGCTGTGGAGACGAAGGAGACAGTCTAGGTTTCAGTTTTAGCGCAACTAAGTCAGGTCTGATGGTTTTCAACGGTGCAACTGATCAGGAGCTTACAATACAAGGCCATGAAATACCGCGAATGGCTGAATACAAATATCTGGGGGTATGGGTAAACAACGGGCATATGTACACGGAAAAGCACGTACAGTCTATCATAGCGAAAGGGTGGAGAGATGCCGGGATAATGAAACATAGGGCATTGTGGGGGTATAACAGGTATGAAGTCCTCAGAGGTATTTGGAAAGGAATAATAGTGCCGGGGCTTACTTTCGGGAATGCGGTTCTATGCTTAAGGGCTGCAGTTCAGTCGCGATTAGAAGTAAATCAGAGAACTGTCGGAAGATTAGCACTAGGTGCCCACGGGAAAACCACAAACGAGGCAGTACAGGGGGATATGGGCTGGGCAACGTTCGAAGCACGGGAAGCTCAGAGTAAAGTACTATACGAAGAACGCCTCAGGAAATTGGATGATAACAGGTGGGCAGCTAACGTATTTAAATACCTGTACAGAAAGAGCGTTGACACACAGTGGCGGAAACGAACTAGAAAGCTGGTCAGTAAGTTTGCCAGAGACGAGGAAAGAGAAAGAAAGAGCATTAAACGACAGGTTAAAAACGTCGAAGGTAAAAATTGAATAGATTCAATGGAAAAGAAGCATAGTGTAGAACTATATCGATGCTGGAAAAGGCAGATCAGGAAGGAAACGTTTTATGATAACTCAAGAGGCAGTATAGGTCAAGGGGTCTTAGAACGCGCAGCTACAGAAAATTTTAACGAAGATGAAACATGTGTTGTGTGTGGTAAATCTGAAGAAACAATAGAACACATCATCCTAAAATGCGATGGTATCCATCCCGATGTCGATGCAGGCACAGTCACTCTTCCTGAGGCCTTAGGGTTTAGCGATAACAATAGTCATGTAAATAAATCTGCGGTGGAAATTAGCAAAAAGCGATTGGAGGATTGGTGCCACAAAAGCAGAGAGGTGAAATAAGTTTTAAAGTGTAGGAAGACGTTTTTTTAAAGGAACTGGCGAGTTGTATTAACAACTTACAGCAGAGTAAACAAAAATAAAGGAAAAAAACTGAGCATAGTGGCAACAACCACTGCCGCGTTTCAAAGGGGACTCTCCTACGTTCCATCCCATTCATCCATTCCATCCATCCATCCGATTAAAGCCCCTTTGATTTGAGATGCGACAAGACAAAAGTAAAATTTCACAAAGCCCGCCGCGCTGGCTCAATGGTTAAGGCGTTCGGCTACTGATCCGGAGTTCCCGGGTTCGAACCCGACCGCGGCGGCTGCGTTTTTATGGAGGAAAAACGCTAAGGCGCTCGTGTGCTGTGCGATGTCAGTGCACGTTAAAGATCACCAGGTGGTCGAAATTAATCTGGAGCCCTCCACTACGGCACCCCTTTCTTCCTTTCTTCTTTCACTCCCTCCTCCATCCCTTCTCTTACGGCGCGGTTCAGTTGTCCAACGATGTATGAGACAGATACTGCGCCATTTCCTTTCACCAAAAACCAATTATTATTCACAAGTCATGGCTAAGTGGGCTGAACCACCGGCCGGTTTTAAGGGTTAAGCTTTATCCATCCATCCATCCATCGATGAAAGCGGTAACGGAAGTGGGGCCGTATCCCGGGGGCGTTTTTTAACTGTCCTTATCTGAAAAAATTGACTGGATGGATGGATGGATGGACGGATGGATGGATGGATGGATGGATGGATGGATGGATGGATGGATGGATGGATGGATGGATGGATGGATGGACGGACGGACGGACGGACGGACGGACGGACGGACGGACGGACGGACGGACGGATGAGGCTGAACCTTTTGAATCAGGCGGTGGTTCAAGCCACCTAGCCATGACTTCATGACCTTCCTTGGATCACCGACGCAAGCCTCTTGCGTTCCTTGCAAGCGTGGAGGTGGCAGCCGTCGGACGTTGGGTCCGTGCTGCCGTGACCTCCCTTGCACCACCGACGCAAGCCTCTTGCGTTCCTTGCAAGCGCAGAGGTGGCAGCTGATGGACTGAGGGTCAGTGTAAGGCACTCTTGGATAGCCTGCTTTAAGCCTCCGGCGTTTCGTGACGCCGTCGACGGGACCTGGATACGCTTGTCCTTTCTGCTGATGCTAAGTTCTTCGGGCTGCTGACGGGGGTCCACCGGCGTCTCCCTGTGTTCCTCTCCGCTCCTACCACCACCTGGCTCCCATCCGCCTCTTTCTTCAGCGTAGCGCCGGCGACGTGTCGCACTGCAACCACCCGCGTCCGCCCTGTCTGCAAGACATACTCGCTTCACCTGGGACGCTCAGTACGTGGTGAACACTTTCCTGTATCCTATAGTGTTGTACGCATGTTGAGTGTGATAATTTAAAGGAAAAGAGCCAATAAGAAAGGAAAACACCACGAAAATTGCAGAGTCAACACGCGTACAACACTACAGAAATAAAGGAAAGTTCACCAGGTACTGAGCGCCTCAGGTGAAGCGAGGATGACTTGCAGACAGGGCGGACGCGGGTGGTTGTAGTGCAATGTATCGCTGGCGCTGCGTCGAAGGAAGCGACGGAAGGGAGCCAGGTGGTATTAGGAGCGGAGAGGAACACAGGGAGATGCCGATGGTCTCTCGTCAAGAGAGAGAGAGAGAAAACTTTATTGGGAATATATATGGAGGAAGTATGAGAGGGCCCTGAAGGGACCCTCCCTTACAAACACTAGGTGGGCTCCTCGTTACAGGAGCCCATTGGCCTCCAGGGCTGCTCGGGCTCGGACGACTAGGGCGTTTTGGCTCGTTAGGTCGTAGCAGTTGAGCAGGGCTGCCTCCAAGTCCTCCGGGGTGGGGTTGGGTTTAGGGTCTAGGTTCGGGGTTGACTGGCATGCCCACACCATCCCGAAGAGCTTGGCAGCAGCAGAAAGAACGAGCGTATCCACATGCCGTCGACGGCGTCCCAAAACGCCGGAGGTTTAATTCAGGCTATCCAAGGGTGCCTTTCGGCCGCACGGACTAGCAGTCCATCGGCTGCCACCTCCACACTTGCAGGGAACGCAGTAGGCTTGCGTTGGTGATCCAAGGGAGGCCACGGCAGCACGGACCCAACGTCCGACGGCTGCCACCTCCACGCTTCAAAGGAACGCAGTAGGCTTGTGTCGGTGGTCCAAGGGAGGTCACAGCAGCACGGACCCAACGTCCGACGGCTGGCACCTCCACGCTTGAATCACACGATCTCCGCTGCGCTGTCTCCCTTCACACCTCGTTTTTTTTTTACACATGAGCTCTGCGCTCCTTGTGCTCGCCACGCTCCCTGTTGCCGTCGCCTCGCACACACTATTCGCACGTGCACACGCGCAACGCTGGGCTGGCACGCGCAGCGCTCCACTGTCCGACGCGCCACTATCGACGCACCGCGTTCAAAAATCCTCCGCAGATGTGTTGTGCACCTCACAGCGGAGCAGGAGGGAACCAGACAGCACAGCGTGACGTAGCTGACGTCACGTCACGTGAGGCGCAGGCCTTGACAAGTATATAGGAGGTTTTGGGGTGCGAGTGACGGAGCAGGGTGCGAGCATGAAAAAGTCGCCGGGATGGGCTCGCCAACTTCAGCGCGTGTTTATGGGTCCTCTGTTGCGTGCGCAAGTGTATTATTTGGCTCAGGTTTTCGTGAACACACAGTGCAGTGATTGAATGATTTGACATGCTCTCCTGGGAAGGTGTTTCAGAGCCCCTTTAAAGAACCCCAGGAGGTCGCGATTTCAGGAGCTCTTCACTAGGGCGTCCCTGATAGCCTGAGTCGCTTTGGGACGATAAACCTCCGTAAAGCATCACCTCCACCTTGAGGAATTCCCCTAAACATTGGCCAAAGAAGAGCTCATTTGTAACTCATGTGAATTTATACGAGACACGTATGAATACCTTAATGTTTTGAAAGAGGATTTCTTCACACGAAGCTGGCATCCTTTTTTTTCATGATTATCAACAGCATGACTACGCCCAATTCAAGAAAAAGGCCTCTCTCACATCTCACCAATCAATCCTGCTCTCCCTGCCAATTAACACCCTTTTTTTCAAGTGCAGCTAAACTGCGGATTTCACCGATTCAGATAAAAGCGCATCAGGGGTAATATTTCGTGGTATATCAGTCTATATCGAAAACACGGAAGCCTACTCATGACTGTATGCATAGCCAGTTCTCTCGGAAAATAACTACAGCTGCGCCTAAAAAATGTAGGGTTCATATGCTCCGGCGAATCCGTCTTCATATTTAGAAAGAATTAGTCTTATTTGCAAGATAAATGTTATTCCGGAAACATTGTGAAAACGTGCATATTCCGTCGATACACAGACCGCCTGTGGCAAACAGAACAAGTATTCTCGGAACAAAAAAGAGTGAATCGAGTGTACCTAGCTGCGTACATCTGTTCACATATTTATAGGTTTATACGCTAATTGGTTCTTTTCGCGTAGTACGTATGGAAACTTCTGCTGTAAATAAAAGTGCTCTCTGCATTACATTGCACGCCGGCAATTATTACTTACAGTCCATGAAAGAGAGAGCGCAGGTAGGTGGGGTTCTTGACAACACAAAGTGAATAATGGTGGGGTGATCCTTAGGGTGCGGAGCCGACGTTCTGGCAAGTCATCTTGTCGAAACGTCTCGGCATCCTGAGGCTCCCCCTCCCTTTTTCACATTTTATGTGCTTGCGATAGTCGCAATTGAAAAATTCGTGTCTGTGTTTAGCGCCTACTCATGTCAGTTTGTTCAGAAGTAGTTTATTGAAGAATGTCCTAGCACTACAGTATGTTCTTTACTGGAAAAGACGCAGCCTAATATGAAGCTCAGCCCCATGCCAAGCACTTGCAAAAGTTCGCGCGAAACCTGCGCCCTGTGCATCTGTCCGAGATAAGTATGAAGTCAAATAAACTTCATTCATCACTGGTTGTGACAAGTCAATGAAAAAGAAGAATGGGCTGAGGGAAAAGGGCTAAAATACAACTTCATGCACGTATACTTTCTTTATAAATAGTAGCATTTTCGGATAACTCCTATGCATCCGCGCCATGGATTGCTTTCATGTTTAGCTAAAGGGTGGAAAATCTACTTGTAAGTCTAGTAGCGGTACGTGAGCTCTTTTTCTTCTTGTCCAGCGTAGTCTTAAAGGTGGTAAGGAGGGAAGACCGCCCCCTCATCCCAAGCGCCACAGCGCGCCGACTGCAGCGGCCTCAGATCTGCTCCAGTTCTATTCAAAAGTGGACGGCACTACGATCGCTGGTTGCTCGGCCTTCACGTTTCTGTCACCGATAAAAATAAAAAGTAATGCAAACATTCTAAATATAAAAGTATAAGTATATAAATTTAGTGTAGCACGACCGTTCAGTTTCATTACAGCCAGCTTCAAAAAACAAACTACCAAACTAGAAAACTACTAACAAATGCTACTATGTTTCGCCCTCGTTCCTTCGCGTTGTTTTATACTGGAGCTTCTCGCCGCTTTTTACACAGGTGTGCAGGTCGGAGTAATGGCTGTACTCCTTAGCAGTGCTTTTTCCCGCATTGTGTAGGAATCGGTCTCCATCCTTGTGCTCGGGGATGTCATATGGTGTGAAAGAAGGTTCCGTTATGCTGACCGCGCTCAAGAGTCGGTCTCATCTGCTGCCGGGAATGTCCGCGTGCTTTAGTTCTGAAATACATAAATACAATAAAGTGGCGTATATGTCTTCTAAGGATGGTTTTCAGTCGGCAGTGAAGATTACGTGATGAGACATAAGACACTAATTTGTGTGTCACCATGTTACATTTTTCCGAAGTATGGCGAGATGTGACACAAATTCAGATCACTGCCCCGTAAGCCAACCGATAACAGAACCCAAACGACGGGACTCATATAGACACGAGCAAGAACACGCGCAGGAACCATGTTTGCAGTGACCATAAAGTCTTGCCAGCCTGCACGACCGCAACGTTTGTCAAAAGCAAAAGGCACATGGGGGCTGCTTGTTAGTCGCGCAGGGAGGCCCCGTAGCACCAGCGGAAATGCTAAGCTTGAGATGGGTAAGTATGAAAGTTTCTTTCTCCTTTAAGAGGCATGGAACACTTTCGGTGTGAAACAAGCGACACACTATGCCCCTGGAACAAGCTCGATGTGCGGTATAATTTTGACAAAGGCCGTACGTGTAGTTGCCAGCAGGGCGACGCTAAGCAACGCGGTAGCGTGCTTCAGTTGCAACTTCAGGCTTTGGAGATTTTCAGTTTATCAGGACGAAGGACTTGAACAAGAAAATAAAAAACGCCAAGTGGAGGGAACAGAATGCGAGGCAGAACTGCAGACAATGTAAGAAATTTTGGAGAGGAAGTGAAGAACGTGATCCCGCGGCTTTCCTTCGCTACGAGGGCGCCACGTCCTGTAGTCATCATATAGAAGAAGTTAGCGCAAAACTTAGACGAAGACAGAGAAGAAACGTGTGTTTCGTGTCTCGTGTGTTTCTTCTCTGTCTTCGTCTAAGTTTTGCGCTAACTTCTTCTATATCATGCAAAGCCAACTTGCCCGACAACACGCTCTTCTGACCTGTAGTCATCCTCGAGGAGTCTGTGTGAATCAATGCGAAAGCTCCCAGTTCATTTCTATGCGACGGCGAAAAAGGATCGCTCGAAGACGCCGCTTGCTTCGGGAACACTTCCAGAGCGCTTTAAGTGTAAACGGAAATTGCAGCAGCACCGGTTCGTAACAACAAAAGCACATGCCGTAAAGCGAACATCCAAAGGGGCGCCTAAAAGAAGTGATCGCTAAGTGTGCTATTGAAAACTAAACATTTTGACAGATTTGCTTGTCTGGTTGGGGTTGAAGACTTATAATAAACTGCACAACTCCAATCAAAAATTTTAACTTTAACCCAACGTTTCGAAGCCAACTCGGCTCCTTCATCAGGGGTGACTGAGGGCAGTAGCTAAGCGTCTTTAAGTATGGAGGGGAGGGGGGGGGAGGGGTCAAAGGAACGACAGCTGTGACGCGAAAGGCGCGGAGGAGGGGGGGGGGGCTAAGGCTGTGAGTCACGCTGTCGCACTGTGGGGAGGCGGTCAATGGCGGCTTTTTTTCGTTGAGTTGAAGAGCGAAGACCCTGGGCATATACTGGGGGCAGGTTTCCTTTTGTGCAGTTTGATATTGTTCGGGGTAGTTTGGATATGCCAGGATTCCAGAAGGAGCCTTTTGTGGTAATTTGTTTCGGTTTCGAGGATGCGGGTTTCTTCGAAGTTGATTCTATGGTCGGAGTCCTCGGAATGTTCGGCTACTGGATTGCGTTCTCTTGCGAATTTGCGGACGTCGTTTTTATGCTGCCGAATTCTTTGAAATTTTTGGTTTCGCCGATGTAGCTTGCGTCGCAGTCGGCGCATGGAATTTTGTAGACAATGCCTTGGGCTCTTTCTTTCGGCGGCCGGTCTTTGGGAACAGGTAGGCAAAGCGCAACAGTGTTTGTGGGCTTGTGCGCAACCTGGAGACGAGACCCGATTTTTTCAGGATTCGGGCGATGGTCTCGCTGACATCTCCTGCATAAGGTAAAGTGACGTATTTTGGTGGTGGCGTTGGACTGTGTGCGTTGATTTCCTGACGAATGTTGTGTTTTTGACGTCGAATGGTTTTTTGAATAAAGTCTTTTGGGTAGCCGTTTAAGATTTCTTTGAATATCGTGCGTTGTTCTTTTCTTCTGTCAAGTTCTGTGCTGCAGTGTGTCTCAACTCTTCTGGACAGCGTCTTCACCACTGATGCTTTATGGACTGACGGGTAGTTCGAAGAGAAGTGGAGATACCGGCCTGAGTGGGTTGGTTTTCGGTAAACGGAGAATTGACCATTTGCGGAAAAGTTTCTGCGCATGCGCGGTGAAAGCGCAGCTAGCGCCCTCTGTAGGCGATTTGGTTTTGGTTGGAAAACATGAGCTGGCCGTGCATTCCAGCGCTGTAGTACGGCGACAGATGTGAGCTGTAACTGCCACGTAACTGTCATGTAACTTCAACGCGTTTCTAACTAAACTGACCACGCGTTTTGCAACAGCGATACTTGGACGTAATAAAAGCCGCTACGAGATACAACGCGCAAAAGACGAAGCCGTTAATGGAGCCAGCAATTCGCGCATCGAGCACGTTTCGAAACGACTGTTCCTGCTACATTTCGCGCTTGCTCCCAAGTGCGCACAGCTCGGTCGTTCTAGAAGAGTTTTGCCATCGACGCACGTGCGTATTCGGTGACAGCCAAATTATTTGTACTAATATGAACATTCATAAATGCTACAATGTCAAGCTGTGCTATCTCAACAGCGAAGCACGCGTCAGAGCGCAACCTCACCTATATCCGCGCATTCCAACGCTCCAGCGGCCTGTTAGAACGCAAAGCAATGCTCTATCGTATCAGCACGAGCCGTGGTTGAGATGGTGCAACGGGTCGTTTACTGATCAGTTAAGTGTGGCCTGCGGCAAAAGGTGCTGCATGAAGTTAGCAGAAACTCTTGCCCTATCGAGGAAGCGCGAACATAAATGGGCATTAGGAAAGTGCATTTCATTATACTGTTACACTCGCCCGCACATAGGCGCACATTCATGCACACTTTCATTTGGTCATTCGGCGTTCCGGTGAGGTAGTAGACTGCAGGTTCAGCCACACATGGTCGTTTTTCAGGCAACAACTCGAAAACTCTTCGCCCCACCCCGTTTCTAAAAACGGAAATGGGGTGTTCTCCTCCTCCATCATCGTCTTTCGTTAGCAAACGCACGCTTCCGGCGAAGAAACAACGCTAAAACAAGAAAACAAGCGCACGTGAACAGCTGAAATCTACCTTTGCACACGCCTGCTCGAGAACCCCTTTCCAACAGAAAGTGCCAGCGGAGCTTCCCTGTTTGCACGGCAGGCGGCGCTCGCTTTTCCGCAAGTGGTCCATTGAAGGGTATTGTGGTTTCGGGACACGAAGACGTCCAAAAACGGCAGGGAGTTTTCTTGTTCCACCTCTAGCGTGAACTGAATGTCAGGTTCTACGGAGTTTAAATGACGAAGGAAATGTTGAGTCTCAGATGTTTTGATGACGACGAAGCAGTTGTCGACATAACTGACGAAAATCTTTGGTTTCGGGTGGAATGAGTTGAGGGCTCGTTGTTCTATGTGTTCCATGGTTAAATTGGCCATGACGACAGAGATGGATGCTCCCATTGGCGTAGATGATGTGTGCCGCCTCCTGGAGTTGTGCCTATCGAACACATACTTCTCGTCAAACGGGGAATTTTACCTACAAGTGAAATGAACCCGCATCCTCGGAACCGAAACAAATTACCACAAAAGGCTCCTTCTGGAATCCTGGCATATCCAAACCACCCCGAACAATATCAACCACAGGAAAGGAAACCTGCCCCCAGTATATGCCCAGGGACTTCGCTCTTCAACTTAACGAAAAAAAGTCGCCAGTCACCACCTCCCTGCAGTGCGCCAGCGTGACTAACAGCCTAAACCCCCCTCCTCCGCGCCTTTCGCGTCACAGCTGTCGTTCCTTTGACCCCCCCTCCTCTTCTCCATACTTAAAGACGCTTAGCTACTGCCCTCAGTCACCCCTGATGAAGGAGCCGAGTTGGCTTCGAAACGTTGGGTTAAAGTTAAAATTTTTGGTTGTAGTTGTGCAGTTTATTATAAGCGTCCTATTCTATGTCACACTCTGGTCACTTTGACCGCGTAACGCAACCGAACCCGCTGCGTCCCGGAATCATGCAACCATTGCAGGGTTTCGACGTGAGAACGATTTCTCGCTTTCAAAGCATCACTTAAACGCTATGCGCAGAAGTTACAAGGTATCTGTTCAGAACTTTGTTTCTCTTTTGCGCTTAATTCTGGAACAGGAAAGGAGTTCGGGTGCACCGAGTGCATCAACCCCTACTCGCTGACGGTGCCGATCTGCAACTACGTGGGCCAGAAAACTGAGGGTGGATTCGACTACACGTTCGAGTGCGTCGGGAACGTACAGGCCATGGTGAGCACGCTTAAACGCCTTTCTTGCCGCGAGCCGCTTTTTTGACAAGTTTAGTGACAGTGTCTAATGCGACTAGTAGGGCCATGCATGCAATCCGTTATGTTAAACTTGAGAGAACGAACGCGGGTCAATGACACCCTATTCGAAATCAAGAACAAAAAGTGGACTTGGAAAGGGCATATAATGCTAAGGAGAGATAACCGACGGTCGTTGACGGTGACTGACTCGATACCAAGAGAGGGCAAGCATAGCGGGGGCGGCAGAAAGTTAGGTGAGCGGATGACATAAGGAAGTTTGCGGAGATATGGTGGCCGCATCTGGCACAGGACAGGGCTCATTGGATGGATATGGCAGAGGAATTTGTCCTTCAGTGGGCATAGTCAGGGTGATAATGGATGATCAGCACTTTGCCCAGACGAAGACAAGGCCTTGTGGAAACGTTGGCAAGCACCCTGAGGCACCCTAAAGGCACCCTGAGGCACCCTAAAGAGTAAGCAAACAGTCCTAGAAATTATTCAGCAGGCCACGCACTTGGTTCTGCTGAAGGCGGCAGAGTAGACACTGTGAAAGGTCTCGAAGACCCTAGAAAAGCTGATAAAAAGCCACCAGGACAACGTCGTTGTTATTGCCACACTGCTTACATTTTTCTGGCGCCACCATGTGGCCGAACTTTATACCTTGGCGAGTGGCCGAGCCTCAACTTCGTCTGTAATGAGCGCGTCTGTTCGCTGAGCCACTCCCCAGTAAACGGCTGTGCTTTCCTGCCGCTGACATTTGGTGGACACGTGCTGGGTATACAATCCCATGTACGCTTTGGCCAAGCAGTGGCCTGCAGTATTCTGAAATAAACACCACGACGACATTCTTGACGCTGCTCCCCGACGTCCTTACCTGTGAGGCCTGCAACTCGAGTTTGACCCACTGACAACGGCGGTGCGAGCCTTGATGTACACCACGGGCAGCCAGGAGGCTCCACGCCGCAAATTCGTAGAGGTAGAGCATCCGCTTAATTATGGGGCCGCTTAATTCTTCATGGGATTTAAGAACTAAAGAACTCCGCGTGTTGATGGAGTTGCATAACCAAGGCTAGGGTGTGCCCTGATCACGGTGACCAGAATTGACAAGTCTCTCACCAGAACAGGATATGGCCACCCATGGTGTAGTAGTTGGCCCCAAACTTAATTCTATGAACAAACCAATTAACTCTCGGCCCTCAGTCCCCAGCGGCTGCAAAGCCACTGAAAAAAGCGGCGGTCAGACCAGTGACGTAGCGGAGGGTGCTAAGAATCTCTGTCTCCGTACAGACCGCCACTGGAATCTGAACCTGGCAAAGTTTAACGCTAGAACGTTATCTAGTGAAGCTTGCCTTGCAGTGCTCTTCGAGGAACTACCGGGCATTAAATGGGATGTTATAGGGCTTAGTGAAGTTAGTTGTACAGGTGAGGTGTATGCAGTATAAAGGACAGGCACATACTGTGCTATCGCGGATTAGCGCATAGACGAGAACTAGGTGTGGGGTTCCTCATTATTGGGGATATAGCTGACAATGTAGAGGAGTTCTATAGTATTAATGATAGGGTGGTAGCTACCGTAATTAGGCTTAATAAGAGGCAAAAACTGAAGGTGGTGCCGGTTTACGTTCCTGCCTCCAGCCATGCTGACCAGAGCAATGAAAGCTTCTGTGAAGACGTGGAGTTGGCAATGAACAAAGTAAAATCACTGTACACTGTACTGATGGGCGACTTCAACGTGAAGGTATACAAGAAGCAGGCTGGCGACCAGACGGTAGACGACTATGGGATATGGGTTCTAGGAATAGAAGGGAAGACTTATTAGTAGAGTTCGCAGATGTAATTATTTTACGCATCATGAAAACTGTCTTCCGAAAACGAGAGAACAGGAAGGGGACGTGGAAGAGCCCCAGTTGTGAGACAAAAATAAAGTAGATTTCTACTATGTTCTCCCCTTGACATTTTGCAGGATGTGGAGGTCGCCGAAAATGTGTGTTGTAGCGACCACAGAATGGTAAGGTCTCGAATTAGCCTAGATTTGGAGAGAGAACGGAAGAAGCTAGTCGGGTACAACTTTAGAAGACAGGAGAGGCCCCGCCCAGATGACCGAAGCGCAGCAGCCAATTGCGTCCGCGACTAAAGAAATAGTCCCGCTCAAAAAATTGTGACTGCTTCTAAAACGCGTATTTCTCGGTATAAATAAGATTTGTGTATCTTGATGAGTGGTTTAGTAAAACTATCATGATGCAAATGCTTCAGCACATAACGGATCGCGAGAGAAAAATAACTCCGTGCCTTCTACAACGCTGTGCGTCGTCTGTTACGGAGTGAGATCGACGGCACTGGGCGTGTAATTACAAAACAGTCTGGCTCAATAGCATATGATTCATATGTACTTTTTGTGTGTTTTCACAAGCTTATTTTTTTAATGTGTGAGGCTTATTTTTCAATGGCTACTTGTTTCTTTTTTTGCGGTTGCGAACCTAAAATCTCGTGAGTTCACGCACGTTCGCGCACGACATTCCGTACCTCTTTTCCGTCATGGAGCCCAGCGTCGTGACATCGGAACGCGAGCCTTTGTTGCCGAACGAGCCTTGTCTCGCATCGATGATCACACCACCAAGGAGCCTCGGCAAGAGCAAGAGCGGCCGCATCCTGAACAGCGATTTACGCAACATGATCTTCCACTGCTACACGTTTTGGCGTAACAGGGAGCCTGAACGCAGCGTAGAGGAGACTGTCAAGTTTGTCGCTGACATGCTCGGTGTCAGCGAAAGGACTGTGTTCAGGGTGAGGAAGGAAGTTAGAGCTTCGCATTTTTCGGGTGGCAAACTGACGACGCCGTCGCGAAAGCGCCCACGCAATGCGGAGAAGAGAAGACGCAGCGCGAAGTTTGAAAGCTTCACGTTGTGCGCGCTGAGGTCGTGTGTGCACGATTTCTTTCGCCGCAACGAGATACCGACGGTCGAGAAGTTCACTACCGAGTTCTCGGAGCGTATGGAACTCCCATCACTAAGGCGGTGTACTGTGCGTCGCCTGCTTGCCGAGATCGGCTTCAAGCACGAAAAGAGAAGCCGCAACTCGCTGCTTATCGACCGGGATGACATCACCGATTGGCGGAATCGCTACCTCCGTGACATGGAGCGCTACCGAGCGGAAGGCCGAAAGATCTTCTACCTGGACAATACGTGGGTGACGGCGGTACACACTCGGTCGATCGTGTGGACAGACACCGTGGTGCAGAAGCGCGGACGCCTGTTCGCTCGAGCAAATGGCCTAACGACGGGTCTAAAACAACCTTCTGGGAAAGGTCAGCGCCTGATCGTCACGCACATCGGCAGCAAGGATGGCTTCGTCAACGGCTGCTTGGATGTATTCCGAGGTCAAAAGACAGGCGACACCACGAGGAAATGAACGGCAATCGCTTTGAGGACTGGTTTAATGGCGTTCTGCAGAAGTTGCCAGCTGGTAGCGTCATTGTTTTAGACAATGCACCATACCATAGCCGGCGAGAAGAGAAATTGCCAACGACGGCCTGAAAGAAGGAGATACAGGAGTGGCTCACAAGCAAGAACATCACCTACGCTGAAAGGATGGTAAAGAAGCAGCTGCTTGAGCTTGCGGAATCTGTAAAGTCATGCTTTCGGAACTACATCGTAGACAATGCAGCTGTAAGCGCCGGTTGCATTGTACTCAGACTCCCGCTGTACCACTGCGAATTTAATCCCATTGAGCTTGTGTGGGCCAAGGTCAAAAATGGCATCGCTGCGGACAACAGAGACTTCAAGCTGTCCACGGTCGACGCCATCTTGAGGGAGAAAATCAAGCGCGTAGCGGCGGAAGACTGGGCGAAGAGTATTCAGCACGTGATGGACTTGGAGGCAAAGTTCAGACTTGACACGTCTGGGAGTGGGCACATTCAACCCATCATCATCCAGCTGGGTGAAGATGACACTGAAGAAAGTGACTCCGACTGCGAGCTGTCTGGCATTGAGCCACTCGACGAAGCATAACGGCTTCTTTTAATGAAAGAACAGCATTTATTAGGGCTGCCAATATTTTTCCAGTTGGTTCGCAACAGACAACCATCCATTCCGTGACCTCTGAAATAAACAAGCAGTTCCATTTATGGCGTATTCCTTATAATAGAAGCTCAATTCTGATAAACAACGTCCTGTACACATTGTGCTCGATTTAAGAAGTGGCATAGAAACATGTTTAAATGCTGGTATATCTGAATTGAAACACAACTGTTAACTCTGATTATCTTTGGCGGGCTCAAAATGCTCATTCAGGCAGCCACCATCTAGTTTGACGGGCCCAATGTTGAAATAACAGTATTCAAGGCACGCTTTATAGCTCTGTTAGCAGTCTGCACTGGAAATCGCAGTCATGTCATAGCGAGTGCTGCTGCGATACCAGTAGTCAAGAAGAAACTAACAGCCACTGTTAGCAGCTTGCACGCCAAAGCACATTCATGTGGTGGCATTGTTTATTTTGGTGATCTGGCTCACACAAGTAATGAGAATAAGAGAATAAATATAAAACATCATTAGCCTATTGAGGCCCAAAATGCTCATTCAGGCAGCCATCGTCGAGTTTGACGGTCCCCATGTTGAAATAACAGTAGTCAGAGCACGCTTTATGGCTCTGTTAGCAGTCTGCACTGAAAATCGCAGCCTTGTCATAGCCAATTTTTAATTTCTTTATCTGACTCTGGCATAAACGCGAATGCAAGCACAATTATTAACGTGAATAGCTCTGCTAGCATTTTTTTGTCGTATTTATGTACCGGAAAAATGCTCAGCAAGGTTGAACGTGTTTTAGTGAGTCACTTTGTTCATTACAAGCCGTAGGCCAAATGACGGCCAGATTGAGACAGTGATATTGGTGAGGTAATAAATGGTGAACGCTGCAAAAGCTCTCACAGCACTGCTTTGCTGGACTCCATTCACTAGAAAACTGCGTTTGTAATGATGAAAGCCTCATGACAGGAAATTATAATCCACTGCGCAATGTTATGTGTATCCCCATATGTGACGGGCAGCAAACCAATCCATTTATTAAGACTGAATGCAACAACATCGCAAGATGCTGTTGCACAATATGGCGCCCTTTCATGTGCACTCCCGGCGAGCTGCCGTATGCACTGATGCATAAACACATTAACAGAGGTAAGAGACGAAGTTATTGCGCAAGCCACGTGATGCTTTTAACATTTTGTATCTGTCAATGTTTCTGTTGTCACAGCTGATAGAAGTTTCTTTAGTGCAAGTTGGTTAATCACGTTGCGACAACAGCACAAGAAGCAAGGTCAGAAAAGTAGGAGAAAACACAGCAAGATGGCAGACTGAGGAGGCAAGGTGTAAGGATTTAATGACACCGAAGAGGCCAGCCCTGCTATTCACAGGACTTGGTGCTTTGAATGAGACGAGTTAATTAAATTGTAAAGGAAGAGGTGGATGCAGCATGCTTACAAGCACAAACACACAAATAAAAGGACACACATAGGAATAATAAACACATACACGCAAAGAAGCACTCACATATTCACGCACATGCAAACAAACGCGAGCGCGAAAACTAAGATCTAAAATGCAAAAAATGGGAAAATAACAAATATAAACAAACACGCAAGAACTCATGCACACACATTTATCGCAGACGCGAGTAAAGGTATTAGGAGTCAGTTCGCAAGCAGCTGTGCCTACTTTGTCGTACTTTTTTTTTACTGTACATATTGGCTCTGTTGCCTTCACTGTCATACGATTTTTTTAGTAGCAACATATCATAACAATCGAAAAGCAGCACAAAGCTGTGTTGTGGGAAAGCAAGTCGAGCGCTGGCAGCACAACTGATTTGCGATTGTGTCACATCAGGCATTTTACAGCTGGCGCGTGCAGTGAGCGAAGAATTCTAAGCCATACAGAGACGCGAATTCGTGCCAAGCTTCCTTGTAAAGGCACCAGTGTATCGGTCATAATTTTATATTAGTACTAAGGCTGACATTAAGGAAACAAATACTGCTCTCACACGCCTGACCGTTAATAATCCAATGAGATTCGCTCAAGCAGCGCGTGTTAGTCACTGATTGTTAGCACTGGTGGAAAGTGCTCAATCGACGGTGCTACACAACACTCGAACGATGTCCTGCTAGACGCTCGGCTATCTTATCATACTGCTGCCAACGATGGATCGTTTGCGCGCTGAGCTGGCAGCAGCAAATCTTTGCGTTGGAGGTTGCTTCCGCAAATCTTTTCGGTTGAGAAACTCGTAGGTTGGTTTCATCCGCGCACGCTTTTCTCATTTATCCTTAGAATGGTTTTGCTCCATCACTTCGCCACGTCCGACGAGAAACGCAGGGGCACAGTACACAAACACACCCGCCGCTCACAGTAGGTACCAGACTTTGGCAAATTCTCCTCGTCGTAACTTCACTTAGGAGCAAAACAAAACACCATAGAACAAACACGCGCGATATTTGTTTGCAGCGGTGGGCCGCTGCGGGATCCTGTTTCCAGACGAAGCGCAGCGCAGCGCAGTCACCGATGTTCGCTGTAACCTTTTTTCGTCGCCTCACGGCTCAGAACAAACGCACGCGGCACAAGTTGTGCATCGTAAGTTAGGCATGTTCTCCGTCGGCAGGGTCACCGGCCGTCCGGCTCATGACGTCACCTGAAGTGCGCGCCTATTGGCGGAGGCTCGTGTGCATCCGCCTTTGAGGGGCAAATGCCGCTGCCTTCTTTAAGTTGTACCAGTGCCTCCTCTATACTTTCTTTGCTGGGCGAACGTTCTCCTCAGGCCGTCGGGCGCCGGCTCTGCCGCCGCTCGCGGCTGCCGCATGGCGGCGCTGTGTGAGTAGAATACGTAGGGAGCCTACATGTCGCGCCCCCTCCCGGCTTAGGGTGGTGACTTCCTTTGACACAGCACATGCCGCCTCCCGCTAAGACCCATGTTGCCAGCGCGTGTGTTGTCATGGTTACGGGAAGACGCCGCGCCATCTTGTTCCCCGCCGTGCATAGGCGCGCATTAGCTGCTGCAGCAGTTGCGTCTTCATCGCCGTTCATCGTTGAGTGGGACAGTCATATGTTGTCGGTTGTTGCACTAAGTGCGCCAGGAAGCTTACGCAGCAGCAATGCCCGGGTGTTGCGTTCCGCAGTGCTCGAACCACTGCAGGAAGGGCACACGGATGTTTCGTTTCCCGGCTGACTCCAACCGAAGAAAACGTTGGCTGGCACAAGTAAAGCGAGACTGCTGGGAACCCACTGCTGCTTCTCGCATATGTTCTGTGAGTACCGTACCTTTTTCTCTTTTGTTACCTGCTCGCTTGTTATGTTTGGTGTACTGTGCTTCACGTTTACGATAATTAAACCACGGCCGCCTCGAACGGCGTGCGCGGCGTGGGTTTGATAACAGGCTACGCATTGCGGGCGTGGGTGCAATCTTCTCGTTAGTTTTTAGATGCGCTGGCGGCGTGTCTCGAGCACCAAGGGCGAGAAGCAACGGTTCGCATTCGCCCTCGCTGACTGTAATTCTCACGCGAGTGCACTCACGATATATTGGCGCCCGCTTCCTTGTTTGCGCTGTAATACATGCGCCAAGAGTCATGTCAGAGAACATGACTGAGGTAGTGAAAATAAATTTCTACATCTCTCTGACATTGTACGCGTTCGCTGTTTCGTGAGCGCTGTGGTCGGAGGAACTTATTTTCAGTCAGGTCTGGTTATCTAGGCACCGTTCTGCTGTACGACGCTATTCGGTAGAAAAAGATTGGAAACCCAAGATCAGACTAAAAGAACACATTTTGTATATGCCCGGTTACTGGCATGCATATGAAGCCTTTAGGAAGCCCTTATCCAGTTTTTTTAGCTTGGCACTATAGCCTGGTAAAAGACAGCATGTGAAAACATTACAGCAGGTAGAAACAGCTCTGTAGTTGTAACGCTAGTCATGTTCCGGTTTGCAGCATTTGTCACAGTTATGTGCAGGTATGAATATACTTCTTGATGCTTATGAAGTACTTGCTGCCATTCATTTCAGGCACATTTTGAAGAAACAAGTTTCGAGCAAAACAGACAGGATGGCTTAAAGAAGCTAAGGCCAGATGCGGTTCCCACACTTTTTACTTATCGAGGTAAGCTTCTAATTTTGATCCATCTCTTAAATACAACTCTGCCTCATTCATATGAAATGTTTGCAAAGAAATTTGTCTACACGTATACGGTAGTGCTGTGGTTGCTTTGTGCAAGCTCAAAAATGTGCGCTCATCTGCTTTTAGAAGGCTGCAAAGAAAGGTTCATCACCATCAGCATTTCAAGGTCCATAGCAGGACGAAGCCTCTCCTACTGACTTCCCTTTAACCGGTTCCTGTGCCATCTGTGGCCACATTATCCACACAAACTTCTTGGTCTATTGATATGGCTTTTATATCCAAGCATTCCTACAGCGCATGTTTGCATCAGCATCTAGATCCCTAGCTAGAAATTTGTTGGGATCCATGCAATTCATTACTTGTAAAACTAAATCGCGGGCATAAAAAAATATGTATATTGCACGTTATTGTAGGATCATGCATTCGAACAGCACCTTCAAACATAAAATCACCTTAAGCCGTGTTTTAACGGCTTCTGCATTACCTCTGGCTCATTTTTCACTGTAGATTGAAAAAAAATGAATGAATGACAATCGAAATCTTCCGTGTAAGCCATAAAGGTATAAAGTATGGCACTAAACAAAACTTTTGCCACCTAACTCTCTGCCTACCCCTACTATATTTGCTTTTCTTGAACACCCACTGCTTCCCTAAGGGACTACTGTTTATCTTCTCTACACATTGAATGCACTCATATATATGATACTAAGATCCAAAACGTAACACACAGATATAGCCTTGTATTCAAAGAGCACAAGGCCACCTATAGTGTGTTTATACTTTGTATAGCATCGTTTTTTCTTTATAATTCACCCGACGCCTGCGAGAAAGGGGGCGTCTAGAATCAAACAAATATCCTAAAGCAGACTGCATACTGTGCTGTCTCATTTGTTCTATGTCACCTGGCACAGAAGCTAAAATGGCAAAATTCAGGACGATTAGTAATTCTAGTTGCATCAATGGTACCTCAGCTGCTAACACAACCTGCTGTTGAGCACAATTTTGCACGACTGAATCATTGCCAGTTGTAGCATGCTTTCCGACGCTGGTAAATATGCACTGGCGGTAAGAAATCTAAAGCCCCCCAGTACAGCTTTGGGATCTTAAAACCCAACTGATATTACTACTCCTGAAGTTTATTTGGAAGTTTTATGCAGGTACTAGGTTGCTCTTCTGTAAATGCAGAATTTCTGCAGTTCTTGAGTGTAGTGCTACCCTATTGACTGAATTTTTTATTTCAGCCATCCCGAAACACCGGAAGCCTCCGAAGAAGCGGTCTTGCTTTCGTCCGGCCACGCCAACGCAAAGCCCAGTACTTGACCCCACCGGAAATGAACCATGTGGTAGTGCTGCTCTAGAGCCTGTCTTCGCATCAACAGCCGAACAAACACAAGACTCGGCTGTGAGTGACAGCATGAGTTCCCAGGACACTGTCAGTCCACTACAATGTGCTCAGGTACCAGGGTATGATCTACCTTTAACAACCAGCTTGCTGCCGCCCAAAGCTGTCGACACTGTTATCTATGCAGACAGCGTTGCCCATTCTTTTCTGAGAACAGATAAAGCCAGTGGGGAAGATTCCACTGATGAAGTCGACTTCCTCTGCCCGCAGCTTCACCCATGGAGGCCGAATCCTTAAGCGCTGAAAGGTCACAGCATAGTAATGAGCGATCAAGTAAAGAAATACCTCAAGCTGCATTCACACTTGGTTCAAGTACGGCTTCAACTGACTTGTCTCTTCAAAGACAGAATGCTGAGCTGAGAAAGAGAAATAAGGACTTGGCCCAAAAGTACAGAAACCTACAGAGGCTTCACGAGCAAACAAAGAGAAAACTGCGCAGTCTTGTAAAGAAGTCACAGTCGCCACAACAAAAAATGATAACCTTGGAACAATTACCGTTCCTCAAACACGACCAGAGAAGGGCTTTGACGGTGAAAACTACGAAGGGCCTTAAGTGGTCTGAGAAGACTATTCGAGAGGCCCTTCAAATAAAGCACGCATGTGGAACAGCAGGCTATGAATTATTAAGATCATTATCATATCCACTGCCATGCAATAGGACATTAATACGAAGGCTTCAAAATATTAAATTTTTGCCTGGAGTTCTTCATGAAGTTTTTAATGTCCT
Source organism: Amblyomma americanum (assembly GCF_052857255.1). Classification (NCBI taxonomy): domain Eukaryota; kingdom Metazoa; phylum Arthropoda; class Arachnida; order Ixodida; family Ixodidae; genus Amblyomma; species Amblyomma americanum. The sequence goes on along the minus strand of NC_135499.1, from coordinate 38,131,434 downwards.
GAAATCCAAAGTAGCCACAATGCAAGACATAGAAAAAGACTGTGTGCTCTTCATGGATGAGATGGAAATCTCCCAAGGATTTGACCACGATCGCTCGCTTGATTGCTTTTTTGGGAGCACTACATTGCCGGAGTCCGCTACAGATGTTGCCAACCATGCTCTTGTGTTCATGGTTGGTGGCGTGAACACGAGATGGAAACAGGTTATCGCCTATCACTTCACTGGAAGGTCGATAGATGGCTCTATTTTGAAGGACATTGTGTTCCACTTGATTGAGCTTTGTTTTCAAATCTCGCTTAGAGTGCTTGTTGTCACAAGTGACATGGGAGCTGCCAACCGTGCAGTTTGGCGCCTGCTTGGCTTGTCCAACCACAGAAACTCACAGACTGTCTGCTGTATTCCGCACCCGCACCTCCGTGGCAGGCAACTATTCTTTATGGCTGACCCCACCCACGTCTTGAAGAACATCCGTGCCCAACTACTCCGAGTGGGAGAATTCACTCTGGGTGAAGAAACTGTTAAGGAACAAAGTCTTCCTTCTGGCACTGTCAAGGTGGAGCATGTTGAAGCAGTGTTGAAGTACGACTGTCAAAGTGAGCTGAAGATTGCAAATAGGCTGTCGGAAATCCACATCAGCAGTGGACATTTCACTACCATGAAAGTGAACATTGCTGTGCAATTGTTCCGTGAGGCTCCTGCTGCTATCCGATATTTAATCCAACAAAAAATTTTGCCCCCCGAAGCAGAGGCTACAGCGTGGTTTTTTAACCTCGTGAGCAGGTGGTACACCCTTATGTCGGCCAGACATCCGGTTGTTGCTCTGAGCGATATAGATCCTTCAAAGCATAAAGAGGCCACTGCGCTTTTGGAACTGACGTGCAGCACTTTCCGTCAAATGAAAATGGGAGCAACGGCACATTGGAAGCCTTCACAAGCTGGCCTTCTGGCATCGACCACTGTTGCTCTCAGCCTGTCGCAAGACCTCTTGGACAACCAAAGCTACAAGTATGTGCTTCTTGGCCGGCTCGTACAAGATTGTCTCGAAAACATATTCTCTGTGGTGAGACTCAAGAAGCCGGTCCCTAGTGCATACGACGTTAAGTGTGCACTGAAGCTGATTTGTGTTGGACAGTTCATGCACACACCTACAAATTCTAGCTACGAGGTTGATGACAGCTTGCATCTAGCTGACCTCCTTGACCCAACTATCCAGAGACATGAAGGACAAAACCAAGAGCCTGAAGAGCTAGAAAACCTGTTTGTGTGTGCTCTCACAGAAGCAGAATGTGACATTCTTGCTTATCTAGGAGGATTCCTGGTCAAGTCTGTCATGAAGTCCATTGGTAACTGTAGTGACTGCAGAAATGCCCTTCTTGGAGATGCTACAAATCAGTATAGCAATCTTATTAAGCTTAAAGAGTACGTGAAAAATTCTGAGAACCTCATTTATCCAACGCAAGCAGTGATTAATGTCCTTATAGAATGTGAGGAGCAGTTTAAGACTTTTGCAGATATGAAGGAAATCATGGTGCTCAAAACCCCATTTGCTAGCATTCTGAATGCCCTGTGCAAGGCTGTCAAGTTGAACTTAGGTTGCTGTGAAACACATCATGCTCAGGCAGGGAAGGTCCTCCTGACAAAATATGTGAGGACAAGACTGAGGATCCATCTACGACAGCAGCATGCACAGAGGGTGGATGGAATGTCTAGCAAAACATGTGCCGCAACAAACCTGGTCTGAACTCTGAGAAGGATGGTAACATCATATGCTTAGATGCTTGCAGTCAGCTAGTTAATGATTTGGCCTTGCTTTCTTTGTTTTTCTATAGTTTGACACAACTCAAGAAAATAGGGGAGATGTCCTTAAAGAATTCTATCCAGCCAATGGCGCCAACCGATTTTCATGACACCATGTTTAATGCTGGGAAGTTGCATCGCTGGGAGTGGCAGATGAACGGCAGTTAACCGTGGCTTAATCGGATTGACCGCGTTGTCATGAAAATCGGTCACTGCTATTGGCTGGAGGGAAACGGTCGGGGGGCATCTGCCACTACTTCCTTGGGTTGTACCCGAATATAGCACTCTGACACTTTCACTGTGTATGTCGTGTGTACTTTGCTCGCCTGTAAATTGTTCACGTCTTTCAGCATATTTTTATGTCACCTCTCTGTAGCAAGCTGTTGCTTGCAGATTGTGTGCACTAACCAATGAAGCTGCTTTGCTTCAGTCAGCATTTGGAAATAGCAAACTGATTTACAGTGCGTGCCACTAGTGTGTTCATCAAAGGTGAAGTTTTTAGGAGCAAGTGTTGGAACTAGATGCAAATGTGTAAACCACTGTTTCAAGTCTTTTGTGAAGTGCGTAACAGTCTTATTTTTGTGGCTGGAGCATCACTACCATGCCTTGCATTATTTAGGGGCAGTAAAACATACGCTCCCACAGAGTTGCCGTGGTGTTTCTCATTATCATTTGAGTTGTTTGCATTACTAGTCCTGCTAATTTAGCCCATTTATTGTGTCCTCTGTACTGCACTCATGCAATTTGTTCATGGCTATCAGTATATTTTGTTTTATGTAGAAGTGTTCATTGAGCAACGAAGCTGCTTTACTTCGGTCAATGTTTAAAAATAATAAGCCTGTTTGCAATTACACCATCAGTGTGCGCACCAGATATGTTTTACAGGAGTGACTGATATGTGTACAAAAATTTCACTGGTTTCACAGATGCTGATAATGGAAGAATGTAATTTCATATGCACTTTAGCTGGCTGCGGATGCTTATATATTCTGTCAGTTTGCTTGAGAAAGAATATCAGCACCTCCCCTTTAATTGACAGTTGCCAGAAGTGTGTCGGCAATAAAAGAAGCTTCTTGAATGTTTACACGAAGGCGTCTGAAAATGTCATTTGGTTTCTTGATTTTAGGTTTTCTCACTTGTCCCATTGTTTGTATTGCTCCTCTTTCTCTGATTCCATTCCAGCAAGTCTCATGTTACACTCTGAACATTTGAGCCTCCTACTGAACACCCTGTGTAAGTTAGTTTCTCAGCACACGTGGAAAAATGGTAGGCAATGTGAAATGAAGCACTGCTTTAATGTTAACTCAATGGCAATCTGTACAAAACTAAGACGCTTACAACACTCGATCTTAATTTGTTAACATCAGCCTCAAGATTCCCTAAATTTTTTTAAGTATGTTTATACCTTTTGCTGAAGCTACAGTGTGCTAGTATGGGGTTGCATAGCTCATTGCGTAGAGCATGTGTAATTGCTCACAGAAGAGCAAAATGCACAAACTAATGGTACATTGCACACGCAAATGCCATTGTGATGTCGGTAATAGAACTACTGGGGCACTTAAGTCTCTTCCCGTGCTGTGAATGCATAAGCATTAGGTGCTACTGTTTTGCTTCTGTTGCGTGGTTTTATTTTGAACCTACATAGACCAGCGTTAGCTCGGTTTACCGTTACATTTTCGATTCTACTCATCGAGACCTTTCAACGATATATGACGATGCTATAGCATTAGGTTCCATTTTAAATCAAATAAATAATTAATGGTAATTAAGACCTGCGATTACTCCGGTGGAATTATACTCGACATAAGCTATCCAACGATATATAGCTTGATGATGGAGCATAACGATTGATTTTTAATCACGGTTATCTAATTAATGGTCGGTAAGACAAGATTAGTTCAGTGCAATTGTACTCAACATAAGCTATCCAGCGACTTAGTGATGTAGCGTAAATTTCAATTACATTACAATTAACTAATTACCGGTAATTAATTGAGACCTACAATTAGTCCGGTGCAATTATACTCGACATAAGCTATCCAACGATAGAACACTTGCGGCGATTATGCCCGACATAAGCTACACAGCCACTACGGCCACATTCTGTACAGGCCGCGCATGAACCAAGTAATTGATAAGCATTAAAAAGTGGGCCTGCGTAATCTTTTGATTACCGTCATAACATTAAATTCTGAACGCCCAACACCTAAGCTCGGTTAGTGCTCATCGTGAGGAGGAACCCTTTTTACGTAATTGATAAGCGCTGCCTTTTGGCGCGATGACGCGCGCAGAGGAGAGACCCGTTCGGAGTGTAATGCACCGTCGCTGAGAACTGCTCTATGTCGTCGGAACGGCGTCATCTGTTGGTACTAACTTCGAAAGAAACGCCGATAAACTAGAATATAAACTAATGTTGTATATCGCCCCAGCGACCACGCCACTGAAAGCCGGGGATGGTCTCTTGAAGGGGAACAACATGGCTGCCCGTCATGTTTAGCGGCCGTTTTCGGCAACACTGGGAGAGATGTCACCACCCTAAGCCAGGCGGCAGGCGGCATGTATGTAGGCTCCCTAAGAATACGTCTGGCGCGTCGGGTGCCTCCGCTCTCTTCGGGAGTACGAGAAGCTGGGCTTGCGCTGATCGGCCGCGCGCACTACGATTCTTGCTTTCGCGTTTGCATGCGTGTTTAATGGCATTCATGATTTCCTTAGGCTTTTTCAAGTTCTTATTCCGCATGCAATCTGTTCCTATGTATTTAAAAGCGCTAAAAAGAAAAAAGATGTGGGCATACCCGTGAATTTCTCACAGACTAGACGTATATCATGCGATTCTGCTCACTACCTATTCTACAGTGGCGTGTGTCAAATACCTGCTTACAGAAGAGTTTTTTTTCGTCCCCACCCGAAAATTCAACAGCGATCCAATTTAACATCCCGGTTTGGCAGTCTGCCAATGTCACCCGGGTGTAACGACATGTTGGATTTTCGGGCTGCACTGTCAGGTCTCGGAAAGCTACTGAAGACCTGGATCGCTGCGTCTAATTCAGCATCCAATATTAATGTGCTTCGATGTCAAGGCTCATGCCCGCTGATCTCCTCTCTTCTGCGCAACCAACTTCTACTTCAGCTCCAAAGCCTCCCCTGACGTCGACTGTGCAAGCAGCGCCGAGGCTGTTGAGAGAAAGATTGGTGCTTCAGAGGCTTACTATCACAATTTTGCCACAGCACCCAACATCGCTTCAGAACTCGGCTACCGCTTATGTGAGCGGTTACATTGCACGAGTTGTCGGCGAGCATTTAGAATGAGAGAACCTTACTTTGTGTACGAAGCCGGTTAGCAACCAGCCACTCCTTCTGTTCACCCGCAGCCATGACCTAGATGGGCTGCTCTACCCATCAGATCAACTTCTCTTCGTCCTCGACACAATAAGAGCTTTTGCTGACCGCGCCCTGCTGGAAGATCAGACCTTGCAAAAGCCTCTCTCTACATTAGTAGAGCACGATGTCCCAGCTCTTTGTGCCTCAGAGTTGCTAAGTGCAAGAGCGATGGCAGCAACGAGCACAGGCTTAATTAAAAGCTCATGAACCATTTCGTTTCCTGAGGCCGCTCCTCTGCAACTACGCATTCAATTTTACTGACAAGCATGACGTAGTTAAACATTTTGCAAAAAGCCCCTTTCGCGAAAGCACGCGAACCTGCCATGTGGGAGTTGGACTCCACAATAAATGTTTTTTTTTTCGATTTGGAGTAAGTTTTGAGTCACAACGCACCGTTATTGAATACATGAACCCCTATATCTTTTTTTTTATTCGAAAAGTTCGCCATGAGGCCTAAGTTGAAAAAAGTAGAAGGAATGCGAGACAGAAAGTTAAAAGAAGGATTGAAGGCCCGTTGCGCTGAGGTAGTCCGCGCAGTGCTATCTTCAGGCAGATGGTGCAGCGCCTCACGTTACTTAACTGATGGCACTGACAGCAGGGCGAGGGCGCATTTTTCGCGCGTACCGCTCAAGTTGAGCGTCAACACTGCGACTCGAGAAACAGGGCTACAGGAAATTAAGTGCGTGGCCGATCAAATGATGAAACCACATGGCACAGCTCCACATTTTCTGGCGCCAACTGTGGCTTCGGTGGCGACAATGGTAACTCTCAAAAACTTCACGAAGGAAATGAGGGATCAGGTATCGCTTTGGAAGCAGTCTAACGGCTTTACGTGCTACTTGGCGCAAGCCCTTCCGGCTTGCGTCGTCTGCTACATGAGTAAACAGCACGCAACAGAGCTTTTTTCAGCGCCCAAGCTTTCAGTATTAGCTGCTGCCAAACACTGCATTAAAATAAGGACCCTCAGACAAGCGAACTTAAAGGTGACAGAACAATTTTTCACGAATTGGATTCAAGCAGGCGCGCGCTGTCATATCAGCGCAGCAGACGACGCGCGAGCGCATTGCGCAGCAATAGCCGCAAACGACACGACTGAAATGGGCACGTTACCCTTAGCGACAAGAGCTTCCGACCTCCCTTTTAAAAGGGTTTGATTGTACTTGAAGCAACATGAACGCAGTCGAAAAGTCAACGACAGAACAGCTGCGAACGGTCTGCGTTTCTATGAGCGACGGTGATGCGACGGGCGTCCTACTCCGGTGACGGCGCCTGGCGGCGAAAGGCCGTACTAGCCCCGACGGCCGACTCCCATTGTTCGCCTCTCCTTTTCCCAGGCACACAAAAGTATAGAGCAGGCACTGGTTGTACCCGACTATAGTGAAGAGGAAGTCCCTTAACCAGTTAGCGGTAAGAGGGAAAGTAGAGGAATTCAGGATTTCGCTGCAGAACAGATACTCGGCTTTCGCTGAAGAAGGCGATCTTAAAGGGACACTGAGGAGAACCCTATCAAAATTTTTTTGTTAGCAATATCTGATAGTTCGGCATTTCATGGCTTTGTTCACGCTTGTCCGGGAGCGAAAGATGCATTTATTTCAAAGAAATTTGGATTCGAAGTTGAAAAATTTTTTCCCGCCGCTCCGATTCAAACTCGAGAACTCTTATGACGACACGGAGAACTCTTATGACGACACAGAACGGAGTGACGTGACACGTGACGTAAACGGAGACTCCGTGATTTCTGCGGCTAGCGGTGCGGTCTAGCAGCTGCCGAATGAAAGCTACCACCGCCGCACGTTGAAGGCATCTATCGTGGGTCGCCACCGTCGCTTCGTTTATGTTTGCACCGGCGTCTTGCCAGCGTTACCATGGATCCCGTTCCCGAACCCGACGACGTAGTTCTCGCAAAAACTCTCGCCTGCATTTCAGCGACCTTAGCCCCACAGAGCGTGCGATGCTTTTCAGGGAGCACGTTTAGGTTAGGCGCCGGCGGGTGGTTTCCCCCTTCCTCAGAGAGCAGCCGTTGCAAACTAAATATCATAACCCCAGTGCGGGGAGTCGCAAGGGGCCAGGACAAGATCGGCGCTTTGCGCCCATTGGAGGCTGGCCGGGGCTTTGGGGCCAACGGATTGTGATTCCTTGAACGGCGCGGTTTCACGGCGCAGCAGGCGGCGTCGAGGTCTCCCACGGTTGCAAGGGCCAAGTTATTGATTTTTTGCCACAAAAAACAAATGGGTGCTCGAGGGCGGTCACGTTTAAAGTCGGCGGCTTGAAACCAAAGCCGGCGCACGACGCTTCAACGGATTCCGCTAGATCCAACGGGCCCACTGGATCTGGCTCTCTCTCCAACTTGCATGTACCTTCAGATATGTACTGTGAATGGATTAAAATAGCCGGGCTCGAAAAGAACAGTTCCGCCCAACTGCCGCAGCTATTGAATATAACGCGCACCTCGCCGCGGAGCCAAATCAGTCTGGCCGGGCCGGCGGCGGCTGGCGCACTCGGAGCGAAATAGATGAACAGATACATGCTCCAATCTCCCCACCAGTGCGGTCAGAGTGCGCCGAAGCCGCCGAACGCGTCGGCGGTCAAGCGCAGTTGGAGTATAGAGGGTCTCGCTTTGACCGACGTGACTTCGCCGTGCAGCGCGCGCGCGCGCGCGCCTCGCCGCAGCATAAACGTACCTTAACAGAGCCTGCGCTTAACCGCTAACCAACGTATTCAGCGGCGGCATCCATGGGAGCCACTGAAACCCACCGCCCACTCACTGAATACAAGAAACGATGTCCGGTGCCGAGGTTCGGAATCGAACCAGGGCCTTCGGCGTTTGAGGCGGAAACGCTACCGCTCCGCCACGACGCTCAAGTTACAGCCGTCAATAAAGGCGCATCTAGTGAATGCACTCTTCTGATGCAGATATCTCCGCGCTTTCGCTAGGTATATCCTGGCCTAACAGAGCTAGGCCATCAGCAATTTATCTGAACTGCCTTGTACCTTGTCTCCCGTCGCTAATAAACGATTTCCGTGAAGTAGTTTGAAGTTGACTGGCACAGCCGGCAATGCTTCGCCGGGCAAGCGTGCGAATACACAAGTGCTGCCTTGTACGATCACCGACCATCGTGCCATCACAGCTTTTCATCAACCGTGGCGATCATCTGACAAGCCTTAACAGGCTCCTTCAAAGGTTAGCACTTGAAGCGGCACTTGGAGTTCCTCTGCTGTTCGGCGCTTGTAAATCAAAGCGCGTCAAAAACAAAACCACGGGGCACGCAATGCTCATAGACGCGAAGCGCCATAACAAATCGAAACTCTCCTGTCCGACTGTGGGGCCACCAAGCATCCGTTTTCTTTGCTTTCAACATTCAGGTTGTCTTTTGCCTGCCTTCCTTGTGTGACAAAAGTGCACTATTGGTTTTAAAACAAAACTTACTTCAATATTGATATGCGCAACCTACCTTTGTCAGCCTCAGAGATTCGCGACACCAAGTAGGATGGAAAATTCCTCCAAGGTGGCGTCTCTTGGCCTATGGCGTCACCACGCTTGTACTTGCGAGATTGGCCTGTGGTGGCGATACCTGTATTTTGGTTCTTGCTATTTTCTATCTTACAAGAGCTTTGTTTTCAGTAAGAGCGGCGTTTTTGTGATCAGGAGCTGGTATTCTATCGATACAAGCCAACTTCAATTTCTCCTCAGTGTCCCTTTAATGTTCAAACAATGAACGATCATATCTCTGCTATCATTGCGGAATGCGCCGTAGAAGTAGACGGTAGAATAGTTCGACAGGATACCGGCAAGCTATATCAGGAGACGAAAGATCTGCTTAAGAAACGTCAAAGCATGAGCGCGTCTAACCCGATCGACAGAATAAGACTAACAGAGCTAGAGAAGTTAAATGAGCGCAAGGTAGCCGACATAAGAAAATTTGATATGGAGAGAACAAAGCACGTTCTACAGAACGGAGGTAGCCTTAAAGCAGTGAAGAGGAAACTAGGCATAGGTAAAAGCCAGATTAATCCGTTAGGAGACAAGGAGGGCGATGTCATTAGCAATATAGATAAGATAGTTAAAAGTAATCTTAACGTTAATGACAGACAGTAGCGCGCAGCAATGCGTCATCCCGTCATTACCGAAAGAGGAAGTAAAGAAAGCCTTAGGAGCATTTCAAAAGGGAAAATCACATGGTGAGGGTCAGATAAGAGCAGACCCGTTCCATTATCTTTATTATTAACATTATTTTATTCATAAGAAGGGAGACTCCAAAGACTTCCGTTCAGCTTACTCTCCGTTGCCTACAAGGTATTTATAAAGATGATCGCTAACAGAGTGAGGGCAACCTTAGACTTCAATAAGCCAAACGATCAGGCAGGCTTTCGTAAAGGATATTCCACAAAAGATCATATTCACACTATCGATCAGGTGATAGAGAAATGCGCAGAATATAACCAATCCCTATATATAGCCTTAATTGATTACAAGAAAGCATCTAACTCAGTGCAAACTTAGCAGTCATGCAGGCATTGCAGAATCAGAGTATAGAAGAGCCTTATGTTAAAAATTGGAAGATATCTCAGCAACTGCACAGCTGCCAAAGTCATTCATAAAGTAAGCAATAAAATTCCAATAATGAAGGGCGTCAGGCAAGGAGACACGATCTTGCCAATGATATATTCACTGCCTGTTTACAGGAGGTATTCCGAGGCCTGGAATGTGAACACTGGGGTTAAGAGTAAATAGAGCCTGTACCTAAATAATCTGCGGTTCGCTGATGACATTGCCTTGCTGATTCACTCAGAATAACTGCAAAGCGTCAGACAGGCAGAGCAGAACAGTGGGTTTAAAACTTAACATGCAAAAAACTAAAGTAATGTTCGACAGTCTAGCAAAGGAACAGCAGTTCACAATAGGCAGCGAGGGGCTGGAACTGGTAAACGAATGCGTCTACTTAGGGCAGGTATTGATAGCTGATCCGGATTATGAGAGGGAAATAACTACAAGGATAAGAATGGGGTGAAGCGCATATGGCCGGTTCTCTCAGATGAATGGCAGTTTACTGATATCCCTCAAGAGAAAAGTGTACAACAGCTGTAACTTACCGGTACTCACCTACGGGAAAGAAACGCGGAGGCTAACGTAAAGGGTTCAGCTTAAGATAAGGACAACGCAGCGAGCTATGCAAAGAAAAATGTTATGTGCAAAATAAGAGACCGGAAGTGGGCGGAGTGGGTGAAGGAACAAAGGCCACTTAATACATCATAGTCGAAATTATGAGGAAGAAATTGGCTTGGGCAGGGCATGTAATGCGAAGGTAAAGTAGCCGGTGGTACTTAAGACTAACAGAGTGAATTCCAAGTGAAAGAAAGCGTAGTTAGTTATATTGATTTTAATGATGCGCCAAACACAAGGTTAGGTTTTTGTTAAATGTTACACTTTTTATACCTAGAGTTTGTTTAAAACATTGGCTTCATTAAGAAACTTAAAAATACTTGAAATATCAACCAGTGCTTGATCACCTAAAAGCAACTTGGGGTGCAATGGGATGTATTCATTGTAGAGTGTTGTAAAATATTTTTTTCTCAGTTGTTCCAGTTTTGTACATGAAATTAAAATGTGGTTTACAGTGAGTACATCGCCGCACATTTCGCAGAGAGGTTTGTCTTGTTTTGTCAGTAAGAAGTTGTGTGTAAGGTGTGTGTGCCCTATGCGTAGCCGACATAAAATAACTTCAGTGAAACGTTCTTGATGTCTGCATGATTTCCATTCTCCTTAAGCGGGTTTTATAGAATGCAGTTTGTTGTTTGCCTGTTCTTCCCATGCAGCCTGCCACTTAATTCTGAGTTTACTGTGCACTAATTTCAAAAAATCCCTGTGTGGTATGTTATCTTGTTTTATTTGATCAATTCGAGCTTGTGCTGCGCATGCATCTGCTCTCTCATTACCGACAATTCCAACATGGCTGGGCACCCAGCAGAATATAATGTTATGTTTTTGTTTTTTTATTTTAATTATGTTATGTATGATGTTTCCTATAATGGGTTCAGCAGCGTTTCTACAGTGCAGCGCTTTGAGCATACTCAGTGAATCGGTGTAAATGACGCTATTTTTAATGTTTTCTTTTACTATTTGGTCTACGGCTTCAAAGACTGCATAACTCTCGGCAGTAAAAACCGATTCATACTGTGGCAGTCGTATCATTTTTTCATTTTTTTTTCTTGAATTACTGCACTTCCAACGTGACTTTCTGTTTTTGACCCATCAGTGTAAAATTCAGTGAAGGTGTCATATTTTTCTTGCAGTTCAAAGAATTCTTGTAGTATGAGCTGATGTGGCATTTCCTTTTTATGTAAGTGTGTCAGTGTGAAGTCGCACACTGAAGGCAGGCTGTACCATGGTGGTAAATTTTCATATTTTTGTGCAATATTCGGCAGGGCATCCAGTACTCCTAACTCTTCACATTTATCTTCAAAGCGCATTATTAGTGGCCGGATGGATTGTGGTTTATTGTTGAATAATCTTTTGGATGGGCACTTGGTAACAATGGGATGGCACAGATGTTTAGGAAGAGAACGGGTTTTTAGGACGTATGCGCATGTCAGTGTGACTCTTCTATCCTCTAGTGCAGGCTCATTAGCTTCAATGTAAAGACTGTTTATCGGGGATCTTCTATATGCTCCAGTTGATAGTCGCAGACCAAGATTATGAACAGGGTCCAGTCGTTTCAAGTAGGATGCTCTTGCTGAACCGTATACTATGCACCCATAGTCCAGCTTGGAGCGTACCAGAGAGCGATAGATGTGTAATAGGCATGTTCTATCGGACCCACACCGTTTTCGCGAGAGCACCTTTAATACATTGAAGGCTTGGGATGCTTTCTTTTTTAGGTTGTTAATGTGTGGTAGAAATGTGAGTTTCTTGTCAAAAGTGAGTCCTTAAAATTTATGTTCTGGTTTAATTGGTAGTGTGGCTTGTTTCAAGTATAGGTTGGGATTGAATTGTAGGCCTCGTCGCAATGAGAACAGAACAGCCACTGTTTTTTGAGGAGAGAACTTTAACCCATTTATCTCTGCCCAAGCAGCTAGTTTATTTAGTGTGATTTGTATTTGTCTCTCGCAGGACGATATGCTGGAGGAAGTGCATGCTATCTGTAGGTCATCTACATAAACCGAATACATTATTGACTTGAGTATTACTTTGGCTAACGAATTCATTTTTACTACGAAGAGTGTCGTGCTTAGAATGCAACCTTGGGGTACGCCATTCTCTTGGGTGAAAGTCATGGAGAGAGTTGTTCCTAGGCGGACCCTAAATGTGCGGTTAGCCAGGAAGTCGTTCAAGCAGTTCAGCATCCTGCCTCGGATACCTAGCTCTGCTAGGTCGCGGAGGATGCCGAACTTCCACGTGGTATCGTATGCCTTCTCCATGTCGAAGAAGACCCCGATACGCTGCTGCTTGTGGATGAACGCCTCCCGTATGGTGTTCTCTAGGCGGACAAGGTGATCGGTGGTTGAGCATGCTTTTCTGAATCCACATTGATGTACATCTAATAGTTGCCGAGATTCGAGTACAAAGGTGAGTCTAATATTTATTACACTTTCAAAAGATTTAGCAATGCAGCTGGTGAGGGCTATTGGTCTGTAATTGTCAGGACTTGTTGGTGGTTTTCTGGGTTTCAGGAAAGGTACTATTACTGCTTTCTTCCACTTCTCAGGTATTCTGCCAGTCATCCATATTTTATTGAAGAATTTTAACAGTGCCTGTACGGCTGTATCAGAGAGATGGGCAAGCATATTGTAATGCACATTGTCTGGGCCTGGTGCTGTCTTTTTACCGGAAGATAATACCCTATTTAATTCCTGGAGTGTAATGGGCTGGTTGTAGTCTTCCTGCATGCCTGCTCCGAATGGAAGTTTTTGTTTTTCAGCTATAGCTTTGTGTTTCTGGAATGTGTTTGTGTAGTGGGATGACCTTGAGACTTCAGCAAAGTGCTCGCCCAATAAATTGGCCTGTTCTTCCAACAATGTTTGTGTACCGGGTGTTGTCAAAAGCGGAAGTGTGAATGAAGTATGGTCACCAGAGAATTTACGAACTTTGTCCCACATTTTCTTTGATGGTATTGAACTATTTATAGAGGACACATATTTCTGCCAGGAGGTTTTCCCAGCATTCCAGCGCACGTACCGCGCTCTCACCTTGGCCCTCTTAAAAGTAAGTAAGTTCTCTGCAGTGGGGTACCGGCGCAGGGTGCCCCATGCTTTATTTTGCTGTTTTTTTGCAAATCTACATTCTTCTGTCCACCATACTTTGTGTTTCTTCTGTACGAGTCCTGTGGTTTGTGGTATAGCGAGTGTTGCAGCAGATATTATGCATGTAGTAAATCTTTCATTAATTTCATCTATGCTGAGGTCTTCAGAAAATTCTTTATCTAGAGTGGCACTTTCTGTAAAAAGTGACCAGTCGGCGAGGTGAAATTTCCAGCGCCGTGGTCTTGTGGGGATGACTGCAGTGGAAGACGAGAGCCTGATGACAGTGGGTAGGTGATCACTTCCCAGAGGATCATTTAAAACATCCCATATAAAATCGGTAAAAAGAGACGGTGATGTGAAAGCTAAATCAAGGAAGCTCATTTTTGCTGAGCTTGGGCAACAATATGTGGCCTTTCCTGTGTTTAAAAGACAGACATTATTCGAGAGGAGAAAATCTTCGATTATTTTGCCCCTAGAGTCACAGCGTTCGCTTCCCCAAAACGGGGAGTGAGCGTTAAGATCGCCAACTACCAGATATGGCTCCGGCAATTCATTGATCAGGCCTTCTAAATCTTGTATTGTTAATGTGATGTGTGGGGGGAGATATAAAGAGCAAATTGTTATTGTTTTGTAGGTAACGACGCTAACTGCAACTGCCTCAAGCTTTGTGTAAAGTTTGATTTCTTGAGCAGGGACGCCACTTTGAAGAACAATCGCGACGCCTCCCGAGAGTCGATTTGCCTGCTCGCGATCGCGTCTAAAAATGTTATAATGTTTAAGGATATGCACATGTTGTGGACCAAGATTGGTCTCCTGAAGACATAAAACTGTGGGTAACATTGACCCTAAAATATGTGTTACGTCGCTGTAGTTCCGCATAATTCCTCTACAATTCCACTGAGTTAAGAAAGCCATGTTTATTTTTGGGGTGAGAACGCTAAGGCGTTTACTTATGCTCAGGGCCCGTTATGAGGGGTCTGTCTTTTTTTCGCTCAAGAGAGCTGTTCCGCCGCTGCAAAGCGGGCGGACTGGGAGTTGTATCCATCACCTCGCCAGAGGTGCTGGAGGACCGCGCAGCCGCGGTTGTGTTAGTTTCAGGCCTCCCCTGACGGGGGGAAGTCCTGCGGGATGCCGACCCATGGACCGGCGCTCCCTGCTGTGACAATGGCAGGGCAGCTTTCGCTGACCCTGCCTGGGGCGTGGATGGCCCTGCCATAGGCTCGGTGGAAGTGGCCTCGGCAGGTGCCGGAGTGCTGTGTGGTGCTACGCCCCTGCGCACCACATCAGCGAAGTTTGGTTTCGCTGTGAACGAGAATGTGTTGGTTAGTGCAAAACGCCTCCTGGCTTCTTTAAATGAAATGTTTTCTTTGGTCTTTATGGTGATAATTTCTTTCTCCTTTTTCCAGGACGGACACGCCCTGGAGTACGCAGCGTGGTCTCCTTCGCAATTTGCGCAGCGCAGTGCTGCGTCACATTCCTCTGAATTGTGGTCCTTAGAAGCGCATTTCGCACAGGTTTTGCGGCCGCGGCAACTCTGAGAGCCGTGCCCGAATCTCTGACAGTTGAAGAATCTGCGTGGGTTAGGAATGTAGTGCCTGACATTAACTTTAAGGTATCCGACTTCGATGGTTTCAGGTAATGTGCTTGTGCTGAATGTGAGTACCAGGTGTTTAGTATCTATTTCTTTGTTGTCTTTGCGGATTTTAATTCGATAGACATCTGTGACATTTTGGTCGCTGAGACCTTCTAGCATTTCTTTTTCTGTTAGATGAATGAAGTCGTTTTCTGAGATGACACCATGGACGGTATTGAGGGATCTGTGGGCTGTTATGGAGACTGGGATGTCTCCAATAGAGAGAATGTCTGAGATCTTGGAGTTTTGGGTATGGTCACGGATTTCTAGTAATAAGTCGCCACTGGCCATTTTCGATAGCTTATATCCGGGGCCCAGTGCATCTGTTAGGCACTTTGATACAAGAAAGGGGGATAGTATTCTTGCCTACTTTCCTTCTACTGTACTATGTATGACATGGAACTTTGGGAAGGTTGTTTTCTTTTTCGGGAAAAAGTCTGTTGCTTCGTTCCGCCCTCTTTTCAGAGAGCGATCAGGTTTGAAAGGGGGGGAGCCATAAAGAAAATTTAGTTATTCGGTCATGGTGCCAGCCACCCACCACGGAGTCCAACAAGGGGACGGGACAGGAACTTGAAAGCAAGTCCTGCTAACGCCAGCAGTACACCTCAACTATAACCAAATATGACTCAACTCAGGGTAGTTGGTCACACAAGGTTAACCCTCGCCACCAGGAAAACAGGAAAAACCAAGGAGTGAGTAGGATATAGGAGAGTTGTGAGACAGAGATAGGAAAGTGAAAGATGGAGAGGAGGATAGGAAAAGGCGACTGCCGATTCACCCCGGTCGGGTCAGGCCGGAGGTGCCGTCTGCAGGAAGCTGGGGCCAAAGTGATGTGTTGCCTCCGCCAAGGGGCCTTAAGGGTCCAAACGCTCGGCATCGGCTCAACCACCAGGATCCCCTTTTCCCCGGACACGGCGATGCCACGCACGGCGAGGCGCGGGTGCTCGGGTCCGTGGTGATGCACAGTTCACCATCATCCCCTTGCGGGGATGTCCCTGCGGATGCTCGGGAACCCGCGGTGTCGCCACTCACCGTCGCGACGCCTGCAAGCTGCAGGCGCCCCCCTGCAGGGGAAAGAAAGCGTAGCAGGGAGCGGCAGAAACCTAGGGGGGCGGATGAGATTGAGAAATTTGCAGGCATACAGTGTGCGCACCTGGGAAAAGGTAGCGTTAATTGGAGACACATTGTGGATGCCTTTGCCCGATAGTAATCGTAGTCAGGCTGATTATTATTATTATTATTATTATTATTATTATTAATATTATTATTATTATTCGTAATAGTGTTCGCTATGTAGTGCCGCGATCCTCAACAAGTTATGGTGAAGCTAGACGCTGTGTTTACGTGCCGAAAATTCTGAACGATTTGCCAAATGAGGCATTCTCGATTCAGTCAAAAAATGCATTGAAAAGATTATTTGTTCATTGTAACGCGGCTGTTTCAATACTTCTAAAAAGTATTGGTCATCACCTCTGAAATATGTTCATCTTATCTTATGTGTATTGATTCTTGTCTCGTGATTTGCTCCTTGCTTGTGTTTAGCCTCTTAACTGTTAATACCCCTGCATTCACCCTGTTATGCGTCGAGTGAATATTGCACACTCGTCCGCTGATTTTGCCGGGCCAAGTCCTTCAAGCCATTGGTGGCTTTGACAGGCCCGTTTCTTGTACTTTGAATTCTTTTGTGCAATAAAATTATAATTATTATTATCATCATCATTATTATTATTATTATTATTATTATTATTATTATTATTATTATTATTATTATTATTATTATTATTATTATTATTATTATTATTATTATTATTATTATTATTATTATTATTATTATTATTATTATTATTATTATTATTATTATTGTTGTGATTACGGGCAGCCAGACAGGTCAGTACTCCGGCAATGCCCTGCCGTTCGTCCTTCTCGAACATCGGTCGCTGCCATCTTTCGACAGCGAGAGGTTAGAGGATGTAGAAGATTGGTTGGCAGTTTATAGCGTGTGCCCGCATTCAGCCAATGGGACGATGAGCGGAAGCTGGTAAACGTATATTTCGCCCTGCAAGACTCGGCCAAGACATGGTCTGAGAACCATGAGGCGTCCTTCTCCAACTGGAAGTTTTCCGCCGTGAATTGCTCGCCAGATTAACGAGCGAGAACAAAACGCTAGATTTGCCCATCACTCCAAGTCGCAGCACTCCAACGAGAGCATGGCTATGTTTAGAGAAGACATTACAGGACACTTCAATCGGTGCGACCCTAACATGATATATATTAGTGTGGGCAGAAAAAAAAAGAAAGAAAAATAATGTCGCCCAGCTCGCACCTACCATGAGAGAGGCAACGAACGTACAGAACCTCATGCGGAGAGTGAAGAAGCAGGTGTTTGCTGGCCTCATTGACGACCTTCGAAGAACCGTCGCCGCCTTCATCAGGGAAGCCACGAGCATTACACGTTTATTGCAGGGATGGAGTGCACAATACGGCCGTCAGACAGATGTAGCGCACACTCACTACTGCGCGTCCGTGGCCGCGCCAGGGACGAGGCACTGCTAGAGCTTGTCCGGAGCTTTGCCCGCGAAGAACTGCGATACCTTTGCTTTTATGCCCCGTCGGCAAGCACTGCTTCTACAGGGGACATCATCCGTGATGAAATCCGGCGAGCGGTTCAGCCACCATCAGCGCCACTACCGGAGCCCTATGTCATGTCTGATAACGATGCCCTACGCCGGCCTGGCCCCGCGCCGCACGCCTTCCGGCCCGATGCCGGAACACCCCATCATTTCCTGCGCCCCGTCGAGCAGCAGCAGGACCAGTGCGCTGCTATCAGGAAAGCTCACGTTTGAAGCACGTCCCATAATAGGCCACTCTGCTACCATTGCGGGAAGTCTCGCCATATTCTTCACAATTGTCCGTGCCGGAAGATGGGTTTGAAAGGATTCCCACAGAACGCGGCAGAGCGCTCGTGCTGTCTCTTTCTTTGTTCGTCCTGGTTTCTCAGCGCTATATGTTCCGTCGCGGCTAGACCCCCGCTTTGGGGAAAGACCGCAGGACATTGAGGAGTACCTAGCCTCTCACGTCTTGCCGCCGAGCACACAGCAACGCCAATCGCCCAGTCTGCACTCATTCCCTGGTCCATTCAGAGGCACGTCCATTCGCCAGGAAAACTGAAAACGGTGTCCTCTGAAAGTAGGGCCGCCGCTACTGCACAGACTCAACACCCTCCACCCGGCAATATGACGCGACGACCCGACCCGGCGACCTCAACAATGTGCTGCGAACTACTGGTCTTCTCTGAAATTTTAGCAAGCGCTGACAGTTGTGTCGTGAAAGCAATCGTGGATACCGGCGCTGATTTTTCTGCGATGAGTAGCCAGCTAACCGCGACTCCCAGTAAGGTTCTGATGCCACCGCAGCGGCAGCCTAGTGAGTGAGCATCCGCCTCGCATGCGGGAGGTGTGGGGTTCGATTCTATGTGCCGCTGGGTACCCACCGGTGATACAATGGGTGCAGTCTAGCGCGGTTTGAAGGTTATCACGCGAGCGCCGACCGGCCTAGCGCTCCAGGCGCCTAGCAGCAGTTCTTGGAACAATGAAAGTCGCGATTTCACATTGTTCTCTCCCTCGTTCGCTGTTCCAGGCTACAACCATCACCCCCACGACGAAATGACCACCCTTTTTCTTTATTCTAAGCTTTCCATTCTTTACAATCAAATGTGGACTTTGTTACCTCTTATCCTCGCGAACGATAACAAAATTAGTGAGAAAGAATTCGTAAAGCTGATCCTTAGCATTGCTTCATTTGAACGAATTTCATAGTTGCAAAAAATATACCATAACAACATCGCCTCGTCATACTGTCTTTGTCCACCGATGAAATTTCGAAAAAGATTTTTGCATAAGGGTATAACTGCTGTTACACACGCCAGATGCACCTTCGCTGGGTCCAATCCCAGATAATACCGAAGCATATGTTGCGGGCAATACCATCACAGCCTGTTCGATGGAGCAAAAAAAAATTTCAAAGCTGCTTGCCTAGAAAGGAGGGGCGGCTGCTTAAGGAACAGCAAAAAGAGTGAGGGAAGCTACCCTGATACTCCCCTCACCACAGCAGAAGATTCTGGGCCATAATAATTGGTTTTTTTGGGGAAAGGAAATGGCGCAGTATCTGTCTCACGTATCGTCGGACATCTGAACCGCGCCGTAAGGGAAGGGATAAATGAAGGAGTGAAAGAAGAAAGGAAGAAGAGGTGCCGTAGTGGAGGACTCCGGAATAATTTCGACCACCTGGGGATCTTTAACGTGCACTGACATCGCACAGCACACGGGCGCCTTAGCGTTTTTCCTCCATAAAAACGCAGCCGCCGCGGTCGGGTTCGAACTCGGGAACTCCGGATCAGTAGTCGAGCGCCCTAACCACTGAGCCACCGTGGCGGGTCCTGGGCCATGG
The DNA here is from genome assembly GCF_052857255.1 of Amblyomma americanum. Lineage (NCBI taxonomy): Eukaryota > Metazoa > Arthropoda > Arachnida > Ixodida > Ixodidae > Amblyomma > Amblyomma americanum. The sequence goes on along the minus strand of NC_135499.1, from coordinate 38,111,942 downwards.
CGCTATTCCTGCTCTCTGTCGACGCTCGCGCGATAACCTTCAAATCACGCTAGGCTGTACAAGCTTCCCCTGGCCTGGTGCTCGGCTTAAACAGGGTGAAATGCTTGGGACATGGGTGTTTGACCGCACCTTGAGCAAACGAACATATCTTGTGACATGGCCCTCTTCGGGGGCAGATGCACTTGCACCATAAAAATTCGCTATCATCATCGTCATCGTCATCAAGGTTTTTGACGCCTTGGTGTGGACCTGAGATCCGCACTGGCGGTAGTCATATGGTGACGCCGATTGCCATCTGCCTGTCACAAAGTTCATGCCTGCCCTGTCCAGCTTTGACCTTTGTTTCCCAGAAACATGTCGCGGAGCGGCGTCGACGACTTTTTCTCCCTCCACCGCGGGGGAACGGCATTCTCACCATAGCGCTGGAGGGGTCACTCAAAACTACTTCCCCCCCCCCTTCTAGCATTGTTGCCATACAGGTGGCAAGCGCTTGCACGTGTTGAGAACAGCAGAAGCGGATGGAATGCCCCGGCACTGTTCGCGGCCCCCAATGACTCCTCGTGGGATTAAGGCATTGTGCCAAATTCTTTCGACATTCCTTCATGTGTTCTTTTTTCTTTTTGGGAGCTGCATTCCTCTGTGCGTGGCCCCTGAAGAGTCTTTTTTTCCTGTGTTGTTTTTTTCATTCTTTGCCATGCGAAGGGGGCGACGGGAACGCCGCGCGCAGGCAGTTGGTCTGGAGATTTCGGTGCGTGCGGTCGTGAGTGAGGTCAGCCAACACCCTCTAAATACTTTCTTCAGGCCTCTCCAGGCCCTCCTTTCCACACGCGCTACGTCACGCCAAGTGTCCGGTCAGGCTGCTCACCAAGCGCGGCTCCGCTCCGCTCGGTTGTCTCCCTCGATGTGCTCGCGCTTGCCCGGGCAAGCACAGACACGAACGCAGTCTTGCAGTGAGCGTCTAGCTGCTGCTTGAGTCTTTCAGCCTGGCGTTGGGTGCATTTCCGTTCGCTCCTCGCACGGCTGTGTCTGTTTCGTGTGGCCGTTTCTTGTGTGGCGTGCGTACCTGTGCTAGCGCACGAATGGGAAACTGATTGCCTGCCGTGTAGCGAGTGCAACTTCGTGAAACATGGGCCGGTGCTGTGTTCCCGGGTGCCGCGGGAACTACCAGAATGGTCCCAAAGTACGTGTTTATTGCTTCCCAAGAGACGAAGTACGAAGAAAAGCCTGGTTGCGAGCCATTCCACGGAAGGATTTCACACCTACAGAGCATTCGAGGGTAAGACTCTGAAATATTGCTTAATAGGCGCTGGTAATTATCTTAGTTGTGAGCTGTCGCTCCCGGAAAGGCATGCTGTCTTTGTAGGCAATGATATCACTTCTTACACTTATGTATGAATTGTCCAGGAAGCATTTAGTTCTGTGGATGTGCATAAGGCTTGTGTAAAAGCTGTGTAAATATGTAAAAGCTGTTCACTATTCAGACTCTTTTTACTTAGTGTTTTAGGCAATGGAGAGTCATGGCGAATGGCCTTGCTTCATTTTCTCGTGCAGGTGTGTGAACTGCACTTCCACGCAGGCGACTTCATTACGACGTTGTCACACCAAGATGAACTGACAGGGAAAATAATAGAGGTGAAGCGTGACAGGCTACAGTTGAAGATTGATGCTGCGCCTTCTGTTTTTCCAAACTGCCCAAAATACTTGTCCTCAACGCCTGGACGGAGTGAATCGCCAGAGACGAAAAAAGCAAGAAGGGAAAACGCTGCTTTGCAGGAGGCTATGAGGAAGTCACTTCAGTCTAATGAGCTTGAACAGAAAAGAAACAAAGTTTCATCTTACGAGGAGTTCAAATCTAAGTTGCCTGGAATCTGCAACACGAAATTCTGGACCGTTTCTGTCGATGAGCAGTGCGTTAGGTTCCTTCTCATCGAGAATGATCCTTCACCTAATGTGAAATGCGCCTTGGTAGTTCTCCCTGATCTGTCACTTTCTGTTTTCTTGAATGGAGTGAAGCTTCTGTCGCTTCCTTCAGGCAGGATTCTGCCAGCTCAAGTATGCGACACCTCCAGCCTGTCCTTGCTGCTAGAAGAACTCGAGATAGGCTTGCATAATATACCTGAGGTGACGAAAGAGTCGAAACATACTAAAGTATTGCAGTTTGTCGGTTCACTGCTTGCAGACCTCATTGAGGACAGTGATACGACGAAAGAACAGTCTTCTTTGCTGAAATTTCTGGTTGAGCAGATAGAGCTTCTCCTCGCGAAACAGCATGTGTATAGCGCAGAGCTGCTGGTATTCGCCAGTATTTTGAATTCAATTTCTCCTCACGCATATCACTTCACAAGAGCTGCATCAAGAATCATTCTGCCCCATCCTTCCACACTGCGCCGTGTTTGCTCAAATTACAAAGCTGACCCTCTTGTGGAGCAAAATCAACCGCACTGTCTCTCCTACATCCGAGAACGAGTCAAATCAATGAAAGACCACGAGAAGACAGTGACCCTGATGATCGATGAGATCCACATAAAACCATACTTCGACTACAAAGGGGGCACAATAGTAGGATCGTCGGTTCATTCAACGGAACCAGCAACAACAGCCCATGTGTTCATGGTACAATCACTCCTTTCTGCAAACAAGGACGTCATTCACATATTACCTGTGAGCAAACTGAGCGCAGAAATTTTGCACGAGCATGCTAAGAACATAATCATTAATGTTGAGAAAATGGGGCTCAAAATTATCGCTGTGATAACGGACAACAATGCTCTGAACCGCAAGATGATGTCGTTATTTGCTACAAGTCCTCAGGTGAGCATTGTCTATCCCCATCCAGCCGATAACGCTCGCCCTCTTTTCTACGTGGTCGATCCTGTGCATCTCTTGAAGTGCATTAGGAACAATTGGATTAACCAGAAAAACCCTGGAACATGCCTCTATTTCCCTGAAATGGACTTGAGTGGAGCAATGCCCGAAGGGCCTCCTCGTATGAAAGCTGCTTCTTTCGCAGCTGTGCGGCAGCTTTATTCTTCAGAGAAGACGTCGCTTGTGAAGGCTGCTTACAGACTGAACGCAAAAGCCGTGAATCCAACCTCAATGGAGCGGCAAAATGTAAAGCTCGCTCTCGACGTCATTAATCAGTTTGTTTCAAATGCCCTCAGGACACATGGTTCCGCGTTTAAGATTCCTCAAGCTGAGTCGACTGCTCTTTTCATTGACGTTATCCTCACATGGTGGCAAATAGTCAATGTTAAGACCCCTTGCAAAGGCCAGAGGCTAAGGGACAGCATGCAAGACCCTGTAAGGTCTGTTGATGACACACAGTTAGCTTTCCTGAGCGGCGTTGTGGACTGGTTGGACGCTTGGGCAAGAATAAACATCACCAGTGGCTCGCTGACGAAAGAGACTCACAGTGCTTTGCGACTGACATGCTATTCTCTGGTAGAACTCTCGCGCTACTGCTTAGAAGAACTTCACTTCAAGTACGTACTGCTGGGCAAATTTCAGACGGATGCGCTAGAAGACCGGTTCGGCCGTTACCGCCAGCTGGCAGGATCACAGTACCACATTTCCGTGCGTCAGCTCTACGAATGTGAGAAGAAGCTTCGTCTTCAAAAACTTTTGACATTTCCACGCGAGGAAACAGAGTTTGAAGACGTAAGTGAGGATCTTGTCCCATGCAACTTTTCTGTGGCTGTCAGCGACGACGATATTACACACGCCCACTCTGACATGGATGCTATTGTCTACATTGCAGGATACGCTGCTCATGCTGCTTTAAAGAAGCTTTCATGTTCTGCTTGCTTCAGCACATTGGTGATTGAAAATCGAGAGATCGAAGCGGAAAATACTGCCATGATAGCTAACCTGTCGAGAGGAGGGCTGAAGTTTCCCCAGCCATGCACAGTTCACATGGTACTGATGACTAAACTAGTTGCAGAGAAGTTGTCTTTTGGAGCAACCGCGGAAGATTTTCTCTCCTGTAGAAATCAACGTGGTGTCGTGATTTCACAGACGATTTCCCTCCTGGACGAACACGACATTGAGACATGTGAAAATGGCCACACTGCACAAACTCTCCTGCGCTTGGTAGTACGCGTTGCAACCAACGTTGTTCTAAACAACTTTTGCAAACTAAGAAATGATGCCATACAAGACAATGCGCAGCAGAAGGCCGCAGCCCGGAAAGCAGCAACGCTTAAGAAGAAGTAAGTTTTATTCCCAAGCAATAAAAATGCTTTGCACACACTTCATTGCTGGTGTCTCGTCGTTTTTTATTGTAAGGGTCAGATTAGCTGTACAAATACTCAACAGCGCAACATTATTGTGAGTGTCATTATTGCTGTGTGTGAAAGCTTTTAGCAAAACACAATACAGAATAAAACTAACACAATGCGCAGTAGACGGTGTTTTTTTTTTCAATGTTCACGAACTTCTACTTTAACAACTAGATATACGCATGTGCGGTCTGTGCGGATGGATTTTACCGCACGGCAGACATCATGTACGTGATAGAACCTAATAATTAGATGATTAATTGAAATTACCTAATCAATTTTTTATTATAATGACCAATAATGCGAAATTGGCGGCCGTATGCTAAATTGTTTATTATAAAAAACTGTATTAGCAGCTCGAACTTTCTTGACAATAACGTGTTCTGCAATAAAAAAAATATATAAAGCAGATAAAATGATAGCCTAAGGCGCGCACAAACTAGCGAATTTCTTTTCTGCAGCAACGACAAAAATGAAAATGAAGGAATCACTTATAAGGCAGCTACGTACGGCAGTACCCGAATAGTGCAGACGGGCGCGGCGCGCTGAAATCGCGGAGCGCGGGGCCTGCACGGTCCCTTGGCGTGACGTCACGCGGCCGGTGGAGAGGCCTTAGCATTGAGAGGGTGTTGGGTCAGCCAGGGAAGTGGTCGGCAAGGAGCCTAGGCGGAGATCTGACGCGTAGAGCGCGGCGACGGGGGTCGCGAAGACGCGAGGCCCAAGTTCGCTCGTATCCGCAAGCCCCCATCAGCCCCGCGACGAGCAACCGCAGCCCGACGCTCCCTGCGACTGGACCTTGCCACTCCGCAGCTAAGCCATCGTTTCTCACCACTCACTTCAACTCTTTTATCTTTGTATTTTTGCTTTCTGTGTTTCTCGTTGTGGTCATTTATACTGTATTTCTGTCTCGTAACATTTTTGTATAGCAATCGCCCTGATGTTGCTTTCTTTGTGTTAATTGTTGTGTTAACTTGTTCAATTGGTGCTTGTGTTTTTTTTTTGCGTCACGTCAGTGTACGTCGCTACCTTGTCGGGCATATTGTAATACTTGGTTGTTGTTTGCCTAATTAAATTAATTCCCTACGGAACTTGCCTACGCCTCATGCCTCGGTCAACGACTAATCAGGCGTGGCCCCTATCGCCGGTCAGCAGTCGAATCACAATCTTTCGCACGCGTGGTGGAGAAGTTTGTCGCTCCTCCCCCTCCGAACTTACGGAGAATGCAGTAATGGTCAGGTTGGCCCGATTAATTGTCACTTCGGCGCCAACCAACACCACAGCCGCCCACGATATCTTGATACTGCCCCTCCCGAATGCCGATCCGCGGTCTCACTTTCACTGGCACCTATTCCGTATTACACGAGTGTTCAAACGATGTGATTCTCGGCATAAATTTTCTTCAAGCGTATGGTGTGGTCGTCGACCTTCGTGAACTCATGGCATCGTTTTCCCCCCAGCGAGCTGTTCATACCGACACCCAGCCCCGCAGAGCACTGGTGCACGTATGTGACGACCACATAACGACCCCTTCGCGAGCGAGCAAGTTCGTCACAGTCGAGTGCGATCCAACCACCGGCACTCGGCGTCGCTGAAGCGAACATGTCGTTGCTACTCGCTCGGCAAGTTTGTGTAGCTCGAGGCCTTGTAGAATTTGCCAGTGGTCGCACCGACATCTTAGTTACAAGTGAACCCTAACATTTAACAAAGAAAGCGACAGCCGCTTATCTAGAAAAACTTGGATAGTATATCAGCCAGTGCTCTTTATCCAACACAACGGACCTCGATGAGGCGACGCACACATCCCCAACGACCGACGTGAACCCGCACCCCTTGGCCATTCCGAATTGCTGCGTGGAAAGCCTTATCCATTCCTTCCGCGACTGTTTTGATCAACTAAAATGCAAGAGACGCCGTCCACCAAGCACCGAATTATAGTCGCGGACGGCCAAAGACCGCTATATCAGCGCCCTAATCGGGTGTTTTCAAAAGAACGTGATGTTATCAGCGGCCAAGTTACAGAAATGCTCCAGGACGATGTCAAACAACCATCGACTGTTGTACTCGTCACAAAGGAGAAGAGCACCCTAGTTTTCTTCGTGGATTACAGATGCGTCAACAACGTCACGGAAAAGGATGTGTACCCTGCTGCGCATTGATGACTTCCTAGATCACCTCCGCCATGCCACGTACTTTTCGTCACTGTACCTCCGAAGTCGGCATTGGCAAATAGAGGTCGACGAAATCAACCAAAAGAAGGCCGCCCTTTTTCTCCTGAGGGTTTGTATGACTTTAATGTGCTTCCGTTTCGCAGAATTATGAGACATCATTCCAGTGCACAAAAACACACAGACGAAGAGAGTAGACATAACGGACCCCGGACATCAACTAAGGTTTATTCCACAAAACAGGCTTTTTATGCGCAAAGCGGGCACTAGCGACCCCTTGGGCCGAAAAGTATTTCCTCGAGCACATATAAATTATTTAAGGCAGAAAAAAACAACACAAAAAACATTGGAAACTAAGAGCGTGCCGGCCAATTAGGTAAGACGAGGTGGCGGGATGGGAAAGGAGGAAAGCTTGGTCGGTGAAGTGCAGGTTGGCAACGCACTGGCGCGCTGCCGACACCAATATGGGCCGTGTTCCTGCGGCACTAAGGGTGAGGCGTCTGAAGCTACCAATAGCCCACGTAGGTTTGCTGCTGCCATCGATGTCACCGGCGTTCCTGCGGCGCGACGTACCATAAGATGAGAAAAGCGACGGCTGCTCTTCGAGTTCTTCGCTCCACGTAGTGGTCGGACATGCGTTGACGGTTCTCCACCAGTGACTGCTAAAAGCTTTTAAACTTCAAGGTAGTGCTGGATCTCAGTTTGGTTTATGGGGGTTTAACGTCCCGAAGCGACTAATACCCCTGTCACACGGCCAGTTTCAATGCCGATCGAGTCGAGGGTCTTCGAGATTCTCAATCACCATCGAACTCGAAGGAGTTGTGTCGCTGCTACATGGCAAATCTCAATGGCCATTGAAATGGTTCTCGTGTCTCACGCTACGCTTGTGTGGCGCCACAATCGCTACTTTAGATTTTACAAAATAACAAAAATATTTGATAAATGTATACGAAATGCTTAAATACACGCATACGCCCACGTCGTTTAAAACCCTTTTAATTGCACGTACGTGACGGACAGATGCAGAGACTGCTGTAGCCACTCTAATACAAGACGAATCAAAACCAAGCCAGTCCAACCGCGTCGCAGCGCTGCTTCGTTAGGCTTAACAAATGGGAAGTCGCCTTGATATCCGAAAAACAAAAGCTATTTGTCTCTTGAAACTTTATGCGAGGGTAAGAATGGGCAAATCGAAGGCGAATACAACAACTTAGAACACGATATTGCTTTGAGGAATTAGCGACGAAGTTGTTATCGCTGCGAAGCGGGCGGGCAGGGCGCCGCCATGTTGTCAACGCGAAGTACGCAAACAACGCAAAGACCGCTACGCCAAATTAATGCGCTTAAAACCAGTCTGATACAATTTTAGAATTATTGTACAGACTGCTTGCATTAAAGTCTAGGCGAATAATGTTTGTTCATGCTTTTGTACCATGAATGTGTCGTGTACGAAAGTGCGCTTGGCGCCGCTCGAAGCAACGCTAGCAACCTTGGGCAGCGCTCGAAGGCCCTCGAAATCTCGATGGAGTTCCGCGCTGCTCCGTTGACTCGATAGGCTATTGACTCGATCGCCATTGAAACTGCCCGTGTAGCAGCGCTCGATCGCCTTTGAGTCGATCGACTATCGGTTCGAGGGCCCTCGAAATGCCCGTGTGACAGGGGTATAAGGCTATGAGGGACGCTGTAGTGAAGGACTCCGGAAATTTCGATCACCTGGGGTTTTTTTTACGTGCGCTGACATCGCACAGCACACGGGCCTCTTGAATTTCGCCTCCATCGAAATTCGACCGCCGCGGCCGGAATCGAACCCGCGTCTTTCGGGCTGGCAGCCGAGCGCCATAACCACTCAGCCACCGCGGCGGCGAATGTCAGTTTGAAAGAAAAGGTGCTCCGGACCCTGTGAACTACGCGAGTTTAAAGTGTCCCTTCAGGAGACGTTGTCCCATGGAAATTCCTTCCCCTCCGCTAACGGTGAGATCGCACCTGTGGATGTAGGCGCCTCTTTTAGCATCGAGTCCATACCCACGTATTCCGTCCCGGTAAGCAAATGAGCCTTTTATTTATTTATTTATTTATTTATTTATTTATTTATTGAAAGACGCGGGTTCGATCCCGGCCGCGGCGGTTGAATTTCGATGAAGGCGAAATTCTAGAGGCCCGTGTACTGTGCGATGTCAGTGCACATTAAAGAACCCCAGGTGGCCGAAATTCCCGGAGCCCTTCACTACGGCGTCTCTCATAGCCTGAGTCGCCATGGGACGTTAAACCCCCATAAGCAAAAACAAAACACATTTATTTATTTCTTGTTTATTTATTTCCAATAATCTCAAGGCCCGGACGCATTACAGAGAGGAGGCTCATACAAAATGAGCAATGGTTTTCTTGAAATTTCCGACATCAGTGATGACAGTGATGAAGGCACGGAGTTGGTTTCAGTTATTTGCAGTTCAAGGACTATATTAAATCAAGCAAACGGTGGTTCTGCAGTGCGGGATTCTACCTTAAAACTGTGATCAGTGCGTGAGGATATATAAAAAGGAGGAAGCAGTAACTGATCTTTGAGAACACGGTGAGTATAGTAAATCTCGTGGAAAAGGCATGAGCGAAAATATTTATGGCGCTGAGAAAGAGCTGAAAGACAAAGGGTCGACTTTATTGCAGCTACGCTTCCTGTTCATGAGTAATTTGAAACTATAGTTCTCTAAACTCTAAACTGTTAATTAGAGACATTTGTTTAGGATCCCAAATAAAGCATGCGTATTCTAGTTTAGGGCTTATTACCGTCCTGGTACTTCTGTACAAATGAGGCTTAACGAAACTGTTTCCAGCTGTGAAATGGTGGCGTTAGAAACAGTGTGCGGTAAGCCTTGTTAGATACATAGTTCACATGCATTTTTCAGGAGAGATTGTGTGTTATGTGAACGCCGGGATATTTGTACGACGAAACAGGCGATAACTTAGTGTTATCAGGAAGATAGCGAGCGGTGTATAATGAGTTCGGCGGTGTATAAAGAATTGGTATGGTGCAAGATTTTTCTTGGCATGCAACAAAATAATTATAGGGGCGGTGTATCGTCCTCCAGGAAGAAGGCGAATTATATCGAACAGTTATGCAATTTTCTGCATGACTTGCGCGTAGAAAATAAAAATGTTATTATGGGAGGTGATTTCAGCGTCCCCGATGTTAAGTGGGATGAAATGATTCCCGGAGCACGTGAATATGAAGTATCACTGGCAATCATTGATCTATGTCTCTCTCACGGTCTCAAACAGATAGTTCAAGACTGCACGAGAATGCAAGGCAACAGTAGCTCCGCACTTGACCTCATATTTGTGAGTAACACCATCGAATCCCGACCCAGTACTGTGGAAGTACTGTCAGGCATCTCCGACCATTCTATTATTCGCATGATTTTGAGCTTATTATTTCAAAGAGAAGCAAAGACTGTCTCATTGTATCGTGTCTTCAATATGGCCGATGATACGGCTATTCTTGATGAGACCTGCGATACGGTCACTTTGTGACACTAAGTAAGAACATGTTGGGAACTGTTAGTGAGCTTTGGCTGAAATTTAAAACTATGGTTGATAAATGTATAATTCAGTATGTGCCTCTAAACACTAAAAAAGGACGAACGAACAAAACCTTGGATCACGAGGAATGTCAATAACATAGAGCGGAAACGACGCAGCAAACGACGCAGGAATGATGATGCCTTTTTGAACGATCAGCTGAAGCTCCTTATGAAAGACTCAAAACACAGATATTATAATGTTGCTTTGCAGAAGTACCTATGCGAATCACCAGAAAAATTATTGAGACAGCGAGCTCCTGCTAAGAAGAGTTACCGAAATTGCATCAGATAACACTACACTTACAAGCAAACAAGTAATAGCGAATTGTTTCAACCAATACTTCTCCAGTGTTTTTACCACAGATAATAATCGGGTAGTAGGTCATCAGCTGACCAGCCAGCCCTTACCACTTGGCGAGATTGATCTGACCACTGAAAGAACTCGATGCAGCTGCTTAATCTCAAAGAAACGAAATCTCTGGGCCCTGATGAAATTCCCCACGCTTTGGTTAAGCGATACGCTTAATGGTCGGCTAAACACCTATTACTGATATTCCAGAAGTCCCTAATCTCTGGCACACTCCCAACAGACTGGAGAGTACGTAAAATAATCCCCATATTAAAAAGTGGTGATGCAAAGTGCGTGTCAAACTACCCGCCAATTGCGCTCAATTCCAGTGCCTGTAAAATCTTAGAGCACATTGTTTCCAAACATGTTCGTAAACATCTAGAGACAGACAATTTCGTCAACAACTGCCAGCACGGTTTCCGTCAGGGATTGTGAACTGTCACGCAACTAATTGAAACAGTACACAATATCAGTTAGGCACTCGATTGCAGAACGCAAATAGGTATAATATTCATTGATTTTTAAAATGCATTTGATTCTGTTATTCACGAAAAACTGGTATTGAAAATAAGAACTGTATTAGGTAATAATAGCTTTGTCCGATGGATAGAAGCTTGTACTAAAGACAGACACCAATTTGTCATTATCGAGCGATACAGGTCGGATACATGCAGCTCGCAGTCTGGTGTGCCGCAGGGTTTCGTCCTTGGGCCCTTTCGGTTCTTGGTGTATGTAAACGACCTGATTGAAAAGTCATCCGTGGAGCCAAACTCTTTGCAGACGACTGCATTATTTACACTGAAGTGAAATCAGTAGCCGATCAAATTAAACTCAACGAACAATTAAAAAGAATAAGCGACTGGTGTAACGGCTGGCAAATGTCTCTAAACTTGAAGAAGACAGTATTTATGAAAAATTCTCATAAACGTGCACCCCTGCAATATACCTACACATTACAGAACAATGCTTTATCGAAGGTTACAGAATACAATTACTTAGGCATAACAATTGATTCAAAACTTGGTTGGACCACGCAAATAGACAGCATAATAGAGAAAACAAATAAACAATTGGCAGTTGCTTAGCTCGGCTATGCCAGGATATACGTAGCGAGAGGTGCGTTTTCCTGGCTGAGCTTTTTTTGGGGGGGAACCCGAAAGGTGGGATCAGTCAATAGACGGAACTTCAGTTCCTCTTATGTTGGTTCCCGTTGACTGACGCCTTCCATAGGCTCCATCTCGGCGGCTATGCGCCGTCAATTACGCTCGGCAATCTGGCGTCTCCGTTTGGCAAGCCGCTCCTCTCTCTGTTCGGGCGACTCCGCTGCTTTCTTCGCATTGTGACGCTCATTCTCTCTGACGAGTAGCCACGTGCCAGGCGGCAACCTCAGGATTGGAAGAGTTCTTCTCTTGTCTATACCGCCGTTTAGCAGCGGCTGGACTCTCCTTCTCTGCATCCGTGTCAAACGTTATGATACAGACTCCCATTGCATCTCCGCCTTTTATACGCAATACTGCGTATGCGACGACGCGCGGTTCAGGTGATAGAGCGACGTGCGGAGAGGCAGCGACGAAGAATGCGGCGTAGCTGTGGAGTCTCTGGTTACCACGGTATCGGCACATGCGCACAACTGCTCATCGGCGTCCGTCACGCTCAGCTCCGACGGTGGAGCGGGCGCGCGACCGCGGCGACGGCGAAGCGCACGTCGCACCTTGCTCCTCTCCGTTTGCCACGGTAACAGCGCTTGCGCACAACTGTCCTCTCCCATGCACCGCGAAATGATCGACTGGTAGCCCAGTGTAGCTCTCGCTACAAAAAGTAGGATGCTTAAGACGCTCGCCCAGACTTGCCACACCAGAGACAAAATTAATATCTTACAAAATGATAGTACGCCCCATGTTGGAATACGCTTGTGAGGTATGGGACCCTCACACTAAGTCCCTAACATCTAAACTGGAGCATGCCCAAAAGACGTGCACTGCGTTTCATTTTTTTCCAAGTATTGGAGACAGGAACAAATTTCACATTGTATATCAAAGCTTACCTACCCCTCTTAGAGCTTCGAAGAAAAATAAAAAGGCTGAGTCTGTTTTGTAATATTATCTATAACAAAACACTCCTACACAGACGCAAGTTCATCAATGAAACTTTCTCACGTATAATGCGAAATAAGCATAATAGGGCCGTCCTAGAGAGAAAAGTTTCCGAGGATTGCTTTAAATATTCAATTTTTTTTCCAATAACATCGCGTGATTGGAACAACCTGCCTGAACAAGCAGTAAAGGCTGAGAGCCGTGAAGTGTTTTCATCACTGTTATTGAGCCTTTTTAAAATAGAATACTGACGTCCTGGGTATAAGTGTATTTTGTACTGTTTTCCACTTTCTGTTCCTTTCAACTGTCACATTAGGATGTATTGCAATAGTTCTTATGAAGTGTTTTGCCTTGTTCTGTTCTACAGTTTTCCATCGTTTTTCCCCTTCCATTTTCATACGGTACTGTACGAAACAGCTCCTATTGTTGTATTTTCGCACTGTTTGTTGTTCCAACGGTTTTGCAGTTTTTTTCCTTTCGTTCTTGCATGATGTATTATATAACCACTCCTATCCAGGCTCTATTTGGGCTCATAGTACCAATGATTAAATTAATACGCATGTATTTGCACTTAGTAGTGTTAAGCTTCATAAGCGAGTCACAGCGCCATGAATAAATTTTATCCAGGTCCGTCTGCAGACATGCCTCATCACAGGGATTAGTAATTATAGAATATCACCGACAATCATCTGCAAACGATTTAATGTGGGAGGAAACTTTGTTAGGAAGATCATTATTATGAATTAGAAACAAGGGTGGGCATAACACAGATCCATGAGGTACTCCAGAAGTTACGGAAGTAAAGGGGAGCCATAACCATTAACTGAGACATGATGGTTTCGGTTTGAAAGAAAACATTTAATCCAGCCTAATACCTTATCGTCAATAATAAGAACATTGAGTTTAATCAGTAGCAAGTCATGCGATACAGTGTGAAATGCCTCGGAAAAATCAAAAAATACAGTCCACAATAAGGTTAGCATTCAGAGCTCGAAATAAATCGTTAGTGGAAGAGAGAAGTCGCGTTTCGCGCGAAAAAATGTTCTAAAATCATGTTGACAAGAACTGAAAGGTTCTTAAAGGAATGTAACTGCGTGAGAGTAACTAATGTGGTCAAGAAGTTTGAAGGGTACGCTGATTAATGAAATGAGCCTGTAGTTAAGAGCTAAAACACTGTTCTCTGATTTATGCAAAGGAACCACCATCCCCACCTTCTAGTCATTTGGCATGTAGCAGCTCTGCAATGACCGCATAAAGATCTCGGTATTAATCAAAAATGAACGTGTAGCTGCGCTTCACATCAACTTTGTGGTTATTCCGTCGACACCTCACGAAGCTGAAATTATCTACCTCTGATTTAAGCGTGACGCACTAACGGAATCAGTGGTTATCGGATCCATGGGTAGATAGTCAGATGCAGGAAGATCGGGGGTAACAGTTCGGAAAAGTAGGCCAGAAACATGAGCCAAAATATTCATTCAACACTTTGCAGCAGTTAGTCTCAGCTATTGGTGCGTTTCAATCAGCGGAAAGATCTAATATATTCGGCTTATTCCCTCTGACCACATTCCAAAATTTCTTAGGATTGCCTTTCAGAAGAGTCGGAAGGGTGAGCTGATAGAATTGCTTTTTAATGCGAAAGCATTACCAGGCTATGTCGACAAGGTCGTGTCTGCGAAACGTGTCCGCAGATGTTGTGAGGAACTTAGAAGAGGTAGCGCAAAACAAATGATTTTAATCGAAAGAGGATGATGTAAGGTTGATGTCGAAAAAAAGAATTATGTAGATAACTTAATCAGGTAATCAATTAGAGCCAAGAATGTCCAAAAAGTTGGCGGAGCCAGGGCAATGTGTGGCGCCAAATTTGAAAAACCGGAAGTGTGGGCGGAGCCAGCGCATGGCGCCAAATCAGAAAATGAAGCGTAGCGCCAAGTTTGAAAACTTGAAATTGGGAATTGATGGAACTTGATTAAGTAAGACAATTACTCCTGCTAATTGGGAAATTGGTTGAATTTTCATCAGTGCTTAATCGAGTAAATGTGAGAAGGGACAAGTGAACTAAAGAGAGGCGCGTGTGAAGCAGAAAGAGGCAAAGGGAGGAACATAGAAGCAAAGAGAGGAAAAGATGCGCAAAGAGAAACTTGGCGGCGTCAATGCTTTCGCATTCTTCCAATGCGGGTTACCGTAATGACCTCGAAAGTTTTTTTTTTGTTTCACATGCAACCTTTTTGTATTCAGCATTAGCGGTAGCGTAAGCGTGCCAGCGTTCGGCTGTTTATGCTGCCTTAGTCCGCCAAAACAGCCTTTTATTCTCGTTCAGTAGGCGTCGCAAGCACGCGTTAAACCACGGAGCATGGGCGGTAGATGTAATGCGTCTCCGAGGGATGAATGTACCGATAAAAAATTCGCTTTTTCTTTGCACAAGGCCTAGTTTCCTTTAACGCAATGAGTTTGGAAACTCGGAATGTAGTCAGTCAGCGATGAAATTCATTAGTGCATGGTTTATAGAGTCAAGGTTAGCGTTGTTGAAGTCAAAAATAACTTTTGGCGCTTTGATAGTGGGAACAGACAATCGCAGTTCGAAATAAATGAGGCAATGATCACTTAAACCAGGCATATATTGTAACAGTTGTTACACTGAAAAGGAACTGCAACGGCTGAACGAGGGCACCAGAGAAACGGACCTACACTTCAGCGTCGTCTACTTCTAGAGGCCGCGATCTCTTTCTTCTTCTACTTCCAATCCTCGTGTCACTAGAGCTAAAACACTGTTCTCTGATTTATGTAAAGGAACCACTTCTAGTCATTTGGCATGTAGCAGCTCTGTAATGACCGCATAAAGCTCTCGGTATTAATCAAAAATGAACGTGTAGCTGCGCTTCACATCAACTTTGTGGTGCATCGCAGGAGCATCGCCCCGATGCGGTGTTACCGTCAGACCGAATAGCGGGGAGAAAAAGTGTTCAAGAGGTACACCACGAGTCTGACATCAGCCGGAAAGTCACTCGGGGGGTCGCTCGTAGTACGGCTTCATTCGCACCACATGCACAACGTCGCTGCGCTTGCCGTTGTGCGATGAACGAGCTGGCGAGGCTGCTGCAACTTCGCATCGCTGAGGCGGCGGACAACAAGGTAAGGGCCGAAGTAGCGGCGCAGTAACTTTTCGGACAGCCCGCGACGACGAACGGGCGTCCAAACCCACACATAGTCGCCTGGGTGGTAGGTAACGTAGCGGCGTCCAAGGCTGTAGCGGTCAGCATGGATCTGCTGCTGACGGTGAATGCGGTGTCTGGCCAGTTGCCGTGCTTCTTCCGCGCGCTGAACATAGGTGGCGACGTCGACAACAAGTTCACTCTCGCTGTCAGGGGGCTCCACGGGTAGCGTAGCATCGAGGGGGGTGGTAACCTGTCGACCGAAAACTAATTCGAACGGAGTGAACTGCGTCGTCTCTTGCTGCGCGGTATTATACGCGAATGTTGCGTATGGGAGAATTTCGTCCCATGTCTTGTGCTCGATATCAATATACATGGCAAGCATGTCGGTCAAGGTCCTGTTGAGGCGTTCTACCAAGCCATTTGTCTGCGGGTGGTAGGCTGTTGTACGTCTGTGGCTGGTGTGCGTGAGCTTGAGTACAGCCTGAGTGAAGCGGGCCGTAAATTCAGCTCCACGGTCAGTAATGATAGCTGCAGGAGCGCCATGACGCAGGACGATGTTGTGGACGAAGAAGTCGGCGACTTCAGCAGCAGTACCGTTTGCAAGTGACGTGGTCTCAGCGTATCGGGTCAAATAATCTTTCGCGACCGCAATCCACCGGTTTCCTCTGGTCGACTTCGGAAAAGGGCCGAGGAGGTCTATGCCAATTTGCTGAAAAGGGGTCTTTGGTGGTGCTATGGGCTGCAGAAAGCCGGCTGGCTTCAGAGGAGGAGATTTGCGCCGTTGGCAATCCCGGAATGTTGTTACGTATCTACGCACGGATGGGAGTAAATTGGGCCAGTAATACTTAAGCCGAATCTTTGCCAGTGTGCGACTAACCCCCAAGTGGCCGGCGGATGGTTCATCATGACAAGCGCTTAAGATTTCGGAGCGTAACTGGGATGGCACAACAAGAAGAAACGTCTCTTTGTTGCTGTCAAAGTGGCGCTTGTAGAGGACTCCACGCCGCAGAATGAAGGTCTGTAGTCCACGCCGAAACACACGAGGTACATGAGAATTCAAACCCTCCAGATACTTAACGAGTAGCGCCAACTCAGAATCTGCTCGTTGAAGCTGCGCCATACGGGAGATGCTAATGGCAAAAAGAACAGGGCAATCTTCGGGGATGTCTTGCGTAGCCGGTTCCACGGGCGCTCGTGATAAACAATCCGCGTCCTGGTGCTGCCGACCCGATTTATAGACGATCGTAACGTCGTACTCCTGTAAACGGAGGCCCCATCTGGCCAACCGGCCAGAAGGGTCTTGAATGCTGGCCAGCCAGCATAGCGAGTGATGATCGCTGACAACACGAAACGGTCGGCCGTAGATGTAAGGTCGAAACTTACTCAGAGCCCAGATGACGGCAAGGCACTCTTTTTCGGTCGTCGAATAGTTCCGTTCCGATCGAGAAAGTGTGCGGCTCGCGTAGGCGATTACTCGCTCTGCGCCGTCCTGCCACTGTACGAGGATCGCACCGAGGCCGACATTGCTGGCGTCAGTGTGGACATCAGTCTCGGCATTCTCGTCAAAATGAGCTAGTATTGGTGGACTTTGAAGGCGGCAGCGGAGTTCCTCGAAGGCTGTGTCTTGGGCACTTCCCCATACGAAGGGTGCGTCATCTCGAGTCAAGGAAGTCAATGGCTCAGCTAGGCGAGAAAAATCTTTAACAAAGCGGCGGTAATACGAGCAGAGGCCCAAAAAACGTCGGAGGGCCTTCTTGTCGGTTGGGCGTGGGAAACTGGAGACGGCGGAAGTCTTGTCGGGGTCTGGAAGAACATCTTGTGCGCTGACAACATGTCCTAAGAAAAGGAGCTCCTCGAAGGCGAAATGGCATTTCTCTGGCTTGATCGTTAGTTGTGCAGACTGAAGAACTTGAAGGACAATGCGCAATCACTGCGAGTGTTGTTCGAAGCTAGACGAAAAGATGACCACGTCGTCCAGGTACACAAGGCACGTCTGCCACTTCAAACCAGCTAAAACAGTGTCCATCATGCGTTGAAATGTGGCCGGAGCGGAGCAAAGTCCAAACGGGAGCACCTTAAATTCGTACAGACAGTCGGGTGTCACGAAAGCCGTTTTCTCGCGGTCTCGCTCGTTCACCTCGATCTGCCAATATCCGCTTTTCAGATCTAAGGAAGAGAAGAACCTGGCGTCCCGGAGTCGGTCAAGGGCATCATCGATCCTCGGGAGTGGGTATACGTCCTTTTTGGTAACATTATTCAGTTTCCTGTAATCAACACAGAATCGCAACGTGTTGTCTTTCTTTTTCACCAGGATCACCGGCGACGCCCACGGACTTGTTGACGGCGGTATAACGTCGTCTACAAGCATTTCATCGACTTGCGTCCTAAAAGCTTCGCGCTCTTTAGGCGAAACACGGTATGGACGCTGACAAACTGGTGGCGTGGCCGAATCGGTGACAATGCGATGCTTGGCTACCGGCGTACGTCCGACCTTGGAGCTCGCCGCGAAGCAATCTTTAAAATCAAGTAGCAGCGACGACAGAAGGTTCTTGTGATGAGGTGACAACTACGGGTCGATTTTAACCTTCTGAAGGGCGTTACTTGGTGCGGCATCGTCGTGAAGATTCACCTGTACGGGGCACAGATTCGGCAACCTATCCACGTCGTCGAGGAAGGCGACGGCCGTTCCCTTGGCGAGGTGCTGAATTTCGTTCGTGAAATTCGTCAGGAAAACTGTCGCACAGCCGTCATTCAGTTCAACAAGACCGCGCGCGATAGCCACACCCTTCTCGAGCAACAGCGAAGGGTGACTGTCCGCAATACCTTCGTAGTCGTGAAACGAGTCGTTCCTCACTAACACCAGCACACTGGACCGTGGTGGCAGCATTACGTCGTCTTCGACTATACGCAGAGCGTTGACTCCTGGGCCTTCTGTGTTACTGTGCTCCACGGCTTGCTTCGTCGAAAATGTGACTCGAGCCTCGTGTAGATCGATCACAGCACCGTTTGCCTGTAGAAAGTCGAGGCCCAGGATCAAATCCCTCGAATACTCGCTCAACACGACGAATTCATCCACGTAGACGAAACCGCGGATGCCGACTCGGGCTGTGCACCTTCCGGCCGGGCTAATGAGGTGACCTCCAGCCGTGCGAATGCTAGGGCCCAACCATGGTGTCAAAACTTTGCTCAATTCCTGGGCGAGGGTGTGGCTCATCACGGAATAGTCAGCCCCAGTATCAAGTAAAGCGATGGTGTCAGTTCCGTCAATCGTCACACGCAAATCAGAAGTAGCGCGTCGGATGCTGTCGCTACCCTGCCCCGGTGAGGAATCAGCGTATCGGTATATCGGCGGCGGAGGATCTTCAGTTTTCCCGACAGCAGCGGCCTTGCCTCCGGAGACCGCTGGAATTAGTTTTCCCGGCGTGGACTGGGAGAACGCCGCTCAGGGTAGCCGGCGTCTCGGCGAGGGCTTGGGGAACGGTAACGCAGCGGAGATGACGACCTAGGATCGTAGCGACCGTATGTCCCAGGCCTCTGACGGGCCGACAGATGAGCTTCAATTTCGAATGGTCGTTCGCCATTCCGGGGGCAAGGGTCGTCGGGCGCGAAACCACGCAGACCCACTCGGCGGTACGGGCAGGCCCTGTAAAGATGTCCCGCCTCACCACAGTGGTAGCAAAGGGGCCGCCGGTCCGGTGCACGCCACACTTCACACTTCCGTGGCCGCTGATAAGCTGGTCGAGCAGGCACACGGGAAAGACCAGACTGCTGCGCTGCGTGAGTCGCGGTATTCACGTCATAGCCTGGCGTTGGGGCCCAGCAGAGGACAGATGCATAGATCGGTCTGACCTCAGTCTGTCTTGGGATCTCAGGCAGTTGTTGCTGCTGTGCTGCTAGGCGCACCTCGTCCCGGACGACTTCAGACAGCGATGTAACAGACGGCGCGCTGGGAGGCAGCTGGAGGGCTTCTAATTCCTCCCTGACGATCGGCCTGATTAGGTCCCGTAAAACGGCCGCATCACTCCCTAGCGGCATCGAAGAAACAGCGGGCCCAAGCGTGCTTACATCCGGATTGTATTGCCGGGCTCGTTTCAGGAGCGTCGTCTCCATGGTAGTCGTTCCGTGAGGAATTCGGCCACAGTACGCGGTGGACTGCGCACAAGACCGTCGAAAAGTTCCTGCTTGACCCCGCGCATGAGGTGGCGGAGCTTCGTCTCCTCCGCCATGGATGGGTCAGCACGCTTGAAGAGGCGCGTCATGTCCTCTACATACATGCGGACGCTTTCGTTAGTCCGCTGGTTACGGGAGCGAAGCGCAGCTTCAGCTTTTTACCGGCGGTCTGCGTTGGGGAATGTAGCTATGAGATTTTGGCGAAATGTCTCCCAGGTGGACAGGTTGCTCTCGGGGTTCTCGTACCATGTCCTAGCGGAGTCCTCGAGCGCAAAATACACATTATGGAGCTTACGGTCGTCGCTCCAAGCGTTGTAGCGGGCGACCCGCTCGAAGGTGTCCAGCCAGTCTTCCGCATCTTCGTACACGTCGCCGTGAAAAGATGGCGGTGTTCGCGGCGTGTGGTAGAGGATGGGCGCCGGGAACCTACTGTCTGTGGCCATTTCCGGTGGGACCGTCGGTCGAGGCTGCGTCTTCCTCGTCGGGTTCTCAAGAGGCCCGAACTCAGGTGTCTCACCGCGGAGGCGGCGGCTTGGGCGCTGATGGACCGGTGTGAGTGCCGTCTTTATCTCGTAGGCGTACGCAGGTCGGGGAGCGTACCCAGCACTGCTCCACCAGATGTGTAACAGTTGTTACACTGAAAAGGAACTGCAGCGGCTGAACGAAGGAAGGAAGGAAGGAAGGAAGGAAGGAAGGAAGGAAGGAAGGAAGGAAGGAAGGAAGGAAGGAAGGAAGGAAGGAAGGAAGGAAGGAAGGAAGGAAGGAAGGAAGGAAGGAAGGAAGGAAGGAAGGAAGGAAGGAAGGAAGGAAGGAAGGAAGGAAGGAAGGCAGGCCTCAGACGTTGCT
This sequence comes from Amblyomma americanum, assembly GCF_052857255.1. Classification (NCBI taxonomy): domain Eukaryota; kingdom Metazoa; phylum Arthropoda; class Arachnida; order Ixodida; family Ixodidae; genus Amblyomma; species Amblyomma americanum. The sequence continues at coordinate 38,091,312 of NC_135499.1, read as the reverse complement.
GGCACATACCCACTACGGGGGAGTAACCAAGACACAGGCGGTTAATTACTGGATACAGGAATGTTTTGACGGGAAAAGGAGTGGTAATAGTATGTAGTCTGAGAGATTGGAAAAGGGAAGGAAAGGGGTCCAGTTAACTTGGAGATCAAAGACGGGACAATTGCTTAATGTGCATAATAGAACACAATGCCTGTAATGTTGCAATGTCGTACTGATTGAGGGCGGGAAAAAGAAATTAGAATGGGAGTCGCTGCGTTTCTTGAAGAAAATTTTGCACAGCAGAGCGCACACTCCTGTCGCTTCGTCCAAGCAAAGAAGCGCCAATGGAAAGAACAACCGCGGAAGACACAGGCAAGCCGAGTTGATGAAATGGAATCTGCAAAATACTCTTCCTCAAATGAGAAAAGCGGCGGCAGAACAGCAGGAAATGATCTATTCTCTCAGGTTCGGCACAAAAAGGGCACAGTGGGGAAGCTGCCAGGCCAGATCTGTGAAGGTAGAAATTTAGAAGGGGAACCCGGCAACGCAAGCGTGTGAAAGAGACCTCTAGTCTGCGTGAGCGCCAGTCTTTGCTACTCCAAGGATGCAGAAGATGCTGATATTCGGGAGATGATGTAAGAGCCGAGGCAACAAATTCCTGAAATATTGTGTAGCTGCGAAACCTCACCGCAGCTGTATATGCATATGATGGCAGGACAGCAACAATTGGGCCGCTGAGAGAGGCTCTTGCTAAGGAATCTGCAACCTTATTTAAGTGAAAGCCCATGTGACCGGGTACCCAAAGCAACCTTACCGAATTTAGATGGAGCGGAATCAGGAACTTAAAGAGGCGTAATGGCCGAGAGTCAGTGGGTGAGGATAAGGAAGAGCAAATGGACAGAGAGTGTCATAACCACGACCTGGGAAACTGTAGATTCTAATTTTCATAAGGCTAAGATTACTGCTAATAATTCAGCCAGAAAAATTGGAGTGAAGTCAGGAAGACGGAGAGAAAAAAACCAATCCAGTGAAGGCGAAAAAATTCCCACACCTGCCTTTTCGCGATCCTGCGAGGCATCGGTAGCAACAAGAACATGAGAGAGAAAGGACCTTAGGTGGTCCTGCAATAGACCCTGAAGAAGTGGGAAGGGCTGCAGCTTTGCATTCGATGGGAAAATATCATCGAATTCAATCTGGACAGATGAGGAGTTGTTATATATTTGGCGGACATCTATGAAATGAATATTTATGCGATCAAGGAGGGACTGCACGTAACATATCTGCGGGGTATGAAATCGAGACCAGGCAACACTAAAAAAGGCGGAAGGTTGACTAAGAAATATTATACTGGAAGCGTGAAGAGGTGAGTCGCACAATTTTAAAAATGTTTGAACTGTTAAAAGGCGAAACCTAGCTGATAACGAAGGCATTCGCGCCTCAAGGTGCAGAACAGCATTGGAGACATATTTTTGAAGCCCCAGACAAAGGCGCAACGCCTCACGCTCCAAAAGCACAAGAGGGCGAAGTTTATAGGCAGGAGCTCCTGAGAATAAAACACACCCGAACTCCAAAATTGGGCGGACGTACATTTTATAAATCATCAGAAGCGTATGCCTTCTCATGCCTGACCTAGCACTACAAAGCCTGCGCAGGATGCCAATGGCCCGAACTCCTTTTGCAGAAACTTGCTCAATGTGGGGCCGCCAGGAGAGAGTAGAGTCGTATATTGCACCGAGATACTTCACCGTCTGAACTTCAGGTATTATGTTATTTCTATAGACCAGGCAGATATTTACTGGAACAGAAACTGGAAATACTAACAATGCGCATTTCTTCACATTAAGGGACAGATGAATTCTTCCTTTCCAGTTGTCAAGAACATTGAGGTAATTTTGTAGGGTTTGATAAAGAGTGTGAATGTCACTTGCTGATGCAAAAAATGCAATATCGTCGGCGTACACATAAGTTTTCACATTTTGAATGCATGGAATTGAGCTTAGAAAAATGTTAAAAAGAACAGGTGAGAGAACTGATCCTTGCGGAACACCTCTTGTCTGTGGAAATCTCCTTGAGGAAACACCATTTTGGCAGCAGTAAAATTCTCTATTTTCCAAAAAAAACAGATATCCAGGCTACAAAATAGCTTGGGAAGTTGAGTTCCTGTAATCTTAGTAATAGAGTCGAGTGCTTCACGCTGTCGTATGCTTTACTGACATCCAAGGTGACAAGCGCAGCAAACTTTTTTCTATTGCGAGCTAATTTAATACGACTCTCAAGGTCAGTATGAGCACACCAAATTGAACAACCCGGCCTGAAACCAATTTGGCATGGATTCAATACAGCATTTTCTGAAATGAATGACATGACACGGCTGAGAAGGACCCTTTCCACCAATTTCACAAGGTTCGATGTTAACGAAATAGGGCGTATACTGTCTAAAGTTAAGTCCTTCCCTTGCTTTTTAAGCAATGGAACTATTTCAGCAAGACGCCACTCATGCGGTATCCAAGGACCTTTAATAGAATGGTTAATTAGAGCCAACAGGTCTGCAGGAGATTCATTGAACAATATTTTGATCATAGATGAAGTGACCCTATCCGGGCCAGGAGCCGCTGGGGATAAGCGCAGAACAATTTGCGACAGCTCAGGCATAGAGACCTCAGTGAAATCACTTGAGGTGCATGTGAATATAGTAGGAGAAGGTAAAGCAGATGTAAAGCGAAGCTCTAGGCCACACGCAATATCCTCTAAGGCCTTTGCGATGTCAGCAGGGGACTGAACAAAGGATTCAATGTTGGCAGCCGGAGGAATCACCTTGTTGCGCCTCATGAAATTAAATAAAGCTCGTTTATTTCCTGATTGGGAAAGGAAATCATAATGATTTGTATTATACTCCTCCTTTTCACGGGTGACAGTGCGCTTAAATGTTGCTGCAACATACTTATAATCCAGCCAATTTTTTGGGCATTGATTGATGAGAAGTTTCTTCCAAGCTGCTTTTCGTCGTCTATATGCACGCGTGCACTCAGCATTCCACCAATTGTTCGCGATTGCACCCTTTGGGCTCTTAAGCAAAAATTCAGACTTTTGCCTTGCATGGTCCAGTACCGAGCATAGATGTGCAGCCTTGCTTTCGGCACTTCTCTAAGCGCGAGTGTCTGAAGTGATTTGGAGGGCTGATTTTAGCGTGTCTTTAAAGCAATTGTAATTTATTAACGTGCGCTGATGTCGCTCAGGAAGAGTTAATGTACACGCAAACTTGAAACTAATCGGTAGATGATCACTGTTTGTTGCACAGTCAACAGGCGCCCAAGACATAGCAGAGACTCCTGGGGAGGAAAAAGTTAAATCCAAGGCAGAGCGGCATTGACTGCGAACGAACGTAGGCAATCCGGAATTGTTGCAGATCAAGTTATTGCCAGAAGCCCAATCAAATAGTCTAGAACCAAAGCTGTCTGTTTTAAACCCCCAAGTCACATGGTGCGAATTGAAGTCGCCAAGTAAAAGAACCTGAGATCAGCTACTAGACATGAGTGAGTCAAGGGGCCGAGTGTCACGCACACCAGAAGAGAAATATGCATTAGCTACCGTAAAGGGCTGTTGACCTGGGACACTAAGGTCAACCGCAAGGATTTCACATTCATTGTCCGCATATTGAAAAGAAATGCATGCCCTGTGGCAAAACTTTGTAGATATGAGCACTAACAACCCTCCCCCTCGTGATGACCGGTCAAGCCGGAACGGATGGTAACCCTTGAGATGATAATTGAAATTTGAAGTTAGCCATGTTTCCTGTAAAGCAACTAAATGTGGTAGAAGCTGAGTGCATAGGCAATTTAAATCTGTTGAAGCTGAGAATATAGATCGACAATTACACTGGAGTACACTTAAGAACCCTATCTTGGCGGAAGTGCCGCAGCCGCGACTGCCTTTTCTAGAATACTGGTCTTAGCATTTTGACTTGCGTTACTTTTCTTTGTCTTTGACTGGGGGCAAGATGGACCTGCAATATTCAGAGGAGACCCACTTCGTTTCTGGGCGCGGAGATCAGACTCCATATCCATACAATCCATAGAGGATGCGTCCATAACGCTATGCGAAGGAGAGGCCTGAGAGGTCTTTTGTTGCTCACATTTTTTTTGGCCCTGTGGAGCGGAATCGATAATTACAGAAGGAGGGGTAGCTTCCGAAGCCAAAGAAGACAAGAGCGGAGCGGTGGACGCCTGCAGAAGATTGGTCATCTGAGCAGCTATGACCTGCGAAATGCACGTGGACACGGTTTCCATAATGCGATCCATTGCATTTGCCACAGCGTTCTCAACTGCCGCTGTAATAGCCTGGGACCAACTAGAATCCATTATGGGTGGACATTTGGCGGCCACACTAGAGTAGGCTGAGGTTCTCTCCTTGACTGCGGCAAAAGCCTCTCTCCGCGTGCATCTGCGCTTCTCTATAAGCTCGAGCACCTGAACTTCTTGTGCTCGTGCAGGACAGTCAGGCGAATCAGCAGGGTGTGCACCGCTACACAAACAACATTTCTCTTGCTGTTCAGGACATTCCTCTCTGCAAAGACGTTCCCCACAGGCACAGCAGCGTAAGGCCGATTTGCAGGCTTTGCCGCTGTGGCCAAATCGCCAGCAGTTTTGACACTGAAGGGGCCGAGAGTTAAAGGCATCTACTCGAAAAACCAATGGCCACACCTTAATCTCTGACGGGCAAAATATTCCTGCAAATGTGGCAATTACGGACTCCGTAGGAATTTTTTCTCCGTCAACCATCCTGCTGCATCGATGGACATCAATCACTCCCGCAGGCGAGAGGTTCTCAAGCGTTTCCGCAGGGCTCAATCGAGAGTCGACCCCTCGGACCAAGCCCTTGGAACATGCTAGATGAGGCGGAATGAATGCGCTCACCGGGTGGTTGGCGAATGACGTACACTTCAGCAGGTCTTCAATACAGGCTTTATCCGGCGACCTGCACAAAATGCCACCCCTGCCGAACTGCCGGACGTCGGTAATGTGCATGAAATGCTGCGATGTTGACCTAAGGGCCGCCTGCATGGCCTCCGGGTTGTTCAGTCGGATAGCGCCTCCATCGGAAGGCACTAATGCGACTGGAATGCTTGAAACACCGCTGCGGAAAAAGAGATCGGTTGGGAGCTGGTCATTAGGAAGAGATGCCGACCAAGGGGAAAACCCCTGGCCAGGAGAAGTAGACATTAAGCTTTCGTCCCGCACCCAATCACCCAAGAACAGGAGCAAACAGGCACAGACAAAAAGGAGGAATTTAGCAAGCTAGAGCAACACCGCCAGGTACTTAGCCACTGCCCCGCAGCCTGGGTAGCTGAGCCACGTCAACAGAACAGCGACCAGCGATCGAGGGCACCAGAGAAACGGACCTACACTTCAGCGTCGTCTACTTCTAGAGGCCGCGATCTCTTTCTGCTACTTCCAATCCTCGTGTCAATATTTTAAACAGGAGACAAGTTGAGGTATGGAAGTAAGGATGAGAGCAAGGATGTTAGCAGAACGAACTGTACATCGCGTAAGCTGAAGAACAAGCTGCTTAAAATTGAGATCCATGCAAATGAAGAGAGAGAACTTGGATGAGCCATCAGATGTAGGAGAGTCATGCCAAATAACTGCTGGAAAATTAAAATCGCCAAGCAGAAAGACTGGACTTGAAGGGAACCGGACAATTCATTTAATACATCTTTAATATCAGAACTAAATTTCATGGACAAAGTGGGTGCGTGATAAAACACGCCAAAAATAAAATCACGATGCATGAGAGTGACACGTGCACACACAGTTTCTAACGGTGAAGTAATGTCTAAAACACGCGATCTCAGATCATCACGTACGACGATCAGTACCCCGCCACCAGTGTGCAAAATGCGGTCACAGCGAAAAAATTTGAAAGTACTGTCACATTCAAAAATTACATGATCTGCAATATCACTCGAACCAATGTTTCGGTTAAGATAACAATGTCGGCTGAACACGCGTGAATAACTGAAGACAAATCGTCACGTTTGTTACGGACACTGCGCCCATTGGAAAAAAGAAAGGAAACTGGCTTTGCAACCGAGCGTGTAGGTAGCTATCTTGGCGGACTAATGACAGTGCATCATCCACTCGTGGTATTATCAGTGAAACCGAAACACCAATTTGGTGTCTGTTAGCACTAGAACAGTTCTCGGCAAAATCTACTTCACAAACTAGATCGGTTGTCGAACGGTAGACGTCGCATTTTTTGTCTATGTACAATCGGTTTGCTCGCAATAAATACTCTCCTGAAGCCTTCCCGAACTCGGCCAGTTTTTTTCGAGGCGGACATGTGGCACATGAAAAGTGTTCATTAATTGCTATCTTAAAACCTTAGAACTTCGAGCTCTGCGATAAAATTTTCTCTCTTATTTTGAAGGAACCGAATTTCACAATGATAGATCGACATCTCTCCGAGACATACGAGCCCAGAATATGAGCCCGATGAATGCCATCATCAGGAAACGATAAGGCTAATGTGTCGGAAAGAATTTCGCAGAACGTGTTCTTCAGACTCAGCGCAGGTTTCTAAACTGGTGTCCGGGACACCGTTAAAGATAGGGTTATCTCGACGAGACCGACCCTCCAGATCATCTGGCCGTGAATTCATTGCAGCAGAATCAACATGAACAGCATCGGATATAGCACCTGTGAGCTCGGGAGAACGCTCACCTTCCAATCACTCTACCTACGTGGGACTCAACAGCAGTGAGCCTGGTAGTCAGATCACACCCTTTCTGCTCTAGCTCAAGTTAGTTTGCCTTAAGCTTGGTTAAGATATCCATCTGCTAAGCGTGGGCATCTGATTTAGCTGACATTGTTGCAAAAGCAGCAAGCACATCAGCATTAGGGTTAGCTTCACCTGGATTTGGGCCAGGATTTGTCTCAATGTCGCTTGTTAACAATAAAAGCTTCACAGAATGCACGCATTCACAAATTGTTGAAGCTAACACAAGTGGGCAAGGGGAGAGCAGCGTACAGATGCTGCTGGTATGTCTAGTGCATAAAGAGGTACCGTTACAACCTGTACAGCGAGAAAGAAAAAAGGATTTTCAGGCATCCGCACTGTAGCTGCTCTTCTCTGCCCACTAAAGAAGTCGTTCAAACCGCGGTCTTTTATATCCTCGGTGGGTGGTCCGAACGTTCTTTAGACGCATGGTGCCACTGAGGGCAGGAAAATGTTGGCATAATCGATGACATCAGCCGTCCAGTTCACAGCCACAAACCACGGTGACGTTGCGTTGATGTCGGTATGTTGTCGGCGAGGTGGAGATAGTCACGTGCCAAGAAGAATGAGAATCTGTACAGCAAGAGAGAAAAAAGGATTTTCAGGCATCCGCACTGTAGCTGCTCATCTCTGCCCACTAAAGTAGTCGTTCAAACCACTGGCTTTTATATCCTCGACGGATGGCGCTGATGTTCGTTAGACGCATGGTGGCACTGAGGACAGGAAAAGTTGATATTTGACAGCCGTGCGGTGCGGACGCTTACGCTTGTTTCGGTACTCTTCGGATTACACGTGGTGACCGGCACCGGACGGACGGACGACTGCGAGAGCGCCGTGACTACGAGGAATAGATGAGTTATTTCGTTTAATATTTTGAGAGTTTAGATTAAGGCTATTTTTAGATCTAGGCTTGTTAAGTGAAGTGCTCACGAAAGAACAGGTCAGTGCCCTAATGGCGGGGTCTTATCCGGCCGGCAGCTACAGATCTGTAGCGCTCATTACAAAGTTTAACTTGTTTAGATACGTAGTTATTCTTTATTTTAGGTGATCGGCTTTTGCGGTAGGCAGAATTTCATTTGAGCGCGTGCTTGCGGGTGCTTCTTTTTTAGCCTGTAGATTTTGTAGCATTTTGTGGTAGCAATAATCGAGTGCTGCTAAAATGGTAAAGCAACTGAAGGTTCAATACAAGGAGTGTGAGACATCGGTACATTTGAAGGAAACATGATTCATATCCGTAGAGGAGGCCGAAGGCGCTTATTTTATTTGCTAATGCTGCGTTTTAAGTGCACGCCTGGACAGGGCTGACGAAGCGAATACCAACCTATCGTTACGTATGCATGTTCATGAAAGAGAGCTTTAGGTAGAGAGGGCAGAGAAGCGAAAACTTCAAGAATAGTTTAGTCAATTGTTGGTGGTAAAAATGGCTGACACCGCCAAGGGAAGCCACACTGGCGGACATTCCATCGTCAGCCATGTGGATGGGGCCTGCACTGGCATGGACAATGATAAGGAAGCAGGTAAGGCAGGTTCAGACAGGAACAGCTGCTCACACGTGGCAGCTACGAAGTCAGGAGGAGATGGAGAGATGGGGAACAAGCTAACTTCCAGGAATGAGGTCGCAGTCATAGGTAAGAGGCGGCATAATAATCTGGAAGTTAGGATGGAGGAAGGGAATAGCAAAGTTCTTATCGGTGGTGACTCAGATATGAGTAGGTGCAAAAGAACTATAATGGAGTGTGTAAATAGTGATAAGCGGGTAGCTGTAGGGGCATTCCCAGGCAGGAAAGTGGACGCAGTACTGAGAGAGACAAAAAACGAACTTTCTAAGAATGTTGCAGAGCGAAATTTGGTAGTGATAGCGGCGGGGCTAAATGACGTCCTGAATGGTAAAGCCCCAAAAGTAGTGGAAAGATTAGCGCAAGGAGTTCACGATTTTAGGGCGATAGCACAGCAAGCCCAGATCGTGGTGTGCACAGTGCCGGAAGTGCAAGGACGGAGCGAAGAAATTGCCAAGGACGTTGGCTGTTAATTGGGAGATAAGGAAGTAAAGCCAGGAGAAAGGCTTTGAAGTGGCAGACGTAAACAGGGAAGTGCATAGAGCAGGCTTTGGCGGAGGCTTTACACGAGATGACATCCATTTTAATGCAAGGCTAGGAGCCGAGATCGGCTGGCGCCTGGCAGGCTGGGCAGTAGATATTTTAGTGCGTCCACTGCGGCTCAGTGCGTAGGGGTAGGTAAAAGCAAAGCAGAAAGTGTAACAATAGCGGCTGACCCCAACAAAATGGCCGCTAGGAAGTCCAGGAAGAAAACTACAAAAAAGAAATTAAAAACCAGGATCAGGTACATAAACACACAAGGCGGTAGAAAGAGAGCGAAGCGGTTAGAAACAGAACAGCAGTAAAAGGACGAAGAAGTGGGTGCATACGCGCTATGTGAGACACATCTCAGGGATCTAGAAGATCCACCGTTTATTGGTGGCTACGTCTGGGAAGGGAGCATCAGAGAAGGGAGGAGGAGTAGGTATGCTGATACATCAAGGAACAAATTGGCAAAGAATAAAGTCAACTTGGAAAGAACATATCTGGGTATCAGGTACAATTGCCGGTAAAATTACATGAATGGGAGTAGTTTATTTACGGACTGGGGACAAATGCAGGCAAGAAAACAAGGATATATTTACATAAATGTCTCAATGACTATATAAAGCAGTTTGGAGAAGGTACCGATATTAATCTGCTGGGTGATATGAATGGCCACATCGACGATCTGGAGGGATACGCAGATTGCAACGGCCGGTAAGTTGATGCTAGACTTCGGTGAGCGGCACAAACTAGTTATTGTAAATAGAAAAACTAAGTGTGAGGGACAAATCAGGTGGGAATCCCGTAACAGGCGAACGGCCATTGACTACTGCTTAATGTCGCAGGGGATGGGATGTATCGCAAGCTCGCAATAATGGAAATAGACGAAGAGGACAATTACAGCCTCGCAAGCGATCATAAGCGTAATAGTGTAGAGTTGCGAGCCCTGCTCAAAATAGAAATGCAGAGAACCCAAAAAGAGTACGCAAAATTAAATGACGAACAAATAGCGATAATAGCTGCCTGCATAGAGTAAGCCATAGAAAAACATCCCATGGAAAAGTGGGATTATAATCAGCTAGAACTCCTAATTAATACAAAAGTAAGATAAGTAAAAGTAGTAAACCGCTGTAGAGGAAAGAGGAAGCCACGAAGTTGGTGAAATAAGGAAATTACAGAGGCCATCGAACAACGACGGTTGGCATCACGGGAACACATAGAAGCAAAGGGGGTGAAGTTATCTGAAAAGGAAATAGGCCAAAAATGGGAATCTTACCGAGAAAAGAAACAGCAAGTGCAGGTCCTCGTTGAGGCTAAAATAAAGCTGTCCTCTGATCGCTGGTTGACTGAAGTCCGCGATTCAACTAAAGGTTGGTTCAGAAAATTCTGCACCCATATAAGCTGTCTGGGCAAAGCGAATCACAGAAAGAAGGAAGAGATTCACGATGCTGAGGGAAAATGTTTAGAGGGAGCTGACGGTGTGAACTACATTGTATCATGTATAGCTGAGTCGTATAGGAAAGGCGATAGGGTAATCGCCTCAAATGAGGGAGCAAAGCAACGCAGGATAGCACAGTAGAAAACAGCTAAGAACTGACCAATCTTAAGTGGAAAAAGGCGGAAGCAAATATTCCAATATGCACATCGCACAGGGATCGACGAAATTCTAATCAAGCTAATTGATGAACTTGGCCCAAGAGGCAATGAAACGCTGATAAAAGTATTGGAGGCAGTCATAACAAATGAGCAAATTCCGCACAGCTGGAAACAGAGTAAAATAAATTTGATTTATAAAGGGAAAGGCAATAAGGCGAACATAAAACCCTTCCGACCGATTACGATAACATCAGTTACATACAGGCTGGCGATGCAGGCGGTGGAAATAAAAATACAGACATGGGTAGAACGTAATGCAATACTCGGAGAACTTCAGGACGGGTTCAGAAGTGGTAGGCGCTTAGATGACTGCCTGTTCGTGCTTACCCAGTGCATAGAAATAGCTAAGGCGGAAAACAGACCTCCGTATTTAGCCTTCCTGGACATAAGCCGTGCATACGACAACGTGAACAGGGAACTCCTGTGGAACATATTAAAAGATGAAGGTATCGGTCATGAGGTAATTGATTTTCTACAGGAAATATATCGATAAAATAAAGTTGAAATAAGATGGGAAGGAATTAAGATTACGACCACTGTCCAGGTACACAAAGGGTTAAGGCAAGGTTGCCCTTTATCACCGCTGCCGTTCATGCTTTATATGATAAGTATGAAAAGAAGGCTACAAGAAAACAATCTAGGTTATAATCTGTCCTACAAATTAGGCGGAATGGTTGTTGAGCATCGACTACCGGATTTAATATATGCGGACGATGTTGTGCTGTTTGCAGATAGCCAGGAAGATTTGCAAACACTGGTTAATTGCTGTGGAGACGAAGTCGACAGTATAGGTTTCCGTTTTAGCGCAACCGGGCCAGGTGTGATGATTTTTGACGATACAACTGATCAGGAGCTCACAATACAAAACCATGAAATGCGCCGAGTGGCCGAAAACAAATATCTCGGGTTATTGGTAAATTAAGGGCAGATGTACACGTAAAAGCACGAACAGTCTCTCATTGCGAAAGGGTGAAGAGATGCCGGGATAATAAAACAGGGCATTATGGGGGTACAACAAATAAGAAGTACTGAGAGGTATTTGGAAAGGAATAATTTTGCTCGGGCTTATTCTCGTAAATGCAGTTCTGTGCTTAAGGGCAGAAGTTCAGTCGTGATTAGAAGTAAATCAGAGAGCTGTTGGAAGATTAGCACTAGCTGCCCACTGGAGAACCACAAACGAGGCAGTACAGGGGGATATGTGCTGGGCACCGTTCGAAGCACGGGAAACTCAGAGTAAAATACTATACGAAGAACGCCTGAGGAAATTGGATGATAACAGGTGGGCAGCTAAATACCTATAAAGAAAGAGCGTTGACTCACATTGGCGGAAAAGAACTAGGAAGTTAACCAGTATGCCAGACACAAGGACGGGGAAGGAAAGGGCATTAAATGACAGGTTAAAAACGCGGAAGGTAAAAATTGCATGGAAAACAGGCTTAGTGTAGAACTATATCGATACTGGAAAACGCAGTTCAGGAAGGAAGCGTTTTATGATAACTGAAGAGGCAGTGCCCTGCTCTTTGAAGCTAGGTCATGATGTATTAGAACGCGCAGCTATAAAAAAATTAACAAAGAAGATGGCACGTGTGATGTATGAGGTAGATCTGTTTAAACAATAGAACACCTTATGCCCAAATGTGATGGTAACCATTCCGATGTCGATGCAGGCACAGTCACTCTTCCTGAGGCCCTAGGGTTTAGAGATAACAGTGGTCATGTAAATAAATGTGCGTTGAAAATTAGCAAATAGCGATTGGGAGATTGCTGGCTCAAAAGCAGTGAAGTGACACAGGGTTAAAACTGTAGGAAGACGCATTTAAAGAAAATGGCGAATTTTAACAACTTACAACAGAGTTAAAGAAGAAAAGCTGAGCATGGTGGCAACTGCCATCACCATTAAAGAGGACGCTGCCATTAAAGAGGACGCTCCTACCTTCCATCCATTCCATCCATCCATCCACCTAACAGTGCAACGTGTGAACTATCCCTTTCATCCGCCACTCCCTGCATTGTCGCTGTAGCAGGTTTATAAGAATCGCCCGACGCCACTTCCTGGAAGGGTGTCCCGCGCCGGGGAAAAGCCGCCTTTTTGTTCACTTGTATCTAATTACAGAAGCAGTTTATTCACGCACCGCCGCACCTCCGCAGCGGGACGCGCTGGAGTGCAGCCACGACGGCTGGGGCGAGTGCGTGGTGCTGGGCGCCTCCGCGAGCCAGGCGTGTGCGGCACCGACCACCCTCGAGCAGGGCCGCTGCTGGCGCGGATGCACCTTCGGAGGTGCGTCGCCCTTTCGAGTCTGGACGACAGTCCCTGCGGCCCCCTCCCCATTCAACAAGTTTTATTTTGCATTCAGTTTTTAACGTGTACTGCAGGATACAGGACACTTTTCCAGCAGGAGGCCCAAAAGACGAACCTTGAAAAGGGACCACTTATGATCACATCAGCAAGCAAAAACAGTGCGTGCAAAATAATCTTAAGTTCAAATAGTGATAAAAAATATATGCAGAGCAGCGGAATGTGAAACAGGCTGATTAATTATCTAAGGCTTCCCAAATGTGCTCTAACGTTCTGAACCTATCTGTCACGGATCCCCGGGCAACACTCGGACCGAAAGAATGGACTAGGCGACAGGCGTACCCACACAGACGCACATTTAATACACCCTACGTGACACAAACACTAGCACACAAAACTGACTAACAAAGCTAACACAAAACACAAAGACTACCAATATACACTATCCGGGAACACCCAGTCTACTGGAGTTCCGCATTCGTGCTCACGGTTCGGTGCCGATGAAGCGTTACATGGGTCCTGTCAGTGGTATCCAAGTAGCCTACGCCGAGGTGGAGTTCGAAGTGCTCAGGCTGGCATCGCTGACGGCGTCATTAGAGGCGTCGTACAACTGCCGGTCCAAATGGCCGTGGAGGTGATGCTGGTGTTGTGGGCACCACCCGGATGGGTGCCAACAGCACCATGGAGGCACCCCTGGCCGTTTGCAGGTGGTTGCGTCAGCCGTTGACTCCCCGGAATGGGCTCAGGAACGGCAGGAAGTTCACTTTGCGACGCCGTAGAACTCGAGATCACCGGAGCAGTAGCCGGGGTTGCTCTCTTCCATCCGAGGTGTTCCTGACCTGCCGGAACCTCCGCTTTTCTGTTCTTCCCCTCAGTGCTATGCTATCCCTCGCGCTTTTATAACCTTGGTGTTGGTACACATCATCCTTGTCGTCGTATTCCTCTTCTCCACCAATCATCTCTTCCCACCTAACCGAATACTTCTTCATCTTCTTTCTTTTTCGGTTATTCCATGTCATCCTTATCGCCATCCTCGTCATCTTCTTCAAACCTCTTCCGTTCATACTTTTATTCCAGACTCCATATTATGTGGCAAGGGCCCCCTCTCTCAAAAGTTTTTCCACAAAAAGCTGCTCACATCATCCCTATCTTCAAGCGTTCCAGCCAACCGAATATCTTCTGTGGCGATTCTAGACCCAGCACACCGCACACCGCAGATGTCAAGCAGTAAAACCACACCACTGACACAGCACACCAAATTGCATTTACCGAACATTAACACGCCACTACCGTTGTCTGTACGGTGTCCTTAATAAACATGTCCACAACACACTGCGATGTATAAGCACACAACAACAAGATAGATCCCAGAGATAGCTAAAGCTGTTTAGTTGGCTCTATTCATGAAGTCCGCTCCAGCGTTATCTCTGCCTTTAATATATTCCACCTAAAATGAGTAATCTTGTCTGTGATCTTGTCTTCATTTAAATTGGGGTTTATTAGTACCTTATCCCATCCTACACTTTTCTTCCCACTGCACGTGGGCACCTCGGCAAGATCATCTGTCTTCTCTGCCACTACCGAGCATGCTGCCTTGGGGGCATACCTTACGGGAACTCTTTCTTCGTATTTTTTTAACATATTTGCAAGGAAAACCTTATTGGTGTTATTTTTATTTATTAGTTACCTGCATCGCCCCGCAGGGCATTACAGCAGGGGGGTACAGACTTCATTTATAGGTATAAAGCAATTATTGCAGTGCATGGAAAAATGCTTCGTTAGATGTAATACATACAATGCTCGATGGCAAACTGTTCCAGTCCCGAACAGTTCTAACAAAAAAAGAATAACGCAAGATGTCACCCTTGCAAGAAAATTCTCTGACCTTCAAACAGTGGTCTAGTCGCTTTGATATATAATGAGGTGCCTGGATATATTGTTCGCGGTTTATGCCAGTTTTTGAATAATAAATCTCATGGAAAAATTTCAATCTGATGTACCTTCTACGGTCCTTCAACTCTTGCCAGTTAAGTTTTCGTTTGCTTTCCGTCATACTAACTTGCCAATTATAATTACCAAGAACAAATCTAACTGCCCTATTCTGAATTTTCTCTAATTTTCCTACACACTCAGATGTGTGTGGGTCCCAGCAAACACATCCATATTCAAGTATGGAGCGTACGTAACTGAAATACAGCTGTGTTTTTAAGTTACTTGGTAAATGGCTAAAATTCCGCCGTAGAAAACCCAAACGTGACTCTGCCTTATTCGCAATATAATTAATGTGCTTATTCCATCGTAAGTCCGATGTAAAAAAGACGCCTAGATATTTAAATGACTTGCTTATGTTGAGAGTAAGATCATTATTTCTATACCTATACGGATGATTAGCACGTTTTCTTGTGAAGGTGACGTGAACAGTTTTGTTTATATTTAAGGACATGTCCCAACGTACACACCAGTCTGCCACAGTATCTAAATCAGTTTGCAGGATTTGTGAATCAGAAGTGGAATTTACTACTCTGTAAACAACACAATCATCGGCAAACATCCTGAATGAAGACTGTATGCCAACTGAAATATCATTAATATACAGCAAAAACAAAAGTGGTCCCAATACTGAGCCTTGGGGAACTCCCGACGTAACTGGTGCATACTGTGAAGAAATACCGTTCAGAACAACAGCCTGCCTTCGTAACGACAGATATTCTGCAATCCACGCAATTATTTTACAATCCAGGTTATACGCTTTCAATTTGGAGAGAAGAAGACTGTGCGCGACAACATCAAATGCCTTGCGGAAATCCAAGAAAACGCAGTCCACAATTTGTTGCTTATCGATTGCCGATGCCAAATCATGAACGAACTCCACCAGCTGCGTATTGCAGGAAAATCCACGCCTGAAACCATGTTGACTAGTGCATAAGAGATTGTGTTTGGTGAGATGGGCCATAACGCAACTATATATTACATGCTCCATAATTTTACAGGTTATGCTGGTTAAGGAAACGGGTCTGTAGTTCTGAACGGAGTTTCGCATACCACTCTTATGTATGGGCACGACACGCGCTACCTTCCAATCAGCAGGCAAGTCGGTTTCATTAAGAGACTTCTGGAACAGCCGGGTGAAATACAGACATAATGTATCCGCACAATTCCTTAAAATTGCGGCAGGAATGTCATCAGGGCCACAAGCCTTAGCCTGATTCAAATCCTTCAATAATTTACGCACACCGTCAACACAAAAAGTAACTTCCGGCATGCAATCTATTTCAAGAGGTAATGCAAAACAGACAGAACGTGAACTAGGTGGCAAAAACACAGATGAAAAATAACGGCTAAACATTTCAACTTTAGCCTCATCATCATGGATGATTAACTCATCATTTTTCAGAGCAGGTACTGAGCTGTCATCCTTACCATTACGCTTCACATATCTCCAAAATTCTTTGGTATCTTTGACAAGTTTTTCCCCTAAATTCGAAAAATACAAGTCTTTAGCGATGTGAGACTTCTGTCTGAATTCATTTTTTATTGTTTTCAGCAAGGCCAAACACTCTGGCGATTTAGACAACTTGTATCTTCGATACATTCGTCGCTGTCTGCGAACAAGGGCACGTAACTCGGTGTTAAACCAGGGTTTATCTCGAGCTCTCTTATTTGATATAACGCTTAATGGAACAAAAGCTTCACGTAATTCGAACAATTTCTGTTTGAATGTACTCCATAGCTGTTCGATATTTAAGTTATCCGCGAGTTCATCAAAAGTTGGAAAGAACGAATCGAAAGCAGCGCTAATCGCCTCGTAGTTGGCCCTGCTGTAGACATAAATCTTTCGCCTAGGTGGTTTTGCAACCTTCACGTAGTGAACTAATAAATCTGCTAGAATAATATTGTGGTCGCTCAAACCAGGCAACACTTGTACATTGCATACAACATCAGGCACGTTACACAGCAAGAGGTCGAGTACGTGACCAGTTCCGTCCGTTCGTGATGGCTCATGCACATACTGACAAAAGGTGTTGGAATCTAAAATGTCAAAAAAAGTTGAGTATAGATTCCCTCGAGCTATATCTCTTGGTTCGTTAGCTGACCAGTCAATGTCTGGAAGGTTAAAGTCCCCCCCTAAAACAAGGCATTCAGTGTTAATGGTTTCAAGAAAATGAGATAAGCCAACTAGCGGCTTTACAGAAGGACCAGGAGGCCTATAAAATGACCCAAGAACCATTGCTTTCCCGTTCGGCAGTCGTACTTTGCAAACAACCAATTCAGTTTCACTATCAGAGAATTCCATTTGAGCGCACGGGACACTTTTATGGACCAAAATAAACACTCCTCCGCCACGTGCACAACGGTCGCGACGAAAACACTCGTACGTGTCAGGAAATATTTCAGCGCTTGAGATGGTAGGATCGAGCCACGATTCTGTTCCCAAAACAAAGGTCGGTTGCACGGTACGAAGAAGAAAGTGAAAGTCATCAACTTTATTTTTTATACTGCGGCAATTGATTGACAAAATGCTGACCGGGCACATCGCAGAATGAACAGTGGTTTGTCATTGTTCCCGTACGGTGCCGGCTTCACTGTCCCATTGGAAACGCCTACTACCCAAATGAAGCGTATCATATTTCAGAACTGCTTTCACGCCTTTTTCGCCATTTTGCTTGGCATAATCCCATAATTTCTTTCTCCTATCACGGAGAGTACGGGAAAAGTCTTCAGATATAGCAACACTGGATCCCTTGAGCTTGAATGCATTTGCAAGCACAGCCTGGCGGTCTTTAAAGGAATTGAAGCGCACAATGATAGGCCGATTTTTTCCTTGGGAGAATTTACCCAGCCTATGAGCACGTTCAATAGACACGGAAGACAATTCCAGCTTCTCAGTGCACTGACTTATGATAAGCTCCTCAGACTTGGCTGCCGTCTCACTGTCATCAGAATCAGTTAAGCCGTAAAAAATCAAGTTATTACACCTTCCACGATTTTCCAAATCGTCTATTTTTGCAATCATGCTTGTCAGAACTTCATGATCTTTTCGTTGTTGATCTTCAACGTTGGCTAGAGCTGTTTCAATTGCGTCAATTTTTCCTAACTTAGTTTCCAATACAACAAGCCGGGCTTTTACGTCAGTTACGTCCGCGGTAAGCTGCGATAACTTGGAAAGAATTGTGGTTTGACCATTCAACAGCTCTCGAAATTGTTCAGCTGTTGCTGGGCCAGGGTTACTCTCAATATCCCCGCCACAAAGCAACAAGATTAGAAGATAAAACGCTGGGCTACGAAAAACTGAAAAATGCCTCTTAACATACAGACGATTTGACAGCACAAAACCGCGTGGCTTACAGGAAAAAGTAAGATAAAGCATTTGGGGTGGAACCGGCAAAATGTAGCGCGACGGTTTCAAAGGGTGAAAAAGACCAACCTGCGTGAGCAGTAGAAAGCTTGTAAGGGTCACCGCCATCTCGCCAGTTCCACGCCCCATCGTTACAGTGCTGCTCCGATGCTTTTGTAGCCGACACTTGGCAGCGTCGATAATTCATCAATAATTCATCAATAATTCATAATCCATGTCATTTTTCTTCTGTGTTACAAAGTAAGGGTCCTTTCATTGCATAAGTAACTTATTGTGATCCATGGGTAGCAGGATGAGAGGATGAGAACCCTGTCGCCCGGATTCAGAAATCTGTGAGTGGATTCCTTGTCATAGTAGCCCTTATAGCGTTCGCGCACCCTTTCAGGCCTTAATGAGCAAGCCTGCATGTTTCCTCCAACTTCTACCGCAACTCAGGAACGTATGTGTATGTTGTCTTGAGATCTGACGAAATCTTTTTGTTAGCCCACAGCTCCTTGAGTATTGTAAGTGGACCTCTAACGGTTCTCCCATACAACACCTCGTAGGGTGAGAAACCAAAACTCATTTGCGGTACTTCGCGGTAAGCGAACAAGAGAGCTGGGAGGTGTCTGTTCCAATCAGTAGGTCTCTCCTGGCACATTTTCCTGATCATATTTTTAAAGGTGCCGTTGAACCGTTCTACAAGCCTATTACACATGGGATGGTGTGCGTTGTTAGTGACTGCCTTACTGACAAAAGGCGGTTAACATCCTTCATTAGTTCCGACGTGAAGTTCTAGCCCCGGTTACTCAAAATTTCCCTCGGGAGCCCATAACACGAGAAAATCTGCACAAGACCCTCCGCCACTTGGATACTGTCCGTATTCTTCATTGGAATAGCGTCAGGATAACGAGTGGCCATGTCAACCAGAGTAAGCATATATATATTGCCTCTGGCGGATACTGAAGGGATTGACACCACAATGAGCCACTCTTTTAAACGGTAGGTCGATGGCTGGCATCTTGCCAGAGGTATGGGACCAACTCTTCCATTTGGAACTGTGTGCTGGCACACGCCACACGAGCGAAAAAAAGCGTTTAACGTCACTCTGAACATCTGGGCAGAAGAACTCCTTGGTGATTCTAGACACTGTTTATGTGAACACCCTGGTGTCCGGCCATAGTGGCGTCATGTCCTAAGCATAACACTGTATCTCGCATATCTTTCGGTAACACCAGCTATTGGACCCACCTTCCAGAGCTAAATATGCATTCCCTGTGCAGAAGACCGTTTAGCAACTGATATTCGAATGATGTACTACTCTTTCTTCTCACCTTTTCCCCAAATCTTTCGAAGCAGGCTTTCAAGCTCGAGTTTTCCCTTTGCGTAATTGCAATTTCGCCCGGTGTTACGCTCAGACACGTCGCAACGGGAGTATTGAGTGGATGCTGCGTTGCTCGGGCTGTCACTTGAGCTCTTGTCTCCGCTGCCGACGAGAAACAGACTGCCCCATCACCCACTTGAGCTGTCGTGGGCCTTTCCTCCTTTGGGTGTTCCTCAAAGTCGAGCATCCTCCACTCGGGATCGCGGTCCTCGACACTTCTTGCACCAGTAATGTTTCCCAGGATGAGATCGTAGTTTAGTTGTTCTTTTTTTGCCACTACCTGTCCAGTATAATATACCGTGGACACTAGAATCCTGGCTTCAGGAAGGTACCTGACTGCACTATCCACAACAGTGACGGCCGACGCTTCCTTTATAAGGTCCTCCTCCTTCACCAGGCTTCTCCGAACCAAAACTGTGTTGGTTCCGCTGTCTCTAAGCATCAATATGGGACGGTCTGCTATTTGCCCAACCACCACCGGCATTGCTGCTTTCGACTTCGGTGCTCCACTCACCGCCTCATTTTCCAGCGACGTTTGCTCTCCTTTCAGCTGTGAAACTTCAGGTGGCGTGACAAGTTCTACCCTAGAGTCGACAACGCATGCAGCTTGGTCCTGCGTTCTGTATCTGCACTCATCCAGAGTATGACCCCTCCTCTTACAACCTTGACACACAACGTGTATCTTTTGGGCAACGCTACTAGTCCGACAGTCAACTGCACGGTGTCCCACCTTGGCACAGAGGAAGCACCTTACTAGGGCCTTAGATGCACCGCCATAGGCTCTTGGTGTTGCCGCATCTGTCTCTAGGACTTTTTGAGTTTCCTTCTTTGCCTTACTCATATTTTTCAGCTTTTGAGCCCCGAGGAATTTGTCTGCAGTGTCGACAAGCTCTCCTAATGAACACAACTTTCTTTCCTTGAGGAATAGCGCTAGCTTTGTACTGCAACATGCTCAAAACTGCTCTGTCACCAGCTTGTCAGGCACCGCTTCAAAACTCGTTTCTGTGTTTGACATATCAAGCCACCTGTCGAAATAGTTTGTCAGCCTTCAGGAAAACCGCTTAGCGCTCTCAGAATCTTCAGGTTTCGCGGTGAGAAATCTCTCGCGAAAACCCTCTGCCGTAAGCCTAAATCTTTGGAAGAGTGCCTTCTTGGCTTTCTCGTAGTCCGTGAGATCAGTAGCAGGCATCCTCCCAAACACATTCAGCGCCACCTCTACTAAGCACATGCCCAATGCCGTGGCCCATTCACTGCGCTCCAAGCCTCTACCCAAAGCTATCCGCTCGAACCGTTGCAGGTATGCGCCCAAATCATCTCTTCTGTCATCAAAAGGTGCCATCAGCTTTCTTGGACAAACTCTGGCTCGTATGGGAGATTCTGTACCCGCTAAGAAACGCTAACCATCGTCCGTCATCTCCTCATATCCTCCTGCGATATGCGCCTGTTTCCACAAAAGAAACTCCTTCTCCCGTTCTATCTCTCTTTTCTCCCGTTCTTCTGCCTCGCGAGCTTTTTTAGGCTCCCGCTTTACTGCCCCGCGAGCTCTTTTATCCTCCCGCTCTTCTGCCTCACGAGCGTCTGCGCATGCTAGCGCTCTTTCCCCGCTCTGCTTCTTTGCCTCCTCGTCATACTCATCGCCTCTTCCTGGCTTAACCCTAGCTTGAGAGCCAGTTCTAACGTCTTTGCCAAAACTATAATTTCCACCGTCTAGCGATCGGAAAGATCCGAGACAAAACAAAAATAAACCAGGAAACAAGGCTCGCCACTTTGTCACGGATCTCCGGGGAACTATCGGGCCGAGAGAATGGACTGGGCGACAGGTGTGTCCACACAGACGCACATTTATTACACCTATTAAGGCGGAAACAAGCGTTTGAAATCATTTTTGCTAGCGCTTAGTGAACACACGGAACAGACATCCTGTGTATTTGTGTTCTTTGTCGCCTGTGTTCACTAAGCGCTAGCAAAAATGATTTAATACACCCTACGTGACACAAACACTAGCACAGAAAACTAACAAAGCTAACACAAAGACTGCCAATGTACACTATCCTGGAACACCCAGTCTACTAGAGTTCCGCGTTCGTGCTCACGGTTCAGTGCTGATGAAGCGTTGCATGGGTCCAGTCAGTGGTGTCCAAGTAGGCGGCGTCGAGGTGGAGTTCAAAGTGCTCAGGCTGGCATCGCTGGCGGCGTCATTGGCGGCGTCGTACAACTGCCGGTCCAAATGGCGGTGGAGGTGATGCTGGTGATGTTGGCGTTCGTGGGCACCACCCGGATGGGTGCCAACAGCGCCATGGAGGCACCCTGGCCGTAGCAGGTTGTTGCGTCAGCCGTTGACTCCCCGGAATGGGCTCAGGAACGACAGGAAGTTTACTTTGCGACGCCGTAGAACTCGAGATCACCGGAGCAGTAGCCGGGGTCGCTCTCTTCCATCCGAGGTGTTCCTGACCTGCCGGAACCTCCGCTTCTCTATTATTCCCCTCAGTGCTACGCTATCCCTCGCGCTTTTTTAACCTTGGTGTTGGTACACATCATCCTTGTCGTCTTAGTCTTCTCCACCTCATCAAATACTTCTGCATCTTCTTTGTTCTTGTATTAATACACGTCATGCTTATCGTCAGCCTCGTCGTCTTCTCCAAACTTCTTTAGTTCACATTTCTATTTCAAACTTCCTGTCACATGTGACACTACGCAATTACATAGAGCATTTCCAGGATTCATTCAAGTTATTCCAGTTGGAAGAAGCATTCGAGGAAGTCGTTTCCTTGCCGTAATTAGGCCGTGCTTTTGGTAATAATAAAGCAATATCTTGGAGCGGACCAGCGCATGTCTGTTCATGCGCAATCAGTGCATGGTAGCCGACGAAGAGGCCGACACCATGGACGTTTCCTGCGCGCAGGCTGGAAGAGTGTGGACCAGGTCCCTCAACTGGTCGAGCTGTACCTGAAGAAGGCCATCAAGCTCGACGCACTCATCACGCACCGCCTGCCGCTGGCCAAGATCAACGAGGCATTCGCGATGCGCCGGAGTGGCCGCTCGTGAGTCTTCTCTGCTGGCTGCCGCTCTGGCTGGCCGCGAGTTCAACAATTGCAGAGAAACAGATCAGCCAGGAGATCTAGGAGCAGTATTAGCGGCTGTCAGAGAGGCATTGTTAATACTGTACAGTCCATGGACATCGCATGAGTGGAACAGAACCATGAGTAAGGTTTAAGAAGTGGATGCGCCTCACGCATTCCTGATGCGCCGCAGCAAATGAAGCGTCGTTCTTCCGAAATATATCCTCCTGACTATGGCTAAAGGGGCGAGTTGTTTATACATTTTTAGGGGCAGCAGCGTGAAAGACGGGGACGAAAAGAAGAGGAAACACAGGACGAGCGCTGTCTTAAGACAATGGTTAGGACAAGTAACAGAGCCTGAAAGAAATTAAGTTCAACACCACACCTGATGGTGTGTTTGTTTTTTCGTCCCCGTATTTGGCGCTGTTGTCCCTAAAGAAATATGCTCATGAGAGCCCGGAATGGAAACTTTAACAGAGACACCGGACAACGAAATCGCAACTATGGAACGAGGTTCAGTGTAGAGGATGCTGTTTTTAATTTACCTTTAGCTGTTATCTGGTCGATAGAGTCATAGTCACATTGTATGCCTCCCCTTCAGATTCTCTAGAAAAGTGGGAGTCATTGTGTGCATGTTTTACTCTGGCGGTCACCAGTGTAAACCAGTTCATATTTTCACCACCGTTACCTTTTTTGCTCTCTTCCACAGAATTCGTGCAGTGATCAGCTTCTGATGCTGCAACGAAAGTGTCGCATCATGCGTTCGCCTTCCGCGCGTGGACGAAGACGACTGTATCGAAGAATAAACGTGATTTACTCGTCCTCGTGCCTGTCCTACAACTCTTATGTTTGGGACGGGAAGAGCGGCTAAAGCCTGGAGCACTTGTCCCGTTCTTTGTGCTCCGAAAAGTTCTCTTGACAACTGCATGAAATTAAAGTAGTGTTAATGATGCCAACGTGAAAGCACTGAAGTGAGCTTTGCGCGCTAGGACATCCAGCAGAACCTGGTACATTATTTTTTCGTAGCTCGCCTTTGGTGTTGATGGTCTCCAATTGTGCAATACAGCGTCCTCAAGGGAAAAAAAATTGGCTGTGGTTTAGCTCTGGTTAACCCTAGTTGAATTGCGAAAGCTTCGTTTCCTCGGCACGTCGTCTACGCAGCGTCTCATTCCGACGCCCTCGAGAACTCAAACCGGTCTCTTCCGCAGTTGAAGAGTCACTACGGGAGGTGTCACTTCTAGCGGCGTCTGCGTTACGACGCTTCTCGAGTCGTGCGGCGCGTTCTTCTGGCGTCTCTCGCGCGCGTCGTCTTTTGCTCGCTTTGTTCTGTCGTTGTTCTCTTTCGCGCTCTCTATGACTGCAATGCACTGAGGCGAAGCGCATATATATATATATATATATATATATATATATATATATATATATATATATATATATATATATATATATATATATATATATATATATATATATATATATATATATATATATATATATATATTAGCAGACAAGGCAAATGAAATGAGGGGCTCGTTTGACAAACATATTAAGGAAGCCAACAGTCACCGAAACCAAGGTGCATAGGGGAATGTTTTCTTTTTTTATTTCTAATGCCAATCAGTTGGATTAAAGAAAATTACTTATAAACCAGCAGAAAAAACAACCATGCCGCCGGTGGGATCCGAACCCACGACCTCCGAATATCGCGTCCGGTGCTCTTACCAACTGAGCTATGGTGACGGCTGTCCAATCTGCTGCTTTCGTGGGTATTTATGTTTTTTTGCGTGTAAGCGAACCTTGAGCGTGTTCGCCAGCGCCACCCTCGCCCATAGCGGTGGACGTAATTTTACAGGACGTGCTACGTCCCCAAAAATTTTAGAATTTTTTAGGTCAAAAGAATGAGCAGTTCAGTAAAGTTCGAATTAATGCTGACGTTGTGACCGACTGCACGATGATTGCAGAAGGTTTTAACATTGTTTCAAAGCGTGTTTCTGAGGGAGAGGGAAACCACAACTAGAATTCGAAGTGAAGGTCCTGGTAACGTACCGGCTATTTCTGTAAATGGTGTTTTGTACATGCTGTGTAAACTTGACGATAAAAAATGCTCTGGTCCTGATGGGCTTGCAAATGCTTTTCTTAAAAGTATTGCAGCACAATTATCTGAATATTTAACGCAGATATTTCAAGTTTCCTTACTTTCTGGTGATGTACCGGATGACTGGAAAATGGCCCGCGTTGTATCAATCCATAAAAAAGGAGATAAGCTATTCCTAACTACCGATCAATTTCAATCAGTTCGAGTTGTAAGTTAATAGAACACATAGCCTCTGGTTACCTTAATTCGTTTCTAGTTGAAAATAACTTTTTATCTCCTTTGCAACATGGCTTCAGAAAGGATATGTCCACGGTGACGAAGTTGGTTACTACGGTTAATGAATTCCAAGTTGTTCTTGAAAATCAGGGCCGGTTGATGTTATACAACATGGTACCAGCGCAAGAAACAAGGCTGAAGGGAGAAGAAAGACAACGCGAACGCCGGCGTTCGTGTTGTCTTTCTTCCTACTTCGTCCTTGTTGCTTGCGCTGGTACAATGTTCCATAATAATGCAAACCAACAAGCCCAGCTGTCGACCCGGTTGATGTTCTTTTTTTAAACTGCCGCAAGGCTTTTCACACACTTTTCACACAAACTCATTTATAAATTAGATAGTGTTGACGTCCCTACTTACCTTGTTAATTGGATTTGTACTTATCTTAAACACAGGAAACAATACGTTGCGGTTAATGGCTGCACATCTAACGAGCTTCCAGTAACTTCAAGTTTACGCCAAGGGAGCGTCTTGGGCCGCTGCTTTTCCTAATCTACATAAATGATCTGTGGGTTTCTATCCCCGAGAATGTCTCGTTACAGCTTTTTGCTGATGACTGCATAATATTTAAGACGATAAATGTACAGAATGGCCACTACATCTTGCAAAATGCGCTTTTAGCTGCTTATCAATGGTGCGTAAAATGATATATGCAATTAAACCTTGATAAAACTGTCCTCTTGCGAATTTCGCATAAAAAACATTTTAGTTTTTTCTCTTACAGCCTGCTAAATCATTTAATTCAGGAGGTTACACATTATAAATATTGTTACGGGGAAAAACTATTTACATTTATTTACTAGTGTTGGGGTTAGAATAAAGAGCTCCTAGCAGGGAGCAGCAACACGAACAAGGAGCTTCTTCTTCTCCTTCTTCGTTCGTCCTCTCACGCGGGAGGCCACTTCGTCTTCCACTGCCACTTCGTAACATGACTCCCGGCGGCACGAGCGCCGTCTCGGCGCTAGGCCGGTGTTGGAGAAGCGACGTGGTAGGGCTTGAGGCGCATGACATGAACAATATCGGTGGGTGGTCTACTTGATGAGGGTGCAGGCGTATGAGGAGCAACTTCATACGTGACGTCGGTGACCTGACGCACCACACGATAAGGGCCATGGTAGGGGGACAAAAGTTTCTCAGAGAGACCGACGCGACGGGAAGGAGACCACAGAAGAACGAGCGACCCCGGTTCGTAGGTGACGTGGCAATGGCGATTGTCGTACAGAGACTTCTGTGCTTGTTGGGACGCTTTTAGCCGACTACGGGCGATTTGGCGATCGTCTGCAGCTTGAACAATGGCGTCACGAGCGTAGGCGGTGACGGGACGGTTAGCGGATGGGACGTGTGTGCCCAAAAGCAGGACGGCATGTCTCCCATATAAGAGATAGAATGGAGAGTAGGCAATTGTGTCATGCCGGGAGGTGTTGTAAGCGAACGTCACATAGGGCAAGGCGAGATCCCAGTCTTTGTGGTCGGGAGAGACCTATATAGACAACATGTCAGTTAATGTCCGGTTCAAACACTCGGTTAGCCCGTTCGTCTGCGGGTGGTAGGCTGTGGCAATCTTGTACATGAGCGCAGGATGTCGTCAACAACTCGAGACATGAAATAGCGTCCGCGGTCCGTAAGTAATTCACGAGGGGCACCATGTTGCAAATAAGATTGTGCAAAAGGAAGTCAGCGACATCGGTCGCGCAGCTCGTAGGCAACGCACGGGTGATAGCGTACCGAGTGGCATAGTCGGTGGCTACTGCGACCCACCTACTTCCGGATTCCGGGGTCGGGAATGGTCCAAGGAGGTCGAGCCCTACACGGTGGAATGGCTCCGCGATCACGTGTATAGGGTGCAGAAGACCAGGAGGTGGTGCTGAAGGCTTCTTCCTGCGTTGACACAGGTCGCAAGTGGTGACGTAACGCTTGACTGTACGGTATAAGCCAGGCCAAAAGAAGCGGCGCCGTATCCGGTCGTAGGTTCTTGTCACACCAAGGTGTCTAGCTGCAGGCAGGCCATGGAGTTTACGATTATATAAGAGCGCATCTGCTGGGGAATGAGTAGAAGGAGAGAGGGCACGTCAGGACGGAAGTTTCGGCGATAGAGGATGCCATTTTTGGTATCGAAGAGCTGCAGGGAGCGATTCGAGCTTCCAGAGCTGAGGCCCTCGATGATGGTTTGCAAATATGGGTCATTGCGCTGCTCTTCGGCGATGTTGTGTAGGTCAGAAATGCCAAACAGGGAAGGGATATCGTCAGTGTAACTGTGATCAGGTGGCTGCACAGGGTACCGAGACCGGCAGTCAGCATCTTGGTGAAGACGTCCAGGCTTGTACACAGCAGTGTACGAATACTCCTGAAGGCGTAGCGCCCAGCGGCCAAGACGCCCGGAAGGGCCTTTCAGCGAGAACAGCCAGAAAATGGCATGGTGGTCATGAAAACAGAAAAAGTGCGCCCGAACAAGTATGGCCGGAATTTAGCTACAGCCCAAACCAGGGCGAGGCACTCCCGTTCGGTAATCCAGTAATTTCGCTCGCAAGGTGAAAGCAGGCGGCTAGCATACGCAACGACGCGGTCTAGTCCCCGGGAGCGTTGTGCGAGCACTGCTTCGATCCCGTAGCCGCAGGCGTCTGTGCGGAGTTCAGTAGGGGCCGCGGGATCAAAATGTGCCAGAATCGGTGATGATGTCAGCAGGCGGACAAACGTGGAAAACGCAATTTGTTGATCCGGGCCCCAGGTAAACTCGGTGTCGGTCTTCAGTAGGTCAGTGAGGGGACGAGCGATAAGGACAAAATCTTGAATAAAACGGCGAAAGTAGGAACACAGCCCAAGAAGACTGCGCACGCCCTTCTGGGACTGTGGACGCGGAATGTTTCGTACCGCTTCAATTTTAGCGGGATCAGGACGTACGCCGGAGGAGTCGACGAGATGTCCAAGAATGGTGAGTTAAAGGTGGACCAATCGGCATTTGGACGAATTGAGCTGTAGCCCAGCCGTACGAAATACAGTCAGGATACTGCTGAGACGTTCAAGGTGCGAGGCAAAGGTGGGCGAGAAGTCAACAACATCGTCGAGGTAGCACATGCACGTAGTCCACTTAAATTCGCGAAGAAGCGAGTCCATCATCCTTTCGAAGGTAGCTGGTGCATTACAAAGTCCGAACGGCATGACTTTAAACTGAAATAAACCATCAGGTGTGACAAAAGCCGTTTTTTCGCGGTCCTGCTCATCAGCGGCGATTTGCCAATAACCGGAAAGAAGGTCAATGGAAGAAAAGTATTGAGATCCGTGGAGGCAGTCGAGAGCGTCATCGATCTTTGGGAGTGGGCACACTTCTCTTCTTGTGATGCGGTTCAGGTGGCGGTAATCAACGCAGAAACGCCAACTGCCGTCTTTCTTTTTAACAAGGACGACGGGAGAGGCCCATGAACTGGAGGACGGTTTGATGATGTCCTTACCGAGCATCTTTTCGACTTCCTTTTGTATCACTTGGCGTTCGAAACTGGACACCCTGTAAGGCCGGCGGTACAGAGGAGCGGCGTCACAAGTGTTCATACGATGCTGCACAATAGTCGTACGCGCTAAAGGGCGGTCATTGAAATCAAATATGTCCTGAAAGGATGCCAGTAAATGGGTAAGCGCCTGATCTTGGTCTGCGGGGAGATCGGAAGCGATCATATTGGCATAATGGCCAGGTTTTGAAATAGCTCTGAAATGACAGCCAGAAGAGGGTGATACACAGTTTGTGACTGCGGAGATCACGTACTCGTCGGTCAGGGACAGCGTGGCGAGGTACATGCTTTGAGGAAGCGTCTGGACGTGCGTACGGAAGTTGAGAACAGGTAGACATGCGCGGTTTGCCGATACTGTGACAACTGTGTGTTCAAGTGCAGCACACTTTGTGACGGGCAAATCAAGATCGGGAGTGATGACATACTGGCCGTTGGGAAGACGTGGAACAGATTTAAACAAAACGTAAGAAGCGGCTGCACGTGGTAAGCGGGTGAACTCGGCAGTACAGAGACGGTGCACAACTTGGGCAGGTGGTTCTAAGAGGAACGGTAGGTCCAACTCAACCACACTTGTAGCACAGTTAATAAAGGCTGCGTGCTCATTAAGTAAATCAAGGCCGAGTATGATTTCATGAGGGCAGTGGTTGAGAACGGTAAAGAGCACGGTGGTTTGGCGATCAGAAATCGTCACACGAGCAGCATACAGGCCGAGGACTAGGGACGTTGTGCCATCGGCAACTAGAACAACGGCTGTAGGAGCAGGCGTCAGTACTTTGCGGAGGCGGCGACGTAGGTCGGAACTCATTGCAGAAATGTGGGCGCCCGTGTCAACTAGAGCGGATACGGCAACTCCATCGACTTGTATGGTCAGTAAATTCCGCGGGCACGAAGAACTAAACGAGGATTTTGGGGCCAGGTCGTCACTGCAGAATCACCTCTAGACGCTCCAGAAGCTAGTTTTCCGCCTGTGATCGTCCGTAGGATCTAGGAG
The DNA here is from genome assembly GCF_052857255.1 of Amblyomma americanum. Lineage (NCBI taxonomy): Eukaryota > Metazoa > Arthropoda > Arachnida > Ixodida > Ixodidae > Amblyomma > Amblyomma americanum. Next base: position 38,061,889 of record NC_135499.1, on the reverse strand, counting down.
AGGGAGCGCGTGGTCGTTGCGGCGAACGGGACTGGCGGCGCTGTGGGGATGGTGAGCGGCTGAAGCGGGGCGGTGAGACGTCGCTGGTGGGGCTTGATGGGTCCAAGGATCGCGAGAAAGGGTCCAAGGATCGCGAGAAAGAGCTTGAGCGGGAAGCGTCGGGGCGATAAGGGGGAGTCGAGGAACGGGTCCGCTGGGAGGAGTACCATCGACTACGGCAATGACGGGCGATGTGGCCTACACGAGAACAATTGAAACATATGGGCCTGTCGTCAGGTGTACGCCACTCGGAGGGATTGCGTGGTCGAGGATTGGCGTAAACAGGCCGGACAGGATAAACAGGAGAGACTTCGGGTACTTGGGGGGGGGGGGGGGAGTGAATAGCGGTGACTGAGTTGAAACCCAAGTTAGATATTTCCTGTTGCGCGACTGCTTGAATAAGAGGAAGGGTCAACGGCTGGTCGGCCACAGGAGTTGCTAAGGGAACCGGACCCATTGCTTCAAAACTCACGGCGCACAATACGGGTCACGCTCTCAGGTGAGGTCGGCTGATTCCGAGAACAAAGATCTTGGCAGGAGGAAGACGCAGCCGTTTTGGGCAGGCGTGCAATATGCTGGGTGATCCGTCAGCTTTTGGCATCCTCGAAGCGGCGGCATTCTTTTATGATGTCGGCGATCTTGTCGCAGTTTTTGTAGATGAGCAGATTGAAGGCGTCGTCTGCGATGCCCTTGAGCACATGTCCAACATTGTCAGCCTCGCTCATCTTTGTATCCACTGTGTAGCACAGAGACAACAAAGCTTGAACATAAGAAACGTAGGGCTCCGTGGATGACTGGGCGCAACTGGCAAGATCTCTTTTAGCGGCAAGCTGCCGGCCGAGTGGCTTGCCGAAAAGGTCGATAAGCTTCTGCTTGCAGTCAGCCCAACTGGTCAGTGTCTCTTCGTTGGCATCATACCACTTGAACGCCGTGCCCTTAAGGTAAAAAACTATGTTCGCAAGCATGAAAGTTTGGTCCCAGCGGTTGTTAGCGCTGCACCGTTCATACCTGCGAAGCCAAGTCTCGACGTCGGCGTCATCGTCGCCAGAGAAGGGTCCAGGATCACGAGGGTGAGTGAGGACGACGGAGGGCACCGATGCTGCCGAGTCTTTGGGGGGATGCTTCCGTCATTGTCGGCCGTGGTAGGTATCGTCCGCTACGTAGTTCCGTCTTGCCGCACCTCCACCAAGGATGTTACGGGGAAAAACTATTTACATTTATTTACAAGTGTTGGGGTTAGAATAAAGAGTTCCTAGCAGGGAGCAGCAACACGAACAAGGAGCTTCTTTGCCTTCGTTCGTCCTCTCACGCGGGAGGCCACTTCGTCTTCCATTGCCACTTCGTCGCAACAATATCTAGGGGTAACGTTAACACATGACTTAACATGGACTTCCCACATTGCAGACATTTGCTCCTCGTCTTTTTATAAGTTTTGTGGCTTAAGGCGGAAGCTTAAAGATGCCCCAACTCCTTGCATACACAACATATATTAGGTCCAAATTAGAGTTTGTTACGGTTTTATGGAATCCATTAATAAAAAAAGACATTCACCAGACAGAGATGGTGCAAAGAAAAGCGGTTAGGTTTACTGATAAAAATACAGGAGGTTAGACTCATCTACAACACTAATGATGATGATGACTGATGAAAGCATAAAACACAAAAAAATACAACAATAATGAAAGCCAATCATATTCCACTACCAGAAGTACGGAGAAAAATTTCCCGTCTATTGTTTATGCATAACCTTTGAACACATAAATTAAACATACCCCGCCCAGCAATTCTCAAACGGTTGTCGAGCCAAACACACAATTCACGAATTCACTTGCTCAACCCCATTTTTGCAAGGACTGACTCCTTCAAGCACAGCTGTTTTCCACGGACTATTTTCGACTGGAACTCTCTTTCTGATGCCATTTCCCAGTCCTCCAATTTCAGTAAAGCTCTCGAGAAGCATTTTCTTGAGAGAATTAGTGTTGTATTTTTTTTTTCCTCTTGATTTTAACTGCATGTATCCCTTGGGTATTTGTCATGCTAAATGCCTTGTATAGCCCCTCCTGCATGGGTCAATATATTTGTCTGCAGTATTCTGAAATAAATAAATAAATATAGAGTGTGATCAAGCCCCGTTTACGCTTGTCACCTACAAGAAAAAGTGACCGGAATTCCTGTAGTGTTCAGTCCGACTCAAGAGGGCCGAAGCTTTTGGCAAGTGAACCCAAACAGAGTTTCGTCAGAAACTGTTTCTGCCGCAAAGGAGAAAGTTACGTCATTCAGAGTGAATAGAGACGGCAGCTTCTCTGTATGTGTTAATTCCTTAGCATCAGCTAAGTGTCGGTTATTGCTATCTGAAGTGGCTGGATTAGGTGTCAGTTCTTCCATTCCCGAGTCGTACACAAGAAACGTTGATAAAATCCTCCACGTTACTCTGTAGCAACTTCTAGCATTTCTGAGGGATGTCGAGGTGATCTCGCACGCCGACGGACTATGTACCGGCGTCAAGAAGATGGAGCAGTGTAACCCCGTCCCTTCTACTCCGTGATTCTGACATTCAGGGAAGACCGCCCAATGCCAGAGAGGGTGTCTTGGGCTTCACTAGTCTACCTGTGCAAGAGCACCTTAGACCAGAACTCTGCTGCTTCAACTGTCAGCGATTCGGCTACATTGCGAAGAAGTGCCGCGCATTGTGCCGGTGCAAGATTTGTTCTGAGATCCATGAGCACACCCAGTGCAAATCTCTCCTGCATCCGAAGTGCGCCAACTGTGGTGGTAATCATACCGCTTCTTTCTCGGGTTGTCCCCAAAGCACAGATGCTCGAAACCTCTGGCGCCACGAAATACTTCATAGCAGGTCGCCTCGCAAAAACGCACTTCCTCTAATTCTGGAAGCAGTGAATCGGGTGCGCCAGAATCCAGTCCATCATTACAAACGCCAGGCTTCGAAACCTGCGTCATATGCGTCCGCGCTGCAGTCTTCTCGCCAAAGTTCAAGCCATTAAGTGCAGAATTCTACCTCCAGTTCTTGAGCTGTGCTGCCCGCTTCCGCATTGAAGAGGCGTACTCGGGAACGTTCTGACAGCCAAGTGCAAGGTCCTATTTCGGATCCCTCAACTGCCTCATTTAAGCGTTCTTCTGCTCGGCCAGCGCAAGTCGTACCTGAACCAGTCCCAGTTGCTGGAGTCAACTCGTCCGTCTCAGTGGTGCAGCTCTTTCTACCTATGCTGTTTAGTGCACTTCGAGCAATTCTGACAGCCATTCCGCAAGCAAACATCCAGCCGGATGTGAAAGCTTTGCTGTCGGTGTAGCCTCTACTGGCTCAGCTTCCTAGGTCCTCCACTGGGCAATTTGTTTATGAACAACCGCTATCAAAATGTCACCGTTTTTCAGTGGAATGCAAACAGCTTAAGAACAAAAAGTGCAGACTTTCGCAGACTTCTTGAGCAAAACAATTTTCCCGTATTGTGCATACAGGAAGCCGGCTTAGGTGACGATTTCCATCTCTCGAAGTATGTGCCATACAAATCATCGTCTCCCTGTGGTTTGAGTAGGGCAATGTTGTGTGCGAGGAAGGACCGACCCTGCTATTGATCGAGTCCACTGATTCTGACGTTCCGGAATTCTTGGCCTGCAAAGTGTCCTTCGGTAAGGTCAGAGTTACTGTTATAAGTATTTACTTGCAAGCATCTTGTCACGTCTCGATTAATGCTCTATTGAATAGCTTTAAAATAGTGGGCTCTCGTTTATTGATTTGCGGTGATTTTAACGCTCATAATACTGCTTGGGGTAGTGACCACTGTGACACCCGTGGAAGGGTCGTTGAGTGCGCCGCAGAGAAATGTAACTTAAGTGTTCTGAACGACGGTTCTCCGACCATTCTACGCGGTTTTCTTTATTCGAGGGTTTAGATCTGACTGTGAACTCAAGGCCTGGTGTATAACGTGAGGTTGGCCACAGACATTGAGACACGTGGTAGGGATCACTATCTGATGCTGGTAAATCATCCTAGCTTACGATGTCAGGGTGTCCAACGTAAATCTAAACTTACCTATTGGGAAGCTTTTCGTCAAAACATAACTCAACAAGTTTCCACTTACATTAGTATTGACGACTTATTCACTTCACTGGCGCAATATAGCCTGAGTCGTTGTGCCTAGGAAGTCCCCATACCTGATGGGTTCACAAGTACTGATGGAGAGTATGAACGACTGAGGGCACTACGAAGAAAAGCAGGAAGGGCTTAACGTGGATCCGGATCTTTAAAATCGTATCGTGGGGCTAAAAGATTAATTCTTCAATGCGTAAACGTCCGCAGCAATAAGGAAGGAAAAAATGGCATGACTTCTGCTGTACATTGACCCTTCACACTCATGTACCTACGATAGGGTGATGATCCGCTCCTTAAGGAGGCCCGTTCATCAGAATAACCCTTTCAGAGCTCTTGCAAGGATACAGGAAACTCTATAAGCAGACCTGGCTGATGAGTCCTGTCAGCTTATTTCTCGTCCTGGCGCTTCAATAAACTTTAAATAAAATAAGTTAAAATAAAATAAGCTTCAATAAAATAAGTTAGTGCTTGCTTCAACGCACAACATGCCTATTTGGATTCTGTATTCACAACCGGTGAACTTAAAAGTGCTCTGACGTTGTGCTGTCCAGACTGCTGGACCTGGTGCCATTTCTTATGAAATGCATCAAAATCATGGGCTCAAGGGCACCGCAGTACTTTGAGGGATATTTAACAAGGTGTGGGTCAATGAATTTTTCCCCAGTCATGGAAGATTGCGCGTGTTATTCCTGTTTTAAGGCCCTATAAATCCCCTTTTTTTCTCGGCTCCTTTCGCCCAGTGATCCTGACGACCTGCTTATTCAAAATGATGGAGAAGATGACAGACGCCAGGCTTCAGTGGTGGTGTGATGAAAGAGGAGTGTTTTCTGAGCTCATGACTAGATTTCGTAGAGGTAGATTCACTATAGATGGAATTATGAACATAGTAACATGCTTGAGCATGAGCGTGGCAAAGGCGTCACCGTCGCAGTATTTTTAGATATCAAGCGTGCATTCCATACTCTAAGTCATATTCATGTCCTCTCCTGTTTGCTAGACTTCGGTAGGAGTGGAAGTCCATTACGTTTGATTTGCCACCTTTTAGGTGGCAGTGAAATATTCACGCAGACGAGTGAAGGAAAAAACGCGGAACATAGCCTAAAGCAAGGGGGCCGCAGGCAAGCATGCTAAGCCTTTTTCTTTTAAACTGCGTGATGGCGGATTTGCCGTGAAAGCTCTTTTCTGGGTTACACTGTTCGCTATATGTCGATGATGTCTGCATTTGGGTTTCTGGCAAAACTGCACGCCTCATCCAGTATACCTTGCAAGAAGGCCTAGATATCATTCATCATTTACCATTAATTTTCCCTTTAAGACCCCAATGAGGCATTGCATATCTACCATATCAATGATTAATTTTAAAAGAGAGATGCATGATGCTCTCTCACGCAAAAACAGCTCTTCTGCCTTTTATTCGTAAGAATCTGAAGAATTTCCCACTCCGCCTCAACGGTCAACGTTCGGCGTCTGTTAAGCAGCACCGTTTTCTGGGTGCAGTTCTTGACAGACAACTCTCTTGGGCTCCTCATACAAAATCTATCAAGGATCAGGTGAACACTTTTGTGCACGGGCTACGCAGGCTTCCAGGTACGTCTTGGGGCTGTTCTTCGTCATTTCTGCTCACAGTTGACAATGCACTCATTTATCAAAAAAATTGCGTACTCCTCGCCGATTCTTCACGGTCTGTCGTGAACCTCCGAGAAACGCATGCAAAGACTGTTAGCTAGGGGTCTCCGTGTGTGTTTGGGAGTACTTCAAACACTTCCAGCGCTGTGGTCATTGCTGAGGCACAGCAGCCTCCGTTTCAAGTGTTACGGACAGCAGAGACCTGCAGACGCATTTTCCGCCTGATAAAACAGCATAAAAGGCACCCATTAGCTTCCGCACTTCATGAAATGAATGGAAGTCATAAACATCAAGTGTTTAAACACCATCGCCAGCTTTTCCCAAGTTATGAACTTTCTAAAGGACACGCAGACAACCCCCCATGGTTTTAGTTAACCCTATAAATGCAGTTGTCGGTCCAAGGGGTAGTTAGGAAGCGTTACACGATGATATTCGCTGCTCACCAGTTGGCACTTTACACATGCGGTATCCCGGTTACATTCATGTGTATACTCACGGTTATAGTCTTCAAAATTTATCAGCGTCCACATTTGTGATGCCGCATCTGAATGATCGAGGCATTCAAACTGGCTCTCGCGACAGAATCAACGACTGCTTAGATTCACGCTATTTATTCTGCTCTCCAGTTCATCTCCTAGGTGCGAGTCCGACGTATGTGGGTAAATTCTAGCGACTCCCAATCCGTGCTGAAATCTCTTCCCAGCGCTAGTTTCATACTATTGAAAGCTAGGCTGGTACACGAAGTTTTTAAAGAATTTTCCAGGGCTACCAAAAAGCAGCATATAGTTTTCCAGTGGATACCCGGATATTGCTTTATTCCTGGAAACAGCGAAGCGGATGCAACGGCTCGGCAAACACACTCCAATGCCCTCAATTCTAGCCTTCCGCTATCGAGTGGCGCATTGCGCCTTTTCTTGAAGTCCATGCATAATAAAATGAACGAAAAGAATGTGGTTTCAGCCAGACCATACAGGTTATGATCTGCATTTTATCGATACATTGCTGTGGTTTAATATTCAACTATCTATCAGAAGAAGTTGAGAAACGCTTCTTCACCGCTTGCGTTTAGGAACGGCTTACACGAAGCACTTTCTTCATAAAATTGACCGCGCAGACAGCCCACGGTGTGCGTTTGGCCAAGAAAATGAGGATGTGGCCCACCTATTACTGGATTGCCGAGTGCACGACAACCTCAGGTCGCGATTGAAGAGGGACTTGAGCGCTCTTCACAAAAGACCCTTCAATCTACAAAAGCTCTTAGGCTCGTGGCTGACGTAAGAACTGCAAAAGCGAGCACTTGCGGCGTTGATACCATACCTTGAGGACAGGGGTATCCTTGGGAAATAGTAGTTTAATAGAATTGGAGTCAAAGCTAAAGCTCTTACCTATCTGTGAGTGAGTGCTTCGATATCTTTGTTATTTGCTTTTGTTGTGTTTGCTGCAAACTTAGTATTGTTTTTATTCATTTTTGTGAGTGAGTGCTTCAATAGCGTTGTTATTCACTTTTGCTCCGTCATCAGAAGCCTGGGAAGAAGTGCTGCGCAGCTCGGACCCCGCCGCCCAGGCGGGAGCCATCGAGTGCGCCGAAGAGGTCGCCGCCTGTTGTCAGCTCACGGGCACCTGGCCCTTCTGCTAAGAATTCTGCTAAGAACCCTTCTTCTCCGGCAAAAAAGTTTTGTTATTCTCTCTCTCTCTCTCTCTCTCTCTCTCTCTCTCTCTCTCTCTATTAACTTTTGCTGTGTATACTGTAATAAGCTTATTTTTGTTATGTCCTTGTTTATTCATATCTATTATTTATATTGCATTCTGTACTGTTTTCTGAACATTCACAGCCTTTATGCTCGCTGTAATGTTACTCCTCCTGGCGCTTGTACTTTGTTTTATGTTGTGCAATCTTTGTATCTGTTATGTTGATCTGTACGTCGTCGGACCAAGTGGTTGTTATGAATTGGTGAAAAGGAGTAGCCGGAGACGCTGTGCAGCACCAGCCTCTCCTTTACTGTTCATGTAAATAAAAAAATGCCACAAGAAAAAAACAAGCGCCACTTCCATTCCCACTACTCCATATCGCTTCTTTATACTTTCCTTTATCGTTTACCTCTGCCTTTGTTTTTTTTTAACAGCGTGAGCTCTTACTAGTCGCATTCGAACTTTCCATCTAGTCCATCCAAAATTTCAAGATGGCGGCTGGTCACGTGATCAAATTGCTGCCCCCCCCCCCATCACATTACCTTGCGCGCGCGCAGTCGTCGGGCGTGCACGGCGGCCGGTTTGCCCCGTATGCTGGCGTTCCTCCATAACGTACCGTTTGAGCGGGTGCAGAGACTGGTGCCACGTGGGGTAGCCATTGGTGACAAAATTGTGTCCCAACCGTTTGGCACAAAGGGTTCTTGTGGTATTGTATTCTGTAGTTATGTTTGTATAAACTAGGTGGCGCTAGGCATGCGCCCTATATATATAGACGTAACAGAGTGCTCATAAAATGGGAAAAAAATGTATCAGGGCCTGTAGAGATACAGCGGGGGCTTAGACAAGGATGTCCTCTGTCCCCTTTGTTGTTCATGTTGTACCTGCAAGGTTTGGAGGCCAAGCTAGAGGGGAGCGGACTAGGTTTCAACCTATCTTTTTTCAAGCAAGGGGAATTGATTAAACAGACATTACCGGGACTAATATATGCGGACGATATAGTGATAATGGCTGACAACAAGGAAGACCTGCAGAAGTTGTTAGACATATGCAGTACAGAGGGAGATAGATTAGGCTTCAAGTATAGTAAGGAAAAATCTGCAGTCATGACATTTAATGAAGAGGGCGGCGAGCATAGAATACAGGAGTTCGTGCTAAAGGTAGTGAATGAGTACAAGTATCTTGGGGTGTGGATAAATAACAGTGTTGAGTATCTGACAAAGCATGAAAAATATGTAATGAATAAAGCTAGTAGGAATGCAGCTGTCATGAAAAATAGGGCACTGTGGAATTACAATAGGTATGAGGTGGTAAGAGGGATCTGGAAAGGGGTGATGGTCCCTAGCCTGACCTTCGGGAATGCGGTCCTGTGTATGAGGCCAGATGTTCAAGCAAGGCTGGAAATTAGGCAACGGGAAGTAGGGAGGTTAGCTTTGGGAGCACATGGCAATACACCAAATCAGGGGGTACAGGGTGATATGGGATGGGCGTCTTTCGAGAGCAGAGAGGCTAGCAGTAAGATAGCATTTGAGGAACGATTGAGAAGGATGGAGGAAAAGCGGTGGGCTAGGAAAGTTTTCAGATACCTGTATATAAAGAATGTTGACACGAAATGGAGAAAGCGAACTAGAAAATTGACAAGCAAATATCTGGACAGCAGTAAGGGGGCAAATCAGCAATTATCGGTTAAGAAAAAGGTTAAAGGAACAGAGAGAGCTTTGTGGAAAACAGGGATGCTGACGAAATCGGCACTAGAAACATACCGGACCTTTAAACAGGAAATTGTCAAAGAAAATATCTATGATAATTGTAGGGGAAGTTCTTTGTTGTTTGAGGCCAGGACTGGAGTTTTGCGGACTAAGAAGTATAGAGTCAGGTACCAGGAGGTAGACACTTTGTGCATTGCGTGCGGAGAGGAGGAGGAAACGGCTGAACACTTGATACTTTTCTGTAAAGGGCTTCACCCTACAGTGGAAGGCAGCGGGGCTGACTTACCCAAGGCATTGGGGTTTAGGGATAGTGAAGGGAAAGTGGATTTTAAGAGGTTAGAAGTAACCAAGCGAAGGTTATCTGATTGGTGGCTAAAAGCAAGACAGGAGTAAAATTTCACAAGACATGGCTAGGTGGCTTGAGCCACCGCCCGATGTAAAGGGTTCAGCCGTATCCATCCATCCATCCATCCATCCATCTGGTCAGCTGACTCGCACATCTGTATATATATTCATCATTGAACTGGAATAAAGGGGAGTTGGTCGAAGGATGTACGTGGCGGGTGCTTGACGTGGTGGTGCTCCGGCTGCTCCGGGCAATCGGACCGGGCAGTTCCCCAACGGTACGGGATACAACAGTTGGCGACGAGTGGTGAAGTAACCGAACGCGGAAGCAATGAGCCTGCATCAACCGCCCGAGTTCCTGCCGACGCCCGGGAAGCCCGCCATTCCTTGGACGCAGTGGCACCGCCTTTTCAAGAACTATCTCCTGGCGTCCGGGAGCGACGCTCACCCACCTGCGCGCCGTAAAGCTTTGCTGCTACACTGTTTGGGTGTGGAAGGCCAACGCTTGTACTACGCGTTGCCGGAGGAGAAATCGTCGACGCCGCCTACAGAAGGCAAGGAAGGAAGCGGTACGAGCGACGAGTACGATGCAGCGGTGGCTACGTTGGACGCTTACTTCACTTCTAAAACGAACGTCGTCGTGGAGCGGCATCGGTTCGGACAACGCACCCAACTGCCCGGGGAGACTGCAACAGCGTTCGTCACGGCGTTGCGTGAGCTGGCATTAAGTTGCGACTTCGGTAAGCAGGCTGACGATTTTATTCGTGACCAACTTGTAGCGAAAACGTGCAACCCTGTTCTTCGGGAACGCTTACTGCTTGAAGGCACTTCGCTCACTCTTGAACGCGCACTGGCTATTGCAAACAGTATCGAAGAAGCCACGAAATACTCACTTGAGCTGCAGTCATCGGCTGCGAGCGTTCAAAAGGTCGAAAAACATCGGATGCCATGCCGCTCAGAAACGCAGTTACCGCGTTCGCAGCAGCCGAAGTCCTGTTTCCGTTGCGGGTCTTCAGGGCATCTTGCAGATTCCAAGACATGCAAGGCGCGGGGTAAAACTTGCAGCAAATGTGGCAAACGAGGACATTTCAGCGTGTCTGTAGAAGCGGCATGCCTGACGAAAGGGCCCTTGCTGTCCGAGAAGTCGACACCTGCAGTGCATCCGGCGATCTCAACGTGTTGCTTCTCGACCGGCAGTGCAAAGGAGGGATACACACAGAAGTCTTCGTACAAGATGTTCCTATACGTTTCCTCGTAGACACGGGTTCTGCTGTCTCCATTCTGTCGAACGCCACGTATTCAAGGTTGAAACGCTTCCCTTTGCAGCCAACATCAGCGTCACTCTACGATTTCTCTCGCCGCAGAATAACCATCGAGGGGTGTTCCACGGCGCCAGTCATCTTCCAGGATCGGCAGGCCGACATTCTCTTCTACGTCGTCAAGGACGGTACTGACATTCTCGGCATCGACGCTGTCGAAACGCTGCGTCTGCAAATCAACGGTACGTCATTGCAATGCACCCATATTACGCAAGCGCCAGAAGGCCTTGACCGTGAACTGTTTTGCCAGTTTCCGCACTTGTTTGATGGCAAGTTAGGGCTTGCAACAAATTTTGTCCATAAGGTCAAGATAAGAGAAGGAATCACGCCTGTTGTTGCTAAGTTGCGGCGTTTGCCATTTTCAATGCGAGACCGAGTACGCGAAGAGCTGCAGCGCCTTGAGCAAGAAGATGTCATAGAAAAGATTGACACGTCTGAATGGGTGTCTCCAATCGTAGTAGTAGCAAAGAAAAACGGCAAGATAAGAATTTGTGTCGATCTGCGCGAACCAAACAAAGCGATTGTCGTTGACAAATTTCCACTGCCGCACACGGAAGAAATATTGCACAAACTTCATGGCGCAAATTACTTTTCAAAGATTGATTTAGCAGCTGCATATCACCAAGTTCTGCTAAGCCCTGAAAGCAGGGAACTGACTACCTTCATAACCGATAGTGGACTGTACAGATTCAAGCGCGTCTGTTTCGGTCTTGCATCAGCACCGTCTGCGTTTCAGAAAATGATGGCCACTATTTTGCAGAACTGCAAAAACACTTTGTGCTACATAGATGATGTCATTGTGTACGGAAGCACACGTGAAGAGCACTTCAAGAATTTGAAACAAGTTTTGCACTTGATTGCAAAGGCTGGATTGAAGTTGAATGACAAATGCATTTTTAATGTGCAAGAAGTCGACTTCCTTGGTCACAGGATCAGTCACAAGGGAATACGCCCTTTACAAAGTAACATTGACGCCATCAAGGCTGTGCCAGCCCCAACAAATGTCGGTACTCTGCGCTCATTCTTGGGCATGGTAGGCTACTACGCCAAATTTATACCTGACTATGCGGTGGTTGTCGAGCCTCTTCGAGAGTTGCTACGTAAGAATGCCACATTCACATGGAACCCTGCAAGACAAGCTTGTTTCGAGCAACTGAAATGTTCCCTGGCCACAAGATGTTTACAGCTATTTGATCCTGCGGGTGACATTATTGTCACTACGGATACCTCATCCATTGGCTTGGGAGCAGTGTTGCAACAGACAAGGAATGATGAACTGGTGACGATTGCTTTTGCTTCTCGCAGGCTTACTTCACAGGAACAGAAGTATTCTGTAGGGGAATTGGAAGCCCTTGCTTGCTTGTGGGCATGCGAATATTGGAGAGTGTACCTTTGGGGTCGTTCATTCATATTACGCACCGATCGCCAGGCTCTGGTCACACTCCTTAGTACAAAGGGAGTAGGTCGCCGACCATTCCGGATTGCGAGGTGGCACGCCAGGCTGTTGGCATACAACTTCACGATTGAATTTCACAAGGGTGACAAGAATACTGTTGCTGATGCTCTTTCAAGGATGCCCCTTCCAGGTCGTGTGGAGGAAGAGGAAGAAGAGACTGTTTGTGTTGTCTCAACATGCATTACTCATGAAGAGTTTGTCATTGAAACGATGCAGGACCCGTTGCTGCAGCAGGTTATAAAGTGGGTGACATCGGCATGGCCCGCAGTGAAGATGTTGCCTGCCGAAGCAGTTCCGTTCTACCGGGTGCAAACTGAGCTCTCAGTCGTTGGAGACCTCCTGCTTCGTGGTGACAAATTTGTAGTACCTTCGTCCCTCATAGCACGTCTTCTTGACGCAGCCCACGAGTCTCATCCGGGAATAACGAGGACAAAGCAGCGACTACGTGAGCAATACTGGTGGCCTGCTATGTGCAAGCAAGTAGAACAATTCATTGCATCCTGCGCGGTATGCCAATCTGTTGACAAGTCTGCAAAACCCGTGACACCACCTCTGCAGCCAGTTGCATTCCCATCTGCACCATGGCAGAAGCTAGGCATCGATATTGTGGGCCCTTTTTCCGAAGTGCCGGCAGATTGCCGTTTTGCCATTACAGCCATCGATTACTACAGCAAGTGGCCTGAGGTTTGTTTCTCAGCAAGGGTGACAACTGCAACAGTCATCTCCTTTCTGCGAAGCATCTTCAGCAGGGAAGGATATCCAGACGAGATTGTGAGTGATCATGGTGCTCAGTTTACAGCCTTGGAGTTTGACAGTTTCCTCAAAGAACGTGGCATCGCTCATACGTATTCGGCAGTCTATCATCCGCAAGCTAACGGGCAGGTAGAGAGGTTTAATCGAGTACTCAAAGAGTACGTTCAAGTCTGCGCACAAGAACATCGGCCTTTGAAGGAAGCTATCACCGAATACCTGGGAGTCTACCGTTTCACACCGCATGCGACCACAGGAGTGAAGCCTTCCGTCCTTCTTCACGGCCGTCATCCCAGAACAAAACTTGATCTTGTAGGAGCGCCAGGTAAAGAGTTTTTTCAAGATCCGCAGGCAGCGATGAAGTCCATCCACAGCAGAGTAGCACAAAGGCAACAAGCAAGTAAGACTTACACTGACCGTCGACGAGCTGCAAAGTACTCTCCATTAACAACAGGTCAACCGGTGAGAGTCAAGTTGCCTGGTCACGTGCCTAAGGGCGCTCTGAGCTACTCGAGTCCATTCACCATTGTGGACCAATGTGGTCAAGATACCTACAAGCTCAATGATGGCCGCACATGGAATCGGAGTCGGCTGGTACCTTGCCCCCAACCAGTTCCACCACCTACAGTTCCGAAAAGTTGTTCGCCTGAATCAGCAAAACCACTTGGCGAACCACAGCAGGAGAACCACGACCCACCCCAGCAGCCATCTGTTCAGACGCCAGTTGAAAGGGACGTTCCAGGACTGAGGCATTCGACGAGACAAAGAAGACCACCAGTGTGGTTTAAAGACTATGAAAGACATTGAGTGTTTATTGTGTTTTTCCAGTGTTAGTTGCTAACTCTTTTGAGGGGGAATAATGTGGTATTGTATTCTGTAGTTATGTTTGTATAAACTAGGTGGCGCTAGGCATGCGCCCTATCTGGTCAGCTGACTCGCACATCTGTATATATATTCATCATTGAACTGGAATAAAGGGGAGTTGGTCGAAGGATGTACGTGGCGGGTGCTTGACGTGGTGGTGCTCCGGCTGCTCCGGGCAATCGGACCGGGCAGTTCCCCAAAGGTACGGGATACAACAGTTCTCTTATTTTCCATGCTTTTAATGGAGATTTAGCAATTAACCCTTATTGCTATCTGTCTCGTTCAACGTCCAGGCTTACTCTACACCATCATGTGAATTCACTAACCTCTTCTTTTGCACAGACGGATTGATTCAAGTTTTCATTTTTGTGGTGTCGGCCTGGAGGGCCGCCGAAGAAGTGAGTCGAGATTCATGGCGGGATGCGTTTTTATATAGAACGATCACGTGACAATTCAAGTCACTAATAAAGTACAGATGCACATAGGCAAGGCCAACTCCAATCCAAGTAGAATCAAACCGAAACTGAAACCCAGGACACAAGGACACAACATACTCCCTCCCTTCGGGGAAAAGCAAACTTTGGCGAAAAATTGAAATGGCATAGGAAATTTTGAATACGAAGTTATACAAGTATGAATACAACATGAACAAATATCTGAACACAGAAATTAGCTTACTCCTATGTAAACTTTGAATTCGAAAACAAAATTTGATACTCCATCCCGAAAGAACATTGAATGAACACTTCATAGAAAACAATGAATATACCCATCCGAAACATATCTTCTCTTTTTTCTTTAGAAATAATGAGGGTTCTTAAATGCATGGCAAACTTAAATGCTCAAGTATGCTCAAGCGCAGGAGGCTTCTGCTGGCGTCGTGGCACATACAAAAGACACGAAGGAATGTTAATCGCTCCCTGGGGACACTTCCTTCGCCTTACATCTATGGTTTGCGGCCATTGACCCGGAGGTATTCAACATGATTGCTTAAAAACCAAGCTGCGCCTCGCCCGTAGTTACACCGTGAGGAAGGGACCGAGCCGGTCCCGAAACGTCGTATTTTTCAAAAATTAACCTGGTTGGCGTCAGCCATCTTTCTACTAAAAAAAATTTTCCCAACCAGACAGACTTCTGTCCAATGTTTTCTTTTGAGTCAACAAATGCTGCTAGCGCAGCGTCACTGAAGGCTACTAGTACTCAGACACTGGAGCTCACAAGATATCATTAGGTTTGGATGAATTATCTATTCCCTGAGCGTCCCCAGGGAATCTGCTGATGGGCGTCCCCATGAGCAGTGAATCCTTCATTTAAATAAAGTGATATCTCATAAAATGCTCCTTCTTGCTTTCTTTACGAAATGACATTACGGTCATTTCGTAAAAAAATAAGGAACATCGGCTAGTTTTAATTGGTCGGAAAAAACATCCTACATCAATGAAAACTAAAGGTCCACACGACCATAAAACATCGGCGAGCTTTACTCAATCGGATTATACACACATGAACATTGGCCAAACTACTAAACAGGAATAAACATACAAAAGAGCAGCAAGTCACCTTCTAAAGAAGTCACACGACTGAAATGACATATGATGCCTGACATGAAACAGTACTATAGGTGCATCTGCCTGCACGAAGAAAAGGAAATATGCATAGTAGCCTGAAAAATCATACTCATTTCTGAACAGTGGAGTATTATCTCAATAATGTGAGAATATAAATTAGAAGAATGTTCTTAATGAAAAATGCAACCTCAAAATATTATAATTATTAATCTTGAAAACACAGTGAAACAAATATCAGAAATATTGAAACATTCATATCACATCATAATATCAGTATGATATTATGCACAGAAATATATCATAGAAATATATTCACTTCCCATACAATAGCTACTGGGAAGGAGAAACTGCGAACGACCGAAATGACATTGAAAGGCATGTAAAATACCCGGTTGCATTTCATTATGAAAGTTAAAATTATATTACCCAAGAATTGAAATCTCAACAATGCCCCTTCTTAGGCAAGGGAGAAGAATGCAAGACACGTTACTGGGACACATAGTCCTTAAACCAGAATGGCTTGCTGGCGTTCCTTCTCGGTCGCTCCGGTGCCAAACTGGATTCCTGAGAAAACGTCCTCAGACCAGGTTCCGAAGGCTGCCGTCAGCGTCTTTTCCTAGGCGGAACAGCTAGGGCGGGCCCACTTTCATCAGGCAGCACTGAACACTGGGCACGCAAGGTAGGAGGCACATCTTGCCTGCCCACTGATATATCACTTGAACACTGAGAACTTGTGCCAAAAGGCACCTCACACCCGTTCACAGGTGCATCACTCATCACTGCGGAAGTAGGACGCTGCGGAAAAGTTACGTTCGTTCGGAACACTGGCAGCAACGCTGCTGAAGTTGCATCTGCCCGTTGACTGTGCGACGATACGTTGTTGCACCGGGCGTCTTGAAGATCTTGGACCTTGTGGACATATGGTGTACTGCCGCTTTTGAAATGCAGTAGAAGACTGCGGATAAGTTTGCTTAAACGGAGGCTTGGTTTCTTGATTTCGGGGACGAACTTGACGAAAAGACGAAGCTTCCCATTGAATTTGCGGAGGAACTTGTGGCAACGATGGCGTTGCTTGACGCTGTGAAGGAACTTGATGCAATAAGTAGGTTGCTTCCTCCATTGGTGCTGCGAAGCGTGAAGTCACTAATAAATTATAGATGCATATAGACAAGGCCAAATCCAATCCAAGCAGAACCAAGCTGAAACTTAAACCCAGTACACAATTTTTTTTCTCCGCATAGAGTGGAATGACTCGTTGTTGCCTTTGTACATCGATTGATGCATTGTCTGTAATATTGTTGTCTTTAACACCCTGCTTGGACCTGAACAACGTCTGAATTATGGAATAATCAAATATAATCAATAAATGAATAAAATGTAGAAATTATAAATTTACAAAATTGCTGTACCTCGGCTTCTTAAGTCGCGCCTACCATGCTGCTGCTGCTTCTTAGACCGCACAGCTGAGTGGAAATTCGAGAACTGTGATGCAGATATCAAGAAGGGTCTTGGCGGAATCGCACTATAAAAAAATTTGAATTCTATAAGCAGAAATTAATAGTATTGCCGTCCGTTACTGAGCAGCGAGCGGTAGACACTTGTGTTGTGGGGTCAACTGACGCTACCTGGGCCGAAAGGGATCAAGCAGGACAAACGGCGCACGACAACCACTGCGCTGTCCATCTTCAAGAAAAGAGGCAGGTCGGCGCCGGTATCTCAGGTCGTGGAAGAAGCCGTGGCGGTGAAGCGCGCTGACAAGTTTGAAGAGAAGAAGCGGGCTTAAAAGTGGTCATTTCCAGGAGCAACGTGATTTCGCCGGTTGCCGCTAAAAGCTAGCTGCGGCTACCATCCTCTATGGAGCACCCTTAGAATACGATACGCTTCTCCATAGAAGGCACAGACCAACTGGCCAAATTTATTGAAATAAAAAAAGGCTTGTCTGTCTGTAGACGTATTTTTGTTATGAAAGCAAGAGTTCTTCCATGAAGAACCTGTATCTGAAATGAAGTATGCAGTGTTATCGTGCTTTGCTTCCAAGTCACACAGGCTATCATTGTCACGCTGCACTGACCCTGTCTTAACATATAAAGATTCCTCGAAAGATAATAGAGAATTTTACAGCCAGAGGAGTGGTGATGCGAGAGTTTCTGTTCATTACTGCACAGTGTATTGTATTGTATGTACTTTCAGGCGCGAGGGTCTATTTAAGGTTGGGGGATGTGTGGAATCAGCCCCACAGTTTCCCCTTGTGGTTTGCTTTCCCGCGATGCACCGTGCAGCCTCAAGGCCTGGTTAGTTACCTTAACTAACAAGAGAGGACGCCACGGCTGTAAATAAGCTAGATCATCTCAGGGCATTTTTTTTCGTTTTCTTTCATAACATTCACTTCGCAATAATTTAAAAAGGTCAGTTAATGGTGTAATTTTCACCGATGTGAAAAGAGGATGAGTATGAGCCTTAAAGGGGCATTAGCAGCGATACTAAGGACCTTTTTTGCATTTTCTGAAACCTCTCCACGTATTGTCATGTTGTCGTGCACCACATCATGTGACAATAAGAAAGATCTGATAGAAATACTCGATTATAAGCATAAAGTCTGACACTATGGGCTGATAAAAACGAACTTTGCATAGCATGCTTGTTCATCTGGAAAGTTCCTTAGCGATTTTATCAACATATAAGTCCCATGACATATTGCACTGCATTATGGCACATAGGCACTTTTCTGGGGAAGCTATTTCAATGCATTGGGAACCAATTGTAAGTACATGTGAAGGTCCTAGTGGCTTGTTTTTAGGCGTAAAAAGCACTGCTTTAGTTCTTGTCTTGCACTGAAAATACGGCTTCGCTAACCTTTTGATGGTTTTGCTAACCTCTTTCTATGGAGGCGAAATTCTAGAGGCCCGTGTACTGTGTGATGCAAGTGCACGTTAAAGAACACCAGGTGGTCGAAATTTCCGGAGCCCTTCACTACGGCGTCCCTCATAACCTTTGTCGCTTTGGGGCGTTAAGTCCCCATAAGCCTAAAACCATGTATCTTAAATATTGATTGCATTTGCTGCCGTCTGCAATGGACACGAAGAAATTAAAATATGCTAAAGCAAAACCGAACAGATGAGTGCCACCTGCAGTTATTTCATCCACTACAGGCTTTTATTATAAGTTCAGAACATTAATGAATCGTTTGCAGACAATATTAAGGTGCTTGATTACTTCCTCGTTAAATGGGTTACCGATGCAGCTTTTTTTGGCCTGCGACTTTATACTGTTTGCTCCATTTCTCGCATCCTTAAACTTCTGAAGATAATAATCTTCTCTTTATGGAAAAAATGAGCCGACGCTGAGGCAGTGGTTGAACATGAAGCGTTAACACACGTAACATCTGTCGCCAGTTCGAATCCCTGCCGCGATCTAGAAGTACATGCTGCATGAAACACGAAATCGTATGCCACCACGCCAATAAGCGATTGATCCGAAACGTTCATATGAAGATTCGGAAAGGCGTGGAGTTGGGTGTACATAGGTCGCCGGTTCGAATCCCGTGCTAGGCTCTAGCTTAACTAGTAAGTCTATGATGCACGAAACGTTGAATCGTATGATACCATGCGGACATTTTGCGGCCCACGGATAGCCCACAAATCTCACACGAATGTCGGGGCCAACTGCACCAGCTTCGACGCCGTCCAGACGAATATGTATAGCGGATCGACATTGTTCAGTCTCCATCTCTGGCACTCAGGCATCACGCTACCGCCTGTTATTTTATTCCATTATATAACCACCATGGTTACCATGGTAACCAGTGGGTTACGATTTGCGTTATAACGCTCTGACCCAAAACACGTGAACTAGAGCTTGATGCTCCATTACAATGTCGTTGCCATGGAGGCCGCCATCTTGGATTCTATCTGTGGAATCAGCATAACACGGAGGCTCGAAACACAACCAGTAGAGCAAAGCTCTAAAGGTAAGTTTTTAATTTGTTTCGCATTTATGCATTCCTTAGTTATCCACGGCATTCAAGCTCAGCAATACTTCAGCGGCAGACGGCGAAGAACTTAATGGAAACGAACTTACTGATCACATAAATCGTTACTTTGTTAACGTTGCTGTCTTTAACCCCAGAGACAATCCCCTGGAAGAAACAATATACTGAAGTAACATCGGCCATGGCATATTCGTTCAGCCAACCGATGACAATTATTGGGTTTTACGAGAGGAGATAAATACGTTCTCCCCGCTTAATCACGGCTGACACAGTTAAAAACCGCCAGACCCAACCCCGTGATCTCGTACGCTACCGAGCGCACGTCGACCATGGCAGGCCTTCCTATGACGGAACAGAGGAACGACACACTGGCTGACACAAACAGGCATTCATTTCTACAGCAACAATAACGCCAGCTGGCAACTAGATACGCTAATGAATCTAGGTCGTCCGACTCACCATCAAGGTTACGAGCGAATTTTCGCCCATGCTAGGGCAAGGGATACTCCGGGGCCGGACGGGACGAGATACGGGAGCAAGTCTTCCCGCCACTTCGCCCCACTGGAGAAAAGCGGAGCCACGAGCGACACGTCCGCTCGCGTCCACGATCCCAGCCGAAGAGCGTCATGCCCTCTCCCGCGCGCTAGTTGAAAGCCGTCTCTAGCGCTCCGACGCTGGCGCCCTCCCTTGTTAGTTAAGGTAACTAACCACGCCTCGAGGCTACACGGTGCAACCCGGGAAAGCAAAACCACAAGGGGAAACTGCGGGGCTGATTCCCCACACTCTGATGTTCTTAATGTGGTGATAGCCTTGTGCAACCGCAAAGCTTTAGACGTAATATACCGTTAAATTAAGAGAACAAAGTACGCATCAAGTGTAACTGCGCATATATGCTTGTTATACTCAACTTACTGATGGAATCTGTCATTTTCCCGGATGCAATGAAGGTTGCTAAGGTGTCCGCAATTTTTAAAGGAGGAAACTGAACTTGCAAACAAGTTATCGACCAATATCAGTCCTTTCAGCTTTCAGCAAAGCACTAAAAATTTATATTTCTTAGAGTAACAAAGTTTTTTGAAATATATAATTTTAACTAACACTCAATTTGGATTTGTGAAACGTACGTCCACGGAAACGGCTCTGTTAACATTAAAGGAGCGAATTCTCGAAAACATAGACGGAACATAGGAAACATTCTCGAACATAGGAAGCATGTTCACAGCAGGTCTGAAATGCAATGAAGTTCTGCAAAATTGTTAACATGGTCAAAAGTAAATCAATTTAGCAACAATGCTGCCAGAATAAAAGCAGTAATTTTTTGTGCTGGGAATAAGGAAGTTCACCTAACCTCTTATTTCAGTTTGATTACCAGGAAATAAAAATCGTTCACGAACATAAAATCCCTGTCATGCTATCGCTGCATACTTCTACGGAAGACAAAACTTCAGATCTATCGATCATTGTTTAGTTTCTCATTATTTTGGTATACCTTAGTTGGCGTGCAACCAGAAAAGGAAATTGAAACACACTTCTCACTATTCAGAAACGAGTAATTC